>NC_067485.1:9180095-9509583 GCF_947179515.1 Apodemus sylvaticus
AGGTTCTAACTAGTTAGCATCCCACCAGCAGGTGCAGGTCTGTGTTGTCTGTATTCTTGTCAGCATTGTTGTTGTCTTGATTGATAACTGCAGGGACTTCTTTTGAGAAACAGTCTATTCTGTTCATTGGTCCATTCATTGATGCCTGGGATAATTTTTGAAGTGTTTTGTGTATTCTAGATATTAATACCTATGTGTTGTATAGTTGAGGAAGATACTTTTTGATCCTGTACTCTGTTAACATAAGATATTGTTTAGTTAACTGTATGATACAAATGTTAATTTTATGTAATTTGTCACTTTGGGGAATAATTTCTATGTCATTATAGTTCTTTAGAGAAAAACTTTGCCTATGTATATCCTTAAATTTTATTTATTATTGAGGGTGCATGCCATAGCATATGAATGGGGTCAGAGGACAACTTTCAGTGTGGTTGAGGATAACTTTGAACTTTTGAGCCTCTTGTTCCACTCCTGCTGCCGAGGTGCAGACGTGCATCCCTGTGTCCAATGGGCATAGTGCTGGGGCTCAGATCCAGAGCTCCATGCACATCAGCAAGCACTCTCCAGTGAACTCCATCCCCAGCCCATGGAAACTGATTTTTAAATTCATGTGCATCAAGATCAGTCATCTATTCAGACTTCTACAGCCTTTGAGGTTCATATGTTGAGATAATCCTAAAGTCATCACTCTGCTAAGTGGGGTGGTCAGCTCTTATTTCTTACCTTACTGGACCCGTTAGCACTTCCTCCACCTGGTCTCCAGTGACCGACCACAGGCCTGGTCCTTCTCTTATGACACTGGTCCCTCGGCAGGTGCTCAGGCAATGAACTAATAGGTGAAGTGCTCTGGATTCAGGCATTAGCTCTCCCCCAGGCGCCTTTGTCTTTTAAAAAATCCTGTCCTAAAAAATCTGGTCACAGCCAGGCTCATTCTACTCATGCTGTCTGTGCACAGATGGCTTCTAGTTCTCTCCCTCAGTTCAATTAACTGTCAAGGCTCCGAGGATGCAGATCCAGTGCCTCGATTGTCTTTGTAGGTAGAAGCATGAACTATTTTTCCTCCAACCCACTAGAAGCAATGGCAACTGCCTTGACTCTGAGCAAACCCTGCAGTCGTCTTGACCAGCGCCTTCTCTGATATGTCACGTCCAGTCTGTCAGAAACTTTTCAGTCTGGTTTTTAAAAGATTATTATGTGTATGAATGTTTTGCCTACACATATGTGTGTGTACATGTATGCCTGGTGCCAGTGGAGACAAGAAGAAGGTATTAGATCCCCTGAGATTAGAGTTATAGATGAACCAGCACCTGGGTGCTGGCAACTGAACCTGGGTACTTTGGAAGAGCAGCCAATGCTTTTACCCAACAAGCCATCTCTCCACCTCCTCCATCCTTTTGTTCACTCCCCAACTCCCCCAGCCCCGCAGGATAAGGCCTTACTTTATGGCTTTGGCTAGCCTCAAATCCTTAATAATCCTGTCTCAGCTCCTACACTGTAAGGTTGTAGATGTGTGATGTCACATGCAGTTGACAGAAAACCTTAATGGCTTTTCAACATAAATGCAGGTTCTATCTTGATACCATATCAGGACCTGTTAAATTTATCTTCCAAATCCTCCAGTTACCAGATTGCTACAGGAGCCTCTGAAGTGATTTCTCTACTCATGCTCTAGCAAAAGACAGCTGTGAGGACTGACTTCCACTAATTTGTAAAATTTCTGACCATAATGTTACTGCCTTCTTTGTGGCTCTGACCTCAGCCACAAGGAATCCAAGTGGGTAGCCATCCACAAGGACTTCCATGGTTTGCACTGTGGCACTCCCCTGACCTCATCTCTTGTTGGTCTGTCCTTGCTCCTGATCCTGAATGTGCTGACCTTTGACCTTGTTTGTGATCACATCATCTGGTGCTTTAGCTTGTGTTTGTCCACTCTCAAGTCCTGCCCTTGCAGTCCCAGCCTCACAATGCTTTTCCCCACCCTCCACTCTGTTGGTTTATTTGGGTTCATCTGCATTTGGTTTTGAGACAGCCTTGCTCTGTCCAGGTTTCCTATGAGTTCTCATTCCTCCTGTCAATGCCCAGTGGAATTTCAGGTGTCTAGCACCATGTGTGACCAGCATTTTAATATACCATATACTTACAGTTTTTATTTATTGTTACTGCCTGTTTCTTTGTAGAATTCTATAATATTATGGAATTTTCTCTTTATTTTGTTGATTGTGCCAGAGCCCTAGAATGTTGCATTTTATGCAGTAAATACTAAACACATATTTGTTAAATGGATACATTTTGCACAAGGGGTACATGTGAAATATGTGCATGATGTATGCATAGTAAGTGTGCACACACGTGTATGTTTTCATGTCTGTGTAATCACATGAGAGACTAGAGGAGGATGTCGGATGTTCTGCTGTACACTCCCAGCTCTGTTCCACTGAGACAGGGTCTCTCCCTGAATCTGGAGCTAGTGGACTGATGACCATCCAACCCGGGTGCTCCTCTGGAGTTATAGACGCCCTTGTGCCGTGCCTGACTCTTTACATGGGTGTTGGAGCTCTCACCTCAGGTCCTTATGCCTGTGCAGTGAGAACTCTTACCTGGTGAGCCATACTCCCAGCCTGTTGACTTGGGATTTTATAGTTGTGTGGTCTAGCCCTGGCTAAGTTTAATTAAGACTCTGTCTTGCTATGCAACCTTGCCTGGAACCCAGTATGTAGACCAGCCAGGCTGCCTCTGTCTCTTAAGTGCTAGAAGTAAAGTTATGTGCTACCAAGCCTGTCCAAGTTTATAATTCTTATAATAGAAATGTAAGAAAAATATATTAAGCATAAATTCCAGATTGCAGCCTTTGTTTATTTCAAGACTCAGATATGCTTTCTATTTCTGAATTTTCAGCATCAGTTGTGGAGGGTCAAAAGGGTATCATTCCTCGAGCTATCCAAGAAATATTTCAGAGCATCTCTGAAAACCCTGGCACTGACTTTAAAATCAAAGTGTCGTATATAGAAGTGTATAAGGAAGACCTTCGAGATCTTCTCGAGTTGGAGACATCCATGAAGGACCTTCACATCCGAGAAGATGAGAAGGGGAACACAGGTGAAGTAGCCCAGTGGATCTAGAGAGCGCCTGCGTAAGGTCAGGGGCTGTCGGGACGCCGAGGATAAAGAGCCTGCGTCATGAATTTGGTTCTCCTGTGGGTCCATGTTCTTGTTCTGCCATGCTGGAATGCACTCAGGGCTAGAAAGTGCTGCACCACCAAATTCAGTATGCAGCTTCCTTTTTTGTTTGTAATATTAAAAGCTGTTGGGGCAGAGTCTCATTCTAAACTGCCTATACTGGCCTTTATCTCACTTCCCTAGGCTGGCTTTGAACTTTTGATCCTTCTGCCTCAGCCTGCTGAGTAGATTGGATCACAGGCTTGTGCCACTACCATGGCTCCTGTTTTCATAGAATAATTACAAATCAAAATACGGAAACAAAGTGTTCTCTCTGTTCTGTCTTGTTTTTCTTGATTGTGGAGCGTGAGCCAGGACCTCATAAGCTCTTTGCACACATCCTCCCTCTGAGCTGTGCAACTCCAGCCCCAGAGGTTTTGAATGTCATTCAGTCTAAAGAATTCATTATGATGTTTGACCAAAAGCAAGAATTGGATCTAAACAAATAAAATACATCTTTTAGTGTTAAATTTGAGCCCTTTTTTGTTTTTGTTTTTTTTGTTTTGTTTTTTTTTTTGTTGTTGTTGAGACAGGGTTTCTCTGTGTAGCCCTGGCTGTCCTGGAACTCACTCTGTAGACCAGGCTGTCCTGGAACTCAGAAATCTACCTGCCTCTGCCTCCCAAGTGCTGGGATTAAAGGCGTGCACCACTGCTGCCCAGCTTGAGCCCTATTTTTAAAAATAATTTCTGTTAGAGTTTTTCTGAAATTATTTAATGATATTCACTGTTATTACTGTTATTTGAAACATTACTGCTTTTTAAAAAGTTATCTTTTGGGGTTGCTTAGCAAAGGGTAACTTGTGTGATTCATTTAATTGTACTGGATTTTTATGAAAATTAGTTTTAAAACTTTGTGTTTTAAGTGATTGTTGGGGCCAAGGAATGCCAAGTAGAGAGCGTGGAGGACGTGATGAGTCTCCTGCAGGTAGGGAACGCGGCCAGGCACACGGGGACCACCCAGATGAATGAGCATTCCAGCAGATCACACGCCATCTTCACAATAACTGTGTGCCAAGTTGAGAAAAGTGCAGAGGCAGCTGAAGACGGAGAGTGGTACCCACGTCGGCATATTGTCTCCAAATTCCACTTTGTGGATTTGGCCGGATCAGAAAGAGTGACCAAGACTGGGAATACTGGTGAACGATTCAAAGAGTCCATTCAAATCAACAGTGGGCTACTTGCTCTAGGAAATGTAATAAGTGCCCTTGGGGACCCACGCAGGAAGAGCTCTCATATTCCATATAGGGATGCTAAGATTACCCGGCTTCTGAAAGACTCCCTGGGCGGCAGTGCCAAGACTGTCATGATCACGTGTGTCAGCCCATCTTCCTCGGATTTTGATGAGTCCTTAAATTCTCTCAAATACGCCAACAGAGCTCGGAACATTAGAAACAAACCTACTTTAAACTTCAGCCCCCAGGCAGACAGAATGGATGAAATGGAATTTGAGATTAAGTTGCTCCGAGAAGCTTTGCAGAGCCATCAGGCCAGTATCAGCCAAACTAGCCAGGCCTCTTCAGAGAATGTTCCTGACCAGAATCGAATCCATTCCCTGGAGGAACAGGTAGCTCAGCTCCAGGAAGAATGTCTGGGGTACCAGGACTGCATAGAGCAAGCATTCGCCTTCCTGGTGGACTTAAAAGATGCTGTCAGGCTAAATCAAAAACAGCAGCACAAGCTACAGGAGTGGCTTAGCAGGACTCAGGAAGTCAGGAAGGCTGTCCTCACCCCGTCGCCAGGAAACCAGGGCATTGGGAACCTGGAAGAAGGACCCCAGCATGTGACAGTTCTGCAGCTGAAGAGAGAACTTAAGAAATACCAGGTACTTAGACATTACTAATTAATTACTGCATTTTTAAGACTGTCTTGCTATGTAACTAGGCTAGAGCTCAGTGTGTAGACCAGCCAGGCTGGCCTGGACTCTTTGTTTCCTGTGTGCTGGGATTATAGGAGGGTATGCTCCAACCTGACCAAAAACCCCCATCCCACTCTGTTGACAATGGGATTAAGCACATAGCCTTCATATACTAGGAAATTACTCTGCTTTCTGAGATGTCCCCAATTTATTTTGTCTTCTTTGAAATAAGATTTTATTATATTGTTTAGGCTGGTCTGGAACTCATTATGTCCCCAGGCTGGCTTTGAACTCGGGAATTCTCTTGCCTCTATTTTCTAAGTGTTGAAGTTATGGGTGTGAGCTCTCATACCTGGCTTATAGATAGGACTTGTTTAAGGACTACGTTCATTTGGACAAGTACATTCTAAAAGTTATTTGAAAATTTCCAAAAATCTAAATTAAAAAAATGTTTATTTCCATCTGTATGGGTGGAGTGTGAGTGGCATATGAAATACAGGCATATCTGTGGAACTCAGAGGGCAGCTTTCGAGGCAGCTTTCTCTTTTAAGAATTATAGAAAAATTAGGTGGTGTGTTGGTACATTTCTTTAATTCCACCACTAGGGAGGCAGAAGCTGACTAGATCTCTATGAGATCTAGGCCATCCTGGTCTATACAGTGAGATCTAGGCCTGTCTTTAAAAAAACAGAAAAGGAAATAAGTATATGAAAATCTCACCTGCTTTTCTTCTTAGCACCTCTGTGTCTCATTTCCTATTTGTTCTCAGATTTCTTCTTTGTTTATTTCGTTTCTTCTTTGATGTGATCAAAGGACATTTTAAGATATATTTATTAAATAGAACCTTGTGAACTTTCATAGCAACTTAGAGGATCAAAGGAACATTTTTTTATGAACAAAATTAAGTTATATTGCACCAAGGTTTCTCCTTTTGCATGTGTGTGATTGCGAGCTGAAACCCAGGGCCTTGAGCATGCTGGGCACTCAGGCGTCACTGGATCCCTGAGTTATGCTATGCCCTCGTCTTTTTGTTGTTGTTCGTTCGTGTTCTCTCCCTATCCTTCTCCTTCCCCCTCCCTCTCCCTGCCTCCTTCCCTCCTTCCTTTCCTTTCTTCCTTCCTTTTTCCCTCCTTTCCTCCCTCCCTTCCCTCCTCCTTCCTCCTTTTCTCCTGCTTCCGTCTCTGTCCTTCTCTTTCTTCCTTACAGTCTCATAGTGTAGACTTGCTAGAACTTCGTCAACATTTTAGTTGTTTCTAGAACCTTGAATGGTCTTCTGCCTCAGTCTCCCAAGAGCTGGGATCACAGGTACAAGCCACTATGTCTGGCTTATGGGTCTGTGGTTGTTTTTGGTTTTGAAACAGGATTTTTTTTATTAAGATTTATTTATTTATTATATGTAAGTACACGGTAGCTGTCTTCAGACACCCCAGAAGAGGGAGTCAGATCTCGTTGCGGATGGTTGTGAGCCACCATGTGGTTGCTGGGATCTGAACTCAGGACCTTCGGAAGAACAGTCGGTGCTGTTAACCGCAGAGCCATCTCTCCAGCCCCAAGACAGGATTTCTTATAGCCCAGGTTGGTGTCTAACCTGTTATAAAGCTAAGGATGGCCTTCATCTTCTCATCTTTCTTTTTCTACCTCTCAGTGCTGAGATGATATGAGTACATCAACCACACCTGTCACCCCAGCACTCAGGAGGCTGAGGCAGGAGGATCTCAGGCTGCTAATGGAGCCCTCCAAAAATGAGCAAACAAGTGAGAGCTCTTCTTTTTAAATTCAGAGTGTGTTTTCACGTTTAAAGTTTGAAATTTCCCAGTTTCCTCCTTTCAAAACATGGACTGTGCTCCTCTGTTCACCTGTGGTGCTGCACGTGATGAAGCATTTCCTAGGCAGTTGTTTTCAGAAGGGAACCCCTTCAGCAATCCTAGTGTCAGCTCTCTTCTTGCCATTCCCAAAAGATGGAGGCTTTCTTAGGTAGAGTCGTGCCATCAAAGCACTTTGCTCTTGCCCCAGTGCCGAGCACTGTTGTCACCCATGGAGCTAATGTCCTTAACAGTTATAGCTGCCTTTCCTGCCAAGCAGTACAGTTTTCCAACAAGTGCATGCTCTGCTGGTAGCTTTCTCTCTCACTGCAGATCTAGATGAGAGTAAGGGGTAACTGTGCCATAGCCTGGATGCTATGCTGCTCTGAAGTTTTCTCCACTAAACATCTTAGTCCTTTGCTTTGCATCGTTGTCAACTTGTAACAGTTCCCGTTAGAGCCCCTGTCTCCCGTCAAAGCCTCGTAAGTGGGGTCTCCACTTGTCTGGGTTCACATTCCTTTGGCATTCTGGTCTACCAAACTGCTGCTGGGATGGCCCATTCCAGCTCTAAGTACAGCATTCTAGGGCTTTCTACATTAGATTTCCAAACTTTTCCGTAGCCCTCTGACAAACTAGGTCATGGGATGAGGTTCATTACAGCAATTGGTATTAAGATGTGTATCCTACTTCTTAGTACCAGTTACCTGTTAGGTAGTCTTCCTGTTGATGGGACAAAATGCCTGCAAAAGTAGCCCAAAGAGAAGAGGATTCATTTTGGTTTGAGGGTACATGGTGGCAGAGATGAGGCTATTGGTCAAAGGAAGAAGGCAGGTGAATGCCGCTGTTCTAGGCACTTCCTCGTTTCTGTTCTGATGGAATGGTACTATTTGCACTTGGAATTAATTCTCATGGAATCACAGTGATAGGCACCTCTCTTTCTGCCTGTCTCAAAAAGAATCTGGAAAAGGCCAAGTAAAAAGGATAAGAGAACCTTAAAACAGTGTTGTCAAGCTATCACTGGATTTTACACCGTTCTGTAATACCCCTGAATATCTGCTGAACTCTACCTTCTTTCCTTCCCAGTGCGCTCTGGCCGCTGATCAAGTGGTATTCACGCAGAAGGATCTGGAGCTGGAGGAGCTAAGGAGTCAAGTGCAGCTGATGGTGCAGGAGAACAAAGGGCATGCCGTGTCCTTGAAAGAAGCACAGAAAGTGAATAGATTGCAGGTAAGGCTGCGTGCACGCAGCTCTGTCCGTGTAGCCCGCTGAGCAGGCTGGCACTCAGACCAGGAACTGGGGCTTTACAATGGTGCACTGCAGACGGATGACTGTGGACATTGGCAGCTCAATTACTTGGCGGTTGGTTTGTATTTTCTCTGTCTGTGAAACAGAAGCCAAGCAAACAACAAAGATGGTTTCCCCTTAAGGTTTAGGTTTTTTTGTTTTGGGTTTTTTTTAAAAAAACAATATCTAGAAACTTAGTTTACAAATCGTGCATTAGTTGTCTTTCTCCAGACTTTTCCATGCATCTTTGCCAAGTGGTGTAGTGTTAGGCCTAGAGGCAGGGCTGGCACTGCAGGACAGGGATCAACGCCTCACTGGTATACACAAGGCCAGGGCTTCAGTCCCCAGTGACAGACCCCAAAAAAACTGGAAGGTAGCCAGGCAGTAGTGGCGCACGCTTTTAATCCCAGCGCTTGGGAGGTAGAGGCAGGCGGATTTCTGAGTTCAAGGCCAGCCTGGTCTAGAGAGTGAGTTCCAGGACAGCCAGGGCTAAACAGAGAAACCCTGTCTCAAAAAAAAAAAAAAAAAAAAAAAGAAAAAGAAAAAGAAAAAAAAGAAAAAAGAAAGGAAGAAAGAAAGGAAGGAAGAAAGAAAGAAAATTAGAAGGTACTCGCTGTTGTTCCTGGATTTCAGCACCAAATGTTGGGTTCATAAAAAGAGAGAGGTTTAGAGAATGGTATAAGTCACCGTGGGGAAGGGGGTGCCTAGGCCGGCCCATGCCCAGGCACCCCTTCCCCTTGAGGGACAAGACATGCACAAACATGGTATAGAATAGAGTTTATTCAGGGCAGAGGATGGGAGTTAATGGGGTAGTATAGGCAGAGAGAGAGAGAGAGAGAGAGAGAAGTGGAGGCCGGCCATGACCACATGGAGAGAGGGGGAGGGGAGGAGAGTCCAAGAGGGGCAGAGAGGAGCGAGTGCCAAGAGGCATGAGTGATAAGAGAGAGAGAGAGGAGGGGCTGAGCAGCTGTAGAGGCCAGCTCACACATCTTAATCGTGGGTTCTCTGGAAGGAGAGATGGGTAAGGAACAGGCTGCAAGAGAAATTACATGGAGAGACACAAAAACACATGGCTTCTGGTTTAAGTCTCCATCTTTAATGATGCCTCTCTCCCCAGAAACAAAGGCAGACCAAGCCCCTCCCCTGAAGGCTGGAAACCGGTTCTTCTTGTTCTTCAGGAGGTGGGTGGTCAGGCTGCTGGCTGCTATTCTTGAGAGCAGTGGGCAGGGGGAAGTCACAAGCAGCCCCTTTTATAGTGGACCAGGTCTACTTGACTTTTGCTGGCAACTATGGGGAGGAGCATACCTGGCTATTGCCAGGAAATTGTGGGATGGAGCTTAGACAGAATACTAACACTCACAGAATTTAAACTTCTTTTTTCTATTATTTAAGATAGGGTTTCTCTGTGTAACCCTAGCTGGTCTGGAACTGGATGTGCAGTCCAGCCTAGCCTTGAACTCACAGAGATCTGCAGGCCCCTGCCTACTGAGAGCTGGGATTAAAGGTGTGTACTACCCACCTCCTACCCCCTCTGGAAACATTTAAACTTTTATAATTTATTATTGATTATCCTCTTATACTATGTGAGTGATTTGCTCTTTGATTTTAGTTAAGTCTTTCAAATTTTCTGTTAGAATTCCTATGAGTAACATAGTTATATCTGCATTTAAAAATATTTTTGCCTAAGGCCAAGTATGGTGGTGCACACCTTCAATCCCAGCACTCAGGAGTCAAGAGACTGGTGATCCTTGTGAAATAGAGGCGAGCCTGGTCTACACAGGAAGTTCCAGGACAGCCTGGTCTACATAGGGAGTTCTGACCAGCCAGGGCTACACAGTAAGACTGTCTAAAAAATGAAACAAAATAATGTGTTCAGACAAGTGTCCTAATATTCTCCCCTGTTTTATTTTAAGTTGATTTTTATATAGAAAAGACAGAGGTCCAATTTCTTTCTTCTCTGTGTGAATATCCAGTTTATTGAAAATACTGTTCTTTCTCCAGTGTGTGTTTTTACTGTCTGTCTTAGTTAGAGTTTCTATTGCTGCAACAAAACATCACGACCAAGAAGCAAACTGAGGAAGAAAGGGATGATTTGACGTAACACTACCAGATTGCCATTCAGTATGGAGGTCAGGACAGGAACTCAAGCACAGCAGGACCCTGGAGGCAGAAGCCAATGCACAGGCCATGGAGGGCGCTGCTTACTGGCTTGCTCCCCATGGCTGCTCAGCCTGCTTTCCTATAACCCAGGACCACCGGCCCAGGGATGACACCGCCCACAGTGGGCTGGACCCTCCCCCAGCAATCCTAATTAGAAAATGCCCTATATGCTTGGCTCAGCCTGTCTCTTATGGAGGCATTTTCTTAGTTGAGGTTCCCTCCTCTCAGATGACTCTAGCTTGTGTCCAGTTGACATAGAGTAGGCAGCACACTGACTGTAAGTACTCTGTTCCATTGTCCTGGGTAACTTACCCTGCAGTTTAAGTAAACGTATTTTGTGTCTTCATACATTATAGCATGATGGTGATTTGAAATTGGGGTTTTTAAATGTCTATATCTTTGTTCCTGTGCTCAGAATTACTTTAGTTATTCAGTCTTTATAGTCACATACAGATTTTAGAAGTGTTTCTTCTGCCTTGTAAAGAATATCACTGCTGTTGGGACAGGAACTACATTGAATCTGTAGACTACTTTTGGCACTGTGGCATATTAACTATTTTCTTTCAGTGCAGGAAAATGGGAGGCCATTTCATTGTGGTTTTCCCCTCCAGGGTCTTTCATTTGGTTCATTTGGTTCTTATCATTTTCATTGTAGAGATTATTTATTCACTGTTTGGTGACATTTACATTTTTTGTAGTTACTGTGTATAAGATTATTTTCTTGATCTTTTTCAGGAATTTTGTTCTCATAAGTTGATTTTGACGAGTTTTTGGTTTTGGTTTTGGTGGAGTGTTTATCTGTTTGTTTAAAAAAAAAAAAAAAAAAGCCCACAGGGCTGGAGCAATGGCTCATCAGCTAAGAGTACTTCCTATTCTTGCAGAAGGCCTGGTTTGCTTCCCAGCACCCGAGTCAGGCAGCTCACAACTGCCTGTAACTCTAGTTCCAGGCAGGGGAGCTGATGCCTTTGAGTCTCCACAGGCACTGCCAGACCTAACTCACGCAGGCAAACATAGATGCCCATACATCTTTAAAAGCTAAACAGGGGGGCTGGAGAGATGGCTCAGCGGTTAAGAGCACTGACTGCTCTTCCAAAGGTCCTGAGTTCAAATCCCAGCAACCACATGGTGGCTCACAACCATCTGTAATGAGATCTGACTCCCTCTTCTGGTGTGTCTGAAGACAGCTACAGTGTACTTAGATATAATAATAAATAAATCTTTAAAAAAAAAAAGCTAAGCAGGAAGAATGTGATCTCCACCTTTACTTCTTCAAATTTTTATTTCTTTTATACCATTTATATAGGCTGTATCATGATCATATTCAATGGCCATGACTTCCTGACACCTGTTCTCTCAGCTAGCCTCCTTCCTATTCCCCAGACCCGTGTGTGTGTGTGTGTGTGTGTGTGTGTGTACACGTGTGAGCGTACACACACGCTGTTCTATGCTGGGGTTCCATGTGACACAGGATCCAGAATACATATGTCACAGAGCTGTTCTCCATTCTCTGGCTCTTAGTATCTTTCCAGCCTCTTGAGTGGTGTTCCCCAGGCCTAGTGGCTGTCACTTTAGGGCTGAAAACTCAGCAGTTACTATCTCTCAGCACGCTGACAGTTGTGAATCTCTGTACTGATCCTCATCCTCTGCAGAGAGAAGCTAATGTCTACAAGGTTGTTTGTCCATTTACAAAGCATCTGTAGTACACTCTCCTGAAGCCTCCGCCTCCTCAGCCATGGCTGTCGATCAAATTTACTAAGAACTAGTTCCTTCCTGTGAAGGAGGCCTCAAATCCAATTGTAAAGCAAATAGTTACCCCAAAACATAGTTGCCTGGAAGGTCAGTTTGTAGCACAGAGGGCTCAGAGCCAGGAAGGACACTGATGACTTTTCCTCCGTAGCAGCACACACAGAGCTTTGCATATACAGAGAGCACGGTGGGGGCTAGGCGCAGGGTGACGCATCCACTTCACATCTAGCTGGATTTCTCTCTGTTCTGCAAAGTGTGGTGCCTTCAGCATTAGGTTCCCATCTCATTTTTGGTGAATAGCCAAGAGCAGTAGCAATGAGTCCTATCTGGGCAATCACACACGGGGAATCTAGTATGTGCACAGTGATATTTGCTTACAAATCTGTGCTTGCTGGAGGCGGCATCATCAACTCTACCGCTTACTCCTCCATTCATGCTTTTTTTTAAAATTGGTTATTTTGTTTATTTACATTTTAAATGTTATTCCCCTTCCAGGTTTCCTCTCCTCAAACCCCCTATCCCATCCCCCCTGCTTCTATGAGGTTGCTCCCCCACCCACCCACTCCTGCCTCCCCACCCTAGCATTCCCCTACACTGGGGCATTGAGCCTCCCACAGGACCAATGGCCTTCCCTCCCTTTGATAAGGCATTATATGTTCCATATGCAGCTGGAGCCATGGGTCCCTCCATGTGTGCTCTGTGGTTAGTGGTTTAGTCCCTGGGAGCTCTGGGGGATCTGGTTGGTCAGCATTGTTGTTCTTTCTGTGGGGTTTCAAATTCCTTCAACAACTTCAGCCCTTTACCTAACTCCTCCATTTGGGTCCCCATACTTAGTCCAGTGGTTAGCTATGAGCATCCTCATCTGTATTGGTCAAGTTCTGGCAGAGCCTCTCAGGGGACAGCCATACCAGGCTCCTGTCAGCCAGTGTTCCTTGCCATCAGCAATAGTGTCTGGGTTTGGTGGCTACAAATGGGATGGATCCCCAGGTGAGGCAGTCTCTAGGTGGCCTTTCCTTCAGCCTCTGCTCCACTCTTTGTCCCTGCATTTCCTTTAGACAGGAGAAATTCAGGGTTAGTATTTTTGATATGGGTGGGTGCCCATCCCTCAACTGAGGGCCATGCCTATCCACTGGATATGGTCTCTATAGGTTCTCTCTCCCCTTTGTTGGTATTTCAGCTAATGTCATCCCTGTTAGGTCCTAGGAGCCTCTGGCTTTCCTGGCATCTGGGACTTTCTAGTGCCCCCCCCAGCTCCCCATCCCCTGCTGCTACACACCACCATTCAATTTCTCCATACTCCCCCTCGCCTCCTCCTATACCTGATCCTGCCCTCCTTTTTCCCCCTCCTCTCTCCCTCCTCTCTCCCTCTTCTCTCCCTCCCAGGTCCTTTCCTCCCTCTACCTCCTCTGATTATTTTATTCCTCCTTCTAAGTAGGACTGAAGCATCCATACTTTGGTCTTCCTTCGTAAGTTTCATATGGTTTGTTTGTTGTATCTTGGGTATTCTGAGCTTTTTGCCTAATACCCACTTATCAGGGAGTGAATACCATACGTGTTCTTTTGTGACTAGGTTACCACACTCAGGATGATATTTTCTAGTTCCATCCATTTGCCTGTGAATTTCATGAAGTCATGTTTTTAATAGCTGAGTAGTACTCCATTTGTAAATGTACCATATTTTCTGTATCTATTCCTCTGCTGAGGGACATCTGGGTTATTTCCAGCTTCTGGTTATTATGAATAAAGCTGGTATGAACATAGTGGAGCATGTGTCCTTGTTATATGTTGGAGCATCTTTTGGGTATATGCCCAGGAGTGGTATAGCTGGGTCCTCAGATAGAACTATTTCCAATTTTCTGAGGAGCTGCCAGACTGATTTCCAGAGTGGTTGCACCAACTTTACCAGCAGTGGAGGAGCGTTCCTCTTTCTCCACATCCTCGCCAGCATCTGCTGTCCCCTGAGTTTTTGATCTTAGGTATTCTGACTGGTATGAGGTAGAATCTCAGAGTTGTTTTGATTTGCATTTCCCTTATGACTAAGGATATTGAACATTTCTTTAGGTGTTTCTTGGCCATTTGAGATTTCTCAATTGAGAATTCTTTGTTTAGTTCTGCACTCCATTTTTAAAGAGGATTATTTGGTTCTCTGGAGTATGACTTCTTGAGTTATTTGTATATATTGGATATTAGCCCTCTATCAGATATAGGGTTGGTAAAGATCTTTTCCAAATCTGTAGGTTGCCATTTTGTACCATAGACAAGTGTTCTTTGCAATTTTATGAGGTCCCATTTGTCAATTGTTGATCTTAGAGCATGAGCCATTAATGTTCTATTCAAGAAAATTCCCCCTGTGCCGATGTGTTTGAGGCTCTTTCCCACTTTCTCCTCCTCTTCCTCCTCCTCTTATTTTTTTAAAAATGATTTATTTATTTATTTTATGTATATGAATACACTGTTGCTGTCTTAAGATGTTCCAGAAGAGAGCATCGAATCCCATTACAGATGGTTGTGAGCCACCATGTAGTTGCTGGGAATTGAACTCGGGACCTTTGGAAGAGCAGTCAGTGCTCTTAACTACTGAGCAATCTCTTCAGCTTCCCCACTTTTTCTTCTATTAGTTTCAGCATATCTGGTTTTGTGTGGAGGTCTTTGATTTGCTTGGACTTGAGCTTTATACAAGGAGATAAGAATGGATCGATTTGCATTCTTCTACATGCCGATTTCCAGTTGAACCAGCACCATTTGTCGAATATGCTGTCTGTCTTTTTTTCACTGGATGGTTTTGACTTCTTTGTCAAAGATGAAGTGACCATAGGTGTGTGAGTGTAATTCCGGGTCTTCAATTCTATTCCCTTGATCTACCTGTCTGTCTCTGTATCAATACCATGCAGTTTTTATCACTATTGCTCTGTTGTACAACATGGATTGGCAGGACCTTGACTTTCTGTCTCCACCTCCCAAGTGTTGGGATTGTAGGCATGAGCTACTCTACCCAGTTTATGTGATGCTGAGGACTGAATCCAGAGCTTTGTACGTGCTAGGAAAGTTCTGTCAACTGAGCCAAAGCTCCAGCCGTGGCTGATAGGTTTTGCTTACAAGCTTTTTGTGGTTTTGATGTTGTTTTTAAGGCAGGGTCTCACTGTGTAGCTCTGGATGACTTGGAATTTGCTATGTAGACCAGGCTAGCCTCAAACTCAGAGAGATCCAGCTACTTCTGCCTCCTGGGCGTGGTGACTAACACAGTGCCACACTGGTGCACCTTCTGTGCTTGTGAGACACATACTGAAGTTAGAGCTTTCTGAACTGGCGATACTTCTAACTCAGGCCAGCCATAGACCAGACACATCCTGTAAACAGCTCATCTGCTCCCAGGTTCCAAACCCATTTCCTAGCTCGGCCATTCACTGCCTCCTGTCTCTGGGCTCCAGTCTGTGCTTTGGGCTTCCTGTGTCACTTAAAGTTTCACTTTGCTAATTTACCACTTGCTGTCTCCTTTGCTCTGATCTCCTCAGTGTAATACTTGTGCTTTTTCAGCTTTGTCTGGGACATCTTTTATCTCAGCGAGAAAATTCAGACTTGTATAAAAACAGCTAACTAAGTAGATAAATTACAGTGTCAATTATCCAATCACAGTTAATGGGCCATTACTACTACTACTACTACTACTACTACTTACTATTCAGTAAGTTTCTGTGGGTTGGAGGTATAGCTCAGTGGTACAATCCTTGTTGAGTGTGCACTAGGCCCTGGGTCTCATGCTGGCACTGAAGAAGAATGTTCTTAGCTCCTAGAGCAGTACTAGTTACTTTTGGGCACCAAAGGGAAGAGATGAGGTTCTATTAGACAGTTGTGATTTTGGACAACTTAACTTGGATCTTTTTCATGACTGCATGTATGTGGAGGTTCTCTGCTTCTCAAACACCTCTCTTCTCCCCAGAATGAAAAGATAATAGAACAGCAACTCCTTGTGGACCAGCTGAGTGAGGAACTAGCAAAACGCAGCTCATCAGTGCCTACCTCAACTAAGGAAAGCTGTGGGGATGGGCCCGATGCCAGGGCCTCGGAAAAGAGACCTCACACAGCTCCGTTTGAGAGTCACTGGGGACATTATGTTTACATCCCATCACGACAGGACCTCAGGAAGGTGAGTTGAGCACTGGCTGCGTGCCATGAGATCTGAAAGCTGTTTGCAACACCAGAGTGCTTGCACGCCTTGGAGCAGAGCACTATCAGAGCACTCCACTCTGCACTGCCCAGCGCATGTGCGCACACTCACTATCGACGCCCCCCCCCCCCACGGTGTTCTGCATTCCCAAAAGAAAGGTACACATAAACAGCCTTATATTTTAAATACCTTAAACAACTCAATAGCTGGGCCACTCCCTAACTCCACATCGCTAGCACACACTCCGCTCTGATTCCTGAGTTAATACTTACTAAATCTATATAGATGTATCCTTGCTGCCCTGGACCCTGCTGGGCAGCCCTCCTGGGATCGCTCCCCCCCACCCCCGCCCCTGCCCCTACATTTCAGCTGTCTCTTCCTCCTGACCTTTCTGACATGACTAAGTTCAATGGCATCATGAGTTTGTCCTGTAACTTCTCAGAGTGAAGTGAGGCCAGGCAGGGAGGTTGCTTATCTAATTTGTCTTTGTTTTCAGGGTGAACCCTTGTGTGGTTTGGCATTCTGAGTGATAGTCAAGACAGATGGCATAAACATCACATGAAATGTAGAGATAGCTTTTTTCTGTGAATGTGCAGGGAGCAAATCCATGTCCATGCAGGTTTATCTTAGAGTGTTTATCTTGTGTGTGTGGATGCTTTGCCTGTGTGTGTCTGTGTGCATCGTGTGCTTGCCTAGTACCCTGTGGCTGGAGAGGGCATCAGATCCCCTAGACCTGGAGTTCAGTTGGTAGCTGCTGTGCAGGTGTTGGAACTAAACCCAGGTCCTCTGCAAGAGCAGCTGGTGCTCTTGACCACTGTACGTCTCTCCAGCACCAATGTAGGGTTTAGTGGAATAAAGCAAAAAAATATATTATAAAAAAGACCTCATATCAGATTGAATTTTGGTTTCTACTTACTAATGTTATAAACGGAAATAGTTTGAGATCTTTAGTAAGTTAGTCAGGATGAGAAGTGGGCAGGCAGCAGGTGTAGGGAGAGGTAGGCTCTGTCAGGCAGGTGTACATGTGACTGAACCCAAGCAAGTGCAGGCTTCTCAGAGCAAGTCTGGGGACCCCAGTGGGATGCAGAGTTCACAAGAGTGCTGAGTCCAACAGCACTGCCCACCGCATGCATGCTCAGCGTAAATCCACAGTACCTGCTATGTCCCGGGCTCAGGTGACAGTGCCCAGCATAGCACCACCCCGCAGTGTCCTCACCACACATCCACGGCTCCCCTATTATGTCCCAGGCTTGGGTTCTGCAAGGTCAGTGGGACAAATGCTATTGTTACTGGTATCTTTTCAGGTTTAAGTGTTTAAATGTTCATTAAATGTTTTAAACCATTGTAATCATTAATTTCAGTTTTGCTTTAGGAAGCTACTGACATTTTCTTTCTGGTTGAATACATAGTTAATTTCCATTGACTGTTAGGCCTTTGCATCACTGTGACCAAAAACTAAGAAAAACAAGTTAAAGGAGGAAAGCTTTATTTGGCTTGTGGGTTCCAGGGGTTTGGTCCTTGATCACTTGGCTCCTTGTTTCCAGCCCTTTGTGAGGCAGAATATCTTGGCCACGGGAGCATGTGGCAGGAAAGTTTTATTGCCTCAGTCCTGTGAGACAGAGAAGGGAAATACACAGAAAGGCCAGAGGCCTCTCCCTTGTACCTCAGTCCTCAGCACTAGGAGGCCACTTAGAAACCTTTACTCCCTGTCTACCTCATTGTTACCGGTCACTAGGTGACCAACCATAGGAACATCAAAATCAGATGTAAGGGGATTGATACCATGCACACACCTTTGGAATGAGAATGTGAGGGCTCAGTGGGCCGCTAATTGAATTTGTAAGTTTTCAGTTTTCTTTGAAATTTTCACACATGAGTATAATAATGTCCATCCCTTTCTCTCCCTCTCCAACTCCCCTCATCACCTTCCCAAGTACATGCCCTATAATTATTTACTTACTTAACCCACTAAGTCTGGTTAGTGCTGCCCATATGTGCATGGGCAGGAGGTCACCCACTAAGGCATATGGAACCTACCAGTCAGCTCACATCTGAAGAAAGGAATAGCATCTCCCTCTCTCAACATTCACAGCCTGCCAATGGCTCTTCAGTGAGGGGAAACTACTGTGATACCTGCGCCCTGCTATACTGACAGTTCTAGTAGCTTATGCAGTGAATGTCTTCTGAAGATTTCATTATTTACTTTGATTTTGAGAAGTCATCCTGTTATTTCCTTATTGAGAGGTGAGGGACAAGGAAATATTTGGAAATAGAATCTAGAACAAAAGTATAAAAGCAGTTTCTACCCCACTATTTCCAGAGTCATTTTGAGTACTTAAAATACATTTTTAGTAGAAACATTATATTATTAATATTCCTAGGTATCCCATACAATTTACTTATTGTATAATATATATTAAAGTATTATTTGGAACATTAATTTAGTAATGTCTGTCCTCCAAATGTATTAAGGATGAGTGAATGTCTCTGTCTTCCGGAGCTGGAATGTTGTCATAACGGAGAACAACGCAGATGTGAGATTTCCCATGTTGGGATTTGGGTAGAGGGGCTTCATACTGCAGTAGCCCTGTACTTCCTCACCGCTTTGATCTGGGACAGTTGAGTCATGCTGGGGACCACAAGCCATTCCAGAGAGTAGGGGTGTCTTCATACTTGTCCAGAGCTTTGTCTTGAATGCTGTCCTCCATAAAACTTCCACTGAAAATAGAAGACAAGGCGCTGCATGGTACCTAGAAGAAATGTGTGTCTGTGAAGAACAGTATTGTGGAATTAACTTTGGTATTTTACAGGGAACATATTTTCAGTGATAGAATACATCAGAGTATTTACCTATATCTCCCCTAAAACATTGTGCATCCTAAGATAAGAGCTGACATTAAAGAATCACCTCTATTGTTGGGTGGTCTGCTTGCAAGGTCTGCTCAAGTCCTCCCATATACTCTCTGGATCAAGTATTCGCTGGGTTCCGAACTCGCAGTCAGATGCTGATGGGTCACTTAGAGGACCAGGACGAAGTTCTCCACTGCCAGTTCTCTGACAACAGTGATGACGAGGACTCAGAGGGCCAGGAGAAGCCCAGAGTCAGGTATGTCTCAGGGCTCTCAGTAAGCATCGTCCTTATAATGGGTGGTTTCTCTGTTTCCATTTAATACACAGTGGGTAGTTTCTGCTAAATCTTCTGTCATCTTCACGTATTAAGAAAATAGTGTTTGAACAGAAGTCTTTTTTTTTTAACTTTTAAAAATTTATTAACTTGGGGGCTGGACAGATGGCTCAGCAGTTAAGAGCACTGACTGCTCTTCCAGAGGTCCTGAGTTCAATTCCCAACAACTGCATGGTGGCTCACAATCATCTGTAATGGGATCCGATGCCCTCTGCTGGTGAGTCTGAAGAGAGCTACAGTGTACCTATATACATAAAATGAATAAATAAATCTTTTTAAAATTTTTATTTACTTTATTGTATTTGAATGTGTGTTTCCTCCATGTGTATGTCTTCGTATTGCCTGCCTGCCTGGGGCCTGAGGAGCCAGAAGAGGGCTTCAGACTCTGGGCCTGGAGTTACAGTTGGTTGCTCGTGGCCATGCAGATGCTGGGAACTGAACCTGGCTTCTCTCTGAAAGAGCAGCGAGTGTGCTTAACCACTGAGCCACTAGACTGAAGCATTAGGAGAGGATATTTTGTTTGTTTGTTTTGCTTTGTTGTTTGATTTTTGTATTCTGCCACAAAACTACAAACATTGGATCCGAGTTGGAGGTAATCCCTTTATTTTAAAGAATATTAGTAAAAAATGCTTGTTCCATACAATTACCTTTTAAAATCATTCTGTTACCTTTTAGAGGATCTAATTTGAGAGCCTGGGAAATACTAATGAAGAAGTTGCCTTTAATCCTAATGTTCTAAAACTGTTCTTTTTTAGATCTAGAAGTCACTCATGGGCCAAAAAGCCAGGCTCTGTTTGCTCTCTGGTTGAACTGGGTGGCACTCAGGCTGAGCCTCAGAGGTCCTATCTGGGGAACGGAGGTAGGTGTCCTCGGATGGCCACAAGTGGGCCACAGAGCCTGCTGTGCTACTGAAGCACACCTCACAGCCTCACTTGGGCCTCCATTTTTCCAACTTATCCATTCCTTAGTAATCTTTTTGGTTTGGTTTGGTTTCTAAAACCTGCGTGTACTTCTTACCTGCAGTCTCAGCACTCAGGCACCCAAGGCAGTGAGAATTCAAAGTAACCCTAATTACTAATGAGCTCTTGCCTCAAAAGCAAAAGCAAAAAGATTTCCACCAGTCAGCTGTGTGGAGACAAACTTCAGGGACAGAAGTTTAGATGCAGCCTTGCTCTGATTTGCGCTGTATTGCTGATTACTGTGCATGCCTGCTAGGAGTCTGTCTCCTCAGGTCAGTGCTCCACCTTACTTGAAGCCTAATTAGTGTCCTATATGCTAGCAATGTTTTATTAAAAACATTATGTAATCAGTAGTAATAAAAAAAGAAGGAGCCATGAATCTGAGAGGCAGTGGCAGGGAGCGTGGAAGGAGCTGATGTGGAAAAGAAGGGAGGGCAGAGGGGAGGACGGCGGAGGCGGGCCATATCACTCTAATTACAGCTTTAAAAATGAAAAGATGAAATATTCTATAAGTATCAGTTAAATCCAATGAATTCATGAAATTCTTAGACAAATGGATGGAGCTGGTGAACATCATACTAAGTGAGGTAACCCAGTCTCAAAAGATCAGTCATGGTATGCACTCACTAATAAGTGGATATTAGCCTAGAAACTTGGAATACCCAAGACATAATCCACACATCAAATGATGTCCAAGAAGAAGGAAGGAGTGGCCCCTGGTTCTGGAAAGGCTCAGTGCAGCAGTGTAGGGGAATACCAGAACAGGGAAGTGGGAAGGGGTGGATGGGGGAACAGGGGGAGGGAAGAGGACTTATGGGACTTTCGGGGAGTAGGGAGCCAGAAAAGGGGAAATCATTTGAAATGTAAATAAAAAAATATATCGAATTTAAAAAAGGAAAAAAATGCAGATTCAGAGGCCCAACACCACCAAATTAAAATCAGTCTGGGAACTGACAAAAAAAAAAAAATGAAAAGAGCCGGGCAGTGGTGGCACACACCTTTAATCCCAGCACTTGGGAGGCAGAGGCAAGTGGATTTCTGAGTTTGAGGCTAGCCTGGTCTACAGAGTGAGTTCCAGGACAGCCAGGGCTACACAGGAAACCCTGTCTTGGAAAAACCAATAAATAAATAAATAAATAAATAAATAAATAAATAAATAAATAAATAGAAAAGTTTTTAAACTCATGTGTGTCTGTGTGGGGGATTGTACACATATGCACAAATACCTGCGGAGGCCAGGAGTGTTGATGTTACAGTTGTGAGCCAGTGGTGTACCAATGTGGGTACTGGGAATCTAACTCAGGTCCTCTGCAAGGGCAGCATGTGCTCTTAACTTCTGAGCCACTTTTCCACCAAACCTAATAAGATATTTTAACTTACACAGTTTGACCTGTAAGTGGGTTAATGCACAAAAGTAAGGTTATACAGAATTTACTGTCAAAAGTGTCAAATTATGAAAATAACATGCTTATAATATCTACCAAAATTAGACTAAAAGTAAAACTAATGGTAACTTTAGAATGCAGAATTAGTAAACTTAAGTGATAGTGAAGTGTCCTGAGTCATTTGTTACCAGTCTCCAGTCACAAAAGAAACTCAGGCCAGAACGCATGTGAGTGCCACACTAGTGCCTTCTGTGCAAGCCCGGGTAGGAAAGTAGAGTGAGCAGCCACAGCGGCAGGCTGTGCATACTTGGACCCTGACACCCTCTGCTGTAGCAGTCTTGAGGGGCAAGGAGGCTGCCTCCATATCTACCTCAGATAAGCACCTAAACGGAACTAAAGCTATTCTTTCAGCCAGATGAGGTATGATAAAACACATGCATAATATGTATAAAGATTATATTTTAAATTAAAAAACTTAAACTAAAAACTTCCGTAAGCTGAACGCTTAGGTGTCAATAACTGCACATACTTCCTGTTTTGATTCCACTCCTGTTCTTCTGCTACCCCCGTGTGTTGGTTAGACGAGAGCAGCCCCAGAGGCTTGTTCTAGTACCTGGTCTCCAGTTGGTAGACTGTGTGCGAAGGCTTAGGAGGGGGGGATCTTGTTGACGGAAGTGTGTCACTGGGGACAGGGGGACCGTGTTGACGGAAGTGTGTCACTGGGGACGGGGGACCGTGTTGACGGAAGTGTGTCACTGGGGACAGGGGGACCGTGTTGATGGAAGTGTGTCACTGGGGACAGGGGGACCGTGTTGACGGAAGTGTGTCACTGGGGACAGGGGGACCGTGTTGACGGAAGTGTGTCACTGGGGACAGGGGGACCGTGTTGACGGAAGTGTGTCACTGGGGACAGGGGGACTGTGTTGACGGAAGTGTGTCACTGGGGACAGGGGGACCGTGTTGATGGAAGTGTGTCACTGGGGACAGGGGGACCGTGTTGATGGAAGTGTGTCACTGGGGACAGGGGGACCGTGTTGACGGAAGTGTGTCACTGGGGACGGGGGACCGTGTTGACGGAAGTGTGTCACTGGGGACAGGGGGGACCGTGTTGATGGAAGTGTGTCACTGGGGACAGGGGGACCGTGTTGATGGAAGTGTGTCACTGGGGACAGGGGGACTGTGTTGATGGAAGTGTGTCACTGGGGACAGGGGGACTGTGTTGACGGAAGTGTGTCACTGGGGACAGGGGGACTGTGTTGATGGAAGTGTGTCACTGGGGACAGGGGGACTGTGTTGATGGAAGTGTGTCACTGGGGACAGGGGGACTGTGTTGACGGAAGTGTGTCACTGGGGACAGGGGGACTGTGTTGATGGAAGTGTGTCACTGGGGACAGGGGGACCGTGTTGACGGAAGTGTGTCACTGGGGACAGGGGGACTGTGTTGACGGAAGTGTGTCACTGGGGACAGGGGGACCGTGTTGATGGAAGTGTGTCACTGGGGACAGGGGGACTGTGTTGACGGAAGTGTGTCACTGGGGACAGGGGGACTGTGTTGATGGAAGTGTGTCACTGGGGACAGGGGGACCATGTTGACGGAAGTGTGTCACTGGGGACAGGGGGACTGTGTTGACGGAAGTGTGTCACTGGGGACAGGGGGACTGTGTTGATGGAAGTGTGTCACTGGGGACAGGGGGACTGTGTTGATGGAAGTGTGTCACTGGGGACAGGGGGACTGTGTTGACGGAAGTGTGTCACTGGGGACAGGGGGACTGTGTTGATGGAAGTGTGTCACTGGGGACAGGGGGACCATGTTGACGGAAGTGTGTCACTGGGGACAGGGGGACCGTGTTGACGGAAGTGTGTCACTGGGGACAGGGGGACTGTGTTGATGGAAGTGTGTCACTGGGGACAGGGGGACTGTGTTGACGGAAGTGTGTCACTGGGGACAGGGGGACTGTGTTGATGGAAGTGTGTCACTGGGGACAGGGGGACTGTGTTGATGGAAGTGTGTCACTGGGGACAGGGGGACTGTGTTGACGGAAGTGTGTCACTGGGGACAGGGGGACTGTGTTGATGGAAGTGTGTCACTGGGGACAGGGGGACCGTGTTGACGGAAGTGTGTCACTGGGGACAGGGGGACCGTGTTGACGGAAGTGTGTCACTGGGGACAGGGGGACTGTGTTGACGGAAGTGTGTCACTGGGGACAGGGGGACCGTGTTGACGGAAGTGTGTCACTGGGGACAGGTGGACTGTGTTGACGGAAGTGTGTCACTGGGGACAGGTTTAAAAACTCACACCATTCCCGCTGTGCTCTCTGCCCCATGGTTCTGGGTCAAGGTGCAAGCTCTCCGTGGTCCCTGCTGCCACGTCTTGACTCTGCCGCCAGCCCTCTCACTCTTTGAAGCTATGAGCCAAATCCAGTGGTGTGTTCTTTAAATTGCACAGCCATGATGGAATCTGCACGATTCCCACAGCAATAAAGAAGTGACTAAGACACTCTAGGCTGACTTTGTTCTGTTTTTAAACGTTTCAAAACTCTGCTTCAGTTGAATATTTTATACACTGAGACCTTTGTTTTTGATGTTAAAGATTCGAAGATGGAATCTCTCCAGGAGAGTCAAGAGATAAATTTACAAAAATTAAGGACTTCAGAACTCATACTTAACAAAGCTAAACAAAAAATGAGAGAACTTACAATTAACATCAGGATGAAAGAAGATCTGATCAAAGAGTTAATAAAAACAGGTAACAGTATCTTTCCTTGTGTGAGAAGGCAGAGCATCAGACTGCCTGTGATGTGGTGACATGCACCCCAGCTCCCAGCTGCTCTCTGCGCTCTCTCGGGTCAGGAGTCTGGGAAGCTGGGACCCACCATTGAACTGTTGTAGCTGCTGTGAGCTTTGTGCTGGACAAAGCTTCACGACCCTTTACGTGTGCACCTTAACGGAAGGCTTTGCTCCTTTCTCCTGTAGAGCAGGATTAAACCCAGGACCTTAGCTGAGCCTCCCCTCTATAATCCCAACACTTTAGAGCTTGAAAATGAGGATTTCTGTAAGTTCAAGGTCAGTTTGAGCCAGTAGTGAATTCCGGGATAGTCTGAGCTACAGAGTGACTTTCCCTCTGTAATATGACAGCAGTGATAGCAACACCAAGGCAGAGCAGCTCAGATGTGTGAAGTGCTGGTGACTGGGTGCAGCCAAGTAGGCCAGGGCTTAAGGACAACTCCTAATTGTGAGCCAGCGTTGGCTTAGTTCAGTTTTAATTAATTATCTTTTCCCTTTGGGGATTAAACCCAGAGTTTTGAGCACTCTACACAAGAACTCTACCAATGAGCTATATTCTCAGCCTGACAGTTTATTGATAATATTAAATATTGTATTTTGGTTGTAGATAATTTTTATTTCTCTGAAAATATAAAGTTTTGTCCTTAGGAGTTATTTTCTGTGGTGAAGCAAGCTTTTGTCAGGCTGGGAGTGGACACAGGCTCATTGATCTTTTTCCTTCCCAGTAGTCTCAGTTGTATATTGTTGTTACATAGGTAGAGAGTTTTAGAATAAGAAGGTAGTTTACTGTGTATTTAGGTTAAGAACTCCATTTAAAAGATTTTAATGTCTGTTGCATGCATAGGTTCTGCTAATTTAACCAACAGCTGGGATTTACTGAGAGAACAAGAAAGTAGTTCATGGAGCTGGGAAGGGCTGAAACACAGCTTAGGAGGCTCAGAAATTGAGTATCTTCATGGCCTGAGTTCAGATCCCAGGATCTACCTTATAGAAAGAAGAACTGACTCTTGAAAGTTATCCTCAGGCCTCTACTTGATACATTTGGGACATGGACACACACACACACACACACACACACACACACACACACACATAAGCAAATAAATTTAAAAAAATAACTACTTCAACTAAATGAAAAAAAAAGAATAGTTAGCTCTTTAAATATTTTAAATTGTATTTATTTGTTGTGTGTCTGTACATGCATGCCATGGTAGTGCTGGAGCATGTGTATACACCCCATGGAACTAGAGTTGGGAATGGTTATGAGCCCCATGTAGGTACTGGGAAGTGTGCTCAGGTTTTCTGAAGAGCAGCCAGTGCCCTTGACTGATGAGCCATCTCTCCAGCCTCCTCATATCTTAGCTGAAGTTTGATGCCTGCAAACCTCAGCTGCAATGTGAGAGGATATAAAGAACTCACTGGGCTGGAGAGATGGGTTTGGTTCTCAGCTCTCACACTGGGTGACTTAGAATCATTTGTAACTCTAAGCTCAGAGGACCAGACAGCCTCTTCTGGCCCCAGTGGGCACCACATACATGTGCATTGACATACACAGATATGCACATATACATACATAAAAATAGACCTTAACTATAACTTTAAGCACAAAAGACAAAGCAGTGAAGAGATAGCTGGAACCAGATGGAAACAGTCATTAAGAGGGCTGGTAGCAGGCAGGGTTTGACCTCCAGAGCCTGGAGGTCAAGCTGCCTGTGTAAAGATACCTCAGTTGTAACCACCACTAGTTTAGAGTACAGGGTTGGAGTTGGAGTTTGTAATTCTTCTTCCTGCTGTGTTTCGGTGAAGGTAACAATGCCAAGTCTGTGAGCAGACAGTATTCTTTGAAGGTAACAAAACTGGAACATGAAGCTGAGCAGGCAAAAGTGGAACTCACTGAAACCCGAAAGCAGCTGCAGGAACTGGAAAGCAAAGACCTTTCTGATGTTGCTTTGAAGGTAAAATTACAGAAAGAGTTCCGTAAAAAGATGGACGCTGCGAAGCTGAGAGTTCAGGTAACTTACAAAATACAACCCAGTAACCTCACAAGCCACCTTGCTCGCATTTGTTGTGTGTCGCGTTTTTGAGACAGTATTTCATTGTGTGTAGTAGCCCTGGCTGTCCTGTCCAGGCTGGCTGTGAACTCGCAGAGTTCAAGTTTGCAGAGTTCTGGCATTAAAGATGTGCTCCATCATTCCGGGCCAAGTCATCCTTTCTTAGTTCTCAATCCTGCTGGGCTAGGATGAAGCCAGTGGTACAGGACTTACCGTGTGTGTGTGTGTGTGTGTGTGTGTGTGTGACTGACCCTGGTTTTGATCCCTGGTACCACAAAAGGAAAACAAGTCTCCCAATTCTTGGATTGAGAGAAATGGAATTCAGTTTACTCATTGGAACTGTATGATATGAAATTTCCTTTTACCTAGAGTGCTTACTTAATGTATTTTACAGTCTGGGTAGTGTATTTATTTATTCAATAAGCATTTAATCTTGGCATAAAATCATGTATATAAGACATAAAGAGCAAAAATTGTGTCCTTTTCTGAAAGATAATAAACAGTTAATCAGTGCATATACAGCATCAGGAAACAGGTGACACTTTGTAGACACTCTGCTGCAGATGTGAATTGTTTTAGTTTTTGAAACCGTAATTGGTTGGTTTAAAAGGTTAGTCACTTTAAGTCACTTTAAGTACTACAACCCAGACTTTCCATATGCTTTGGGTTTAGCAGTAACTTCAGAAAGAGTTACAACTACTTCTTCTTCTTCTTCTTCTTCTTCTTCTTCTTCTTCTTCTTCTTCTTCTTCTTCTTCTTCTTCTTCTTCTTCTTCTTCTTCTTCTTCTTTTTTTGATTTTTTGGATTTGTTTTTTTGAGACAGGGTTTCTCTGTATAGCCCTGGCTGTCCTGGAACTTACTCTGTAGACCAGGCTAGCCTCGAACTCAGAAATTTGCCTGCCTCTGCCTCCCAGAGTGCTGGGATTACAGGTGTGCACCACCACCGCCTGGCTACAACTTCTTTTCTAGGGTTGAGCATGATGTTTAATGAGCGTGTGTAAGGCCCTAGGTTCAGGTCTGGAGGAAAACACACACATGCATATCCTATTCAGTAAGAATATTCTGTATAGGGCTGGAGAGACAGCTCAGTGGTTAAGAGCACTGACTGCTCTCCCAGAGGTCCTGAGTTCAATTCCCAGCAACCACATGGTGGCTCACAACCATCTGTAGTAGGATCCAATGCCTCTTCTGGTGTGTCTGAAGACAGCTATAGAGTATATATATATATATATATATATATATATATATATATATATATATATAAATCTTGGGAAAAGAATATTCTATACAAAAAGATTTTTGTGCAAGGAAGTCATTTCCAGGTATTTTGAAGACTCTAGAATGTGCTTGCAATTGTTTCTTTTGTTTTGTACTTTTTTAAAAGATTTATTTAGTTATTTTATGTATATGAGTACACTGTAGCTGTACCAATGGTTGTGAGCCTTCATGTGGTTGCTGGGAATTGAACTCAGGACCTCTGCTTGCTCCAGCCCCACTCGCTCCAGCCCTGCTCACTCAGGCTCCTTGTTTTGTATTTTTTGAGGCAGAATCTTAATATGTAGCCAAGCCTGTCTTCCTCACTGTCCTCTCTACTTCAGCCTCTTGAGAGCTCGGACTAAAGGGGATGCTGCCCTACCTGCCCCCATCCTATCTGCTGTTCCCTGCTGTCCCCATTGTATGTAGGGCTGAGCTATAACCACCTCTTCAGAACTTTATTGCTGCTTGGTTGTGTTCGGTGCTGTTTATGGCAGTCTTGGAAACATCATAGGGAGGGGCTCTATTGGCATGGGAGACCTCCATGTCTCCCAGCAGTGGGAGGTCCTGGCACACCAGAGAAGTAACAACAGATGTTCATCTTGTTACAAATAAAAACAATGATGCAGTTCCACTCAAACTAAAAAAGTAATAAAGCTCTGAAGAGGTAAGCAGTTCTGGCTTTTCCTGTTTCCTGCTATATGTGCTTTTTTGCTGATGGGGCAACAAAGAAAAGAAAACAAAGACACGAACTGAATGTCAGAGAAAACATCTAATTGAGCAGAGGGCTGAAATAAAGTGCACCCTTTCAGAAGTTCTCCTGTGGTGATGTGCGTCTGCACACCTGGTGTGCACTGAAAGTGGCACAGTAGTCTTCCCTAGGGAAGAGCCCCCAATCGGATATCCAATACCAGGCAGTCCACTCTGAAGTCACATGTGTACAAGTAACATTGGACAGACCAAGCAGGTTGTAGTTATATGTTTAGGAATGTGTGTGTGTGTGTGTGTGTGTGTGTGTGTGTGTGTGTAATATGTGCATATTTATGTAACGGCAATTACAGACCATTAGAGATCAAGTGGGAGTGCAAAGGAAGAATTGGAGGAGGAAAGGGAAGGGAGGAAATGTCATTATTTTAATTTTATGTATGTGTGTGTGTGTGTGTATGTGTGTGTGTGTATAATATTATATATATTATATATAATTATATATATAATATATATATATAATTAAAGAGCTGGTATGGTGGTATATTCTTATAGTTCCAGCATCCAAGACAGTTGAGGATTATGAGTTCAAGCCCAACCTGGATTATTCTCTGAAATTAACAAGATGTTTTGCATGGAAATAATACTACCTCAGTCTAATTGATGCTTTCAGTGCAGGCAATAGTGTGATTAATGCCAGTCCAAGATTTACTTTAAATAGAACTGCTGTAACCTTCAATATTTGCATGGATATTTAAATTATACAAATATATGTTTATCTTAGTAATCTATTTCCAAAATTAAGATGATTACTTATGACCTGCATAATGTGTTAAGAACTTCTTTAATTCTTTTTGCTTATTTATCAGAGAGAGTCTTGTTATGTAACCTTAGGTATCCTAGAACTTGTTACGTAAACCTGGCTGAACTTGAACTTGTGGTCATCTTCCTGGCTGTGCCTTCTAAAGCTAGGATAATCACCACACCCTATCCCTTACTTTCTCATGGTGCCACGATACAAGTCTGGGATGTGTCATTCATTTACCTGGGAGTAATTTGTTACACGCTGGTGTTTAATACTACTATAAACACTTGGAAAATGTGAGTGTGCTTTTAGTGCTACTAACAGATCATTTTGAATGTAATGGACTTTCAAGGAAAATGACCAGTTCTACTCAACTTCTTCAGAGGTTCACTGACTCAGGCTACAGTTGAAACAGAAAAATAGGACCCCCAAACAAGAGTGGAATTTTGTGTAGTTACCTCCAGGATCCATAGAAAATAAAAGGGAGTGGATTCTTTTATATGAACATGTCTTATAACTGATGAACATTTCATGAATAATTGTGTCATGGAACAGGAGATGTAGATTTAGAGTCTGGGATAACATAATTTTATATATAAACTCAGTTTTATGTTCTAGGTTTTATCATATACACCCGTATATTTTTCACCATATGTATAAATCATGCATGTGCATGTTTGAGACAGTGTCTCACTCTCAAGCCCAGGAACTCTCTGGCCTGTAACTTGTGATTATCCTGCCTCAACCTTTTCAGTGTGGAGATTGTAGGTGTGAGTCACTGTGTGTGTGTGTGCATGTGTGCGTGTGTGCGTGTGTGTGTGTGTGCGTGTGTGTGTGTGTGTGTGTGTGTGTGTGTGTGTGTGTGTGTGTTACAGAAGACACTGCAAGTGGACTGCAGATTAGACACTAACTAGAATACTTCATGCCACATATATTTTAAGTTAAAATCTTCATAAAAAAGCAAAAGTGGTTAAGTTTCCTGATTATTAACATAAGTTTCATCATTTTTGTTTATATATCTAGTGAACATGCAATGTTTTCAATTACAAAATTAGAAGCAAGAGATCCTATCTTAACGTTTAAAAAAAAAACTATAGAAAAGTAAGCATGTGTTAGTGAACCTGTCAAAAATAAATGTAAATGTGAGAAAATGGCTGCCCTTACTGCTGATTGAAAATATTGCACCATTAGGAAATGAGAAAACTATTCCTCCTTATTCTGGAGTATTCTGTGTGATCTCAGGTCTTACAAAAGAAGCAGCAAGATAGTAAGAAATTGGCATCGCTGTCCATCCAGAATGAGAAGCGGGCCAGTGAGCTGGAGCAGAACGTGGAGCACCTGAAATACCAGAAAGTGCAGCTGCAGAGCAGGCTCCGAGAAGAGAGCGAGAAGAAGAAGCAGCTGGACGCAGAAGTTAAGAGAGATCAGCAAAAAATCAAAGTAATCTTGTCCATAGTTCCTGCTAAGCATTGTGTGAAACCCTCGGGCCTCCGCTCGGCCGGCGTGTGCGGTGTCTCTTGCCTTGCCTGTTTCTCAGTACTGTCCTTACTCAAGGAAAGCTTGGCTTAGCACATAGTAAAAGCTGTTTACTCAATTCTGAGTACTGTCTTGAAGGTTTGACATCACAAATAAGTTACAATGATTAAAAACTCAGATCTTTAGTTAGGAGTATCAAAACTTAAGTTTATAAAGGAAGCGTGTAAACAATGTTGTTGGTAAAGGCCTGCTCATTTTCAGAGTGCTTTGGGACTCATTGCTCCTACCGCTGGATGGGAGGTTCGATGTAGGCACGGCCCTCTTCTGCATGCACACCCATGCATGCAGGTGGATAAAGGGAGGGAACCATGCGTCAGCCTGGGTCTGGAACAAGGCTGGCATTGTGTCCACCCCGACATTTCTATGCACACACGTATGCGGTGTGTGAGGAGAGCTGCTAGCCTCTCTGTGTCTCTCTGTTCCTGTCTAACTGGGCCTTCACCACACTTTGTTCCCAGGACTCTTTGGAAAAGGATGATCCTAAAAACACTTACTACTCTGTGCGCCAGGCTTTGATCTTTTCAAACAGCAAACAGCCCAAAGCTGCATAACTAGAAACTCCCTGGGACTTTTTAACTTAAGACTTCTTTCTAGAGTAGTTGGTTCTAGAGTCTTGGGAAAGAGGAAGATGTCATCTGTTCCTGCGACACAGCTCCCCCACTGTCAGCACCCTAGGGTAGATGGAGGCTTCCATTTGCTTTCCAGCTGCTTAAAGCACAGCACAGAACCCAGTTATGGGGCTTGAAAAGCATTTTTTCTTATTATAAAGATTTTATTGGGATATAGTTTCCTTACCATACAATAGGTTTAATATCATTAAATTTTATTTTTTTATAATTTTTAAATTTTCGCCTTTGCATTTATTTTTCTCTGTGTGAAAATGTGGGTGTGCATGGACCACAGAATGCATGTGTGGGGGTCAGAGGACTGGGTGCAGGGGTCTGCCTTTCCTTCCACTTTCCTCTCAGGCGTCTGCATCAGGCTTGGTGACAAGCATTGCATTTACTGAGACAGCTTGTATAACACCTCTGACCCTTTCCCTGCTTAATTCTGTGGTAATAATTATATTCACAGTGAGGTACAGCAGTCATACTTGTTTATAAAACTTTTCAGGACTTCAAAAGAAAACTGCAACTATTCTTATAATTTACTTATTTGTATTTTATGTACACTGGTGTTTTGCCTGCATGTTTATCTGTGTGAGGGTGTCAAATTCCATGGAACTGGCATCATAGACAGTTATGAGCTGCCATGTGGGTGCCGGGAATGGAGCCCAGGTCCCCTGGAAGAACAGCTGGTACTCTTAACCACTGAGCCATCTCTCTAGCCCCATGAAACTATAAGTACTAACAACTCTCTGTCAGCACCTTCCTCAAGCTTGTCTCTGTGGATTTCCATGTTCTCCGTGTGTCTTGTAAGTGGGAGAATGCATCATTGGGCGTCTGGGTCTTTTATTCACCTGTAGTGTTTCCAGGTCTCTCTGTGTTTAGGATTTGTCAGTCTTGAGCTCCTCACTGTAAAACTTGGTGCAGTAACATCTGTACTCCTAGCTCCTGAAGCTGAGAAAGGGCATTTCTTGCACCCAACAGTTTGGGTTGCAAGCCATCCTGGGCAGCATAGCAAGGCTATCTTCAAAACAAACAAACAAATGGCTCCTTTTTTATTTTTGAGACAAGGTTTCCCTGGCTGTCCTGGAACTCAGTGTAAACCAGGCTGGCCTCAAACTCTGAGATCTCCTGTCTCTACCTCCTGAGTGCTGGGACTTAAAGTGTGTACCCCATGCCAGGCTCTATTCATTTTAAAGATTTTACCCATGAGCATCAGTGGGTGCTCAGGTTGTAGTTTGTAGCGTTGAACATTGACATGGTCTTCACTGCCTTTTTAAGTTCTCTCGGCTGTCTGAGGAGCTGGCACAGGCTGGTTTCCATAGCAACAGCAGCAGCAGCATTTTGTATTCCTGCCAGTAATACAGGGCAGATTATGGCATTTTATTTACTTATCTTTATTCTCCCATGCATTACATCCCTCCCTCCACTCTTCCCAGTTCCCCTCCCCCACAGATCCACTCCTCCTCCATTTGCCTTCAGAAAAGAGCAGGGATATCAATGGGGCAGGAAATAATAACTTACAGTAAGACTAGGCACATGTCTCACTCAAATAAAGGGTGGACACCCCTCCTCTCCCACTCTGAGGAATCCCACAAGAAACCGAGCTACACAGTCATAGGTATGAGCAGAGGACCCCACTCAGCCACACCAGGACTGTGCGTGCCACTATGTCTCTGTGAGCCTCTAGGAGCCCTGCTTAGTTGATCTGGTGGTCTTGTGGTGTCCTCGACACCTCTGGCTCCTACAGTCCTTTCTTCTCCTCTTCCACAGGGTTTCCTGAGCTCTCCCTAATGTTGGTCGATGGCTCCCATCAGATGCTAGCGGAAGCCTCTCTGAGGATGACTGGGCTGGGCACTGATCTATGAGTACAGCACAGCACCATTAGGAGGCATTTCATTGGATTTTGCTTTTGTTTTTGTTTGTGCCAGTCCTGCCTGTTTGGTGCCAGGCATGGGCTCCCTTTTGTGGCATGGGTTGCTCAAGTTGAAATTTGAAATTAGTTGGCCACTCTGACAATTTCAAGCCTGCCCAGTTTATGTGGTGCTAGGGATTGAACCTGGGTCTTCCTGCATGCTGGGCAGGGCCTCTACCGATTGACACACATCCTCATTACATCCCTGTAATGTTTTTAATGCACGAAATCTTTCAATGTTGAAGTCTACTTTATCTGTTGCTTGTGATTTTGATGTCAAGCCTAAGGCTGTAAAACACTTAGCCTGTTTTTGTTCATGGAAGTTGTGTGGCTGTCGCTTATGTAGTCAGGCCTACTTGGTGTCCATTTTCTTTTTCTTTTTTTCTTTTTTGTTTTGTTTTCTTTTTTCTTTCTCCCGCCACTCCACTCCCCACCCCCAGACAGGGTTTCTCTGTGTAGCCCTGGCTGTCCTAGAACTCACTCTGTAGACCTGGCTGGCCTCGAACTCAGAGATCCGCCTGCTTCTGCCTCCCAAGTGCTGGGATTAAAGGTGTGCGCCACCACTGCCCAACCTCTGTGTCCAGTTTCATTTGTGATATGACCTATAGACCTGGCTTCACTGTTTTGCATGTTACACTGTCTGTTGAGGACACAACTCTTTCCTTCTAATGGAACGGACGAGGGTGTTGTCAAAACTGAGTTTGGGTTGGGAAATGCGGAAATGTTGTCCAAGGTGTGTGAAGCTGGATGAGTAAGTTGAGATAGCTAATGGACAGGCCACTGACAACAGTGGAAGGATATCCCAGTTAGCCTTCTGATAGCGCATGCTTGTAACTCCCGAATTCAAGGGGCTGAGGCAGAAGCATGGCAGGGTCAAGGCCAAAAACAGGCTCGTTGTTAAGATCCTGCCTCAAAAAGCTTGTCTCTTCAACTCCAGTAATTGGGAGGCATAAAGGAACAAGGGCCGCACTGAGGCACTGGGTCTTCTGGGGCTGGGGTGGCAGCAAAACTTCCTGTTAGTGTTAGGACCACAGCATAGAGGTGGAAATGACGAAAGGAGGGACAGGAGACAGCAGCAGCTAAAGGTGGGAAGGCCGAAGAGTCAGAACAGCCTGGCACGGGGTTTAGTGACGAGGGAGGCTGAGTGTGAAGGAGAGAAGTGTGCTGGGCCGCATCTGGGTGTGTTCCTTGCTGTTCACAAGTACTGGCCTGACTGTTTGATTCATGTGCGCATGGTTGCTGGGCCTCCCTCTGTGTGGTCCCTAGTGCGGCCTAGCATGCGTGCTATTCCTGAATCTGTGGGCTCACTGGGATCCCTATCTTACGTCAGATCCCCATCTCATGGAATACTGTGTGGTTCTCTTTAGTTACAGGTATTCTCCAGGTCAAATCTCGGAATACAGACCTGTGACATTTGCTTTGGGTTTTCAGAGTGAGGCATCCCAAGAAGGACCTTTACCTCTCAATGCTGCCAGCTCAGTGGGAGTCTTTAAAATGGCTGCTTGCCAGTGCCCTGAGTGTGGAGACCCTCGCGTCCCTGTCACTGTGGCGACTGCAAGAGCCTTTCTTTGGTGTTCACACCTGAGTTTGTCCTCCCTCCTTCCCTCTCTTCTCCCTCCTTTCCTTTGCTCCTCCTCCCTTCCCACCCTCTCTTTAGAACTATCTGTATACAGTTTCTGGGGCTTTCCCTTTGTCCTGCCTGCACTGCCCTGAGCTGCTGTTGTCTTAACCAGGAAGTGAGTGTGCCCAGTCAGGCAGGAGTCCTCCAGGACATGCTCTGTAGACTTTCTCCTTTGTTCTGTTCCACAGACTTCCCTTCTTGGTACTGATACTAGCCATTGCCCACCTTGTAAGGCAGCTGCTCCCAGCTGTCTAGAATGCAGACGCCAGTGGGTGTCATCCGCCGCCGGCTTCAGGAATGCCTGCTGCCGATTTGTAGTGTAGTGTTTCTTGTTCTGTCTCTGTTGCAAGCACCGCATGGTCTTGTCTACACTCGTCCATCAGTATAAGGATCAGACCTACCTGTTAGACTGTGGATTGGGGGTTTTGTGTGACACAGGCCATGACTTAGCTCAGATATGGTAGTCTTCCTCTGTGCTTGGAGCAAAGAAACCTCATTCAAAGGCTGTATAACCTGCTGACATGCAATCTACCTTTAATTTAGACTACACGCGATTGTTTAGTGTAAATATTCCAGAACAAGAAACAGATTGCTCCAAATGTAGTAACATTTTATGTATGATAACAAAACATAAGCTCAGTCTCAAAGGATACCTTGGCATGTTTGGAGATAGCTTTTAGACTGTGGCACGTCTACTTTACAGCTGTCTAAACCGTGTCCAGAGTGCAGAGTAGCTTGTTCCTGGGCTCTCCTTTCCGGTTGTGACTTGGCCACACTAGAGCTCAGATCTAGGGTCTTCCATGTGTGCAGTGTTCCCCGTGTGCCTGAGCCTCAACCCAGGCGCTAGCATTCCACTTGTGTCGTTAGGCTCTGAGAGTTTCTCTGTCACCCAGGCTGGCCTGGAGCATACACTCCTGCCTCGGTCTCCAGAGGGCTTTGATGACAGTCATATGCCATCCTCCCAGTGAGTCTCTAAAAGGATGGGTTGGGTCAGGATACTGGGCGTTTGACTTTGGAGTACCTGTTTCTTTACAACGTCACATTCTGTCACTTCAGCAATAAATGGTGCAGTTAGGTTCATGTGTTCATGTCTGGCACTGGCACCAACTTCACCTCTGTTTTTTGTTGTAACAGGAATTACACTATAAGGTAAAGGCAGTCGTCTCTGCAAGCACACCTAGGGGAAAGGGAGAGGCTCTGTAGACGTTCACTCCCAAGGTCAGGCATCCTGAAATTGCTGGGGTACAGCAGGATAAATCAGGACTGAACTAGAGTCGAAGGGGAGGTTCACTGATACAATGCAGCACGGCATAGAAAATGGACTGATTCTACAGATGGGTCTCTGTGAATTCAGCCTGGAACCACCATCCACACCACACTAGTGCTGCGAACAAGGGAGGGACTTAGAGTCACCTGTCCATTCAGAGCTTATGCGGAGACACAAACATTTCATTTATGTAATTTTTTTTTCTTTTTTGGTGTTTTGGATTTGGTTTTTTCGAGACAGGGTTTCTCTGTATAGCCCTGGCTGTCCTGGAACTCACTCTGTAGACCAGGCTGGCCTCAAACTTAGAAATCCCTGCCTCTGTCGCCCAGAGTGCTGGGATTATAGGGCATGCGCCACCACCTCCCGGCTCTTTTATATAATTCTTAATTCTCTTGGATGAGAATGAAGTTCATTAGACTTTCCCTACATTTCCCGCCCTAAGGTGGCATTTCTATATGTGGTCACTGAGTGTGTGGATTTCTTTTGCTACCTCCGGAGTGGAGGATGATGCTGGCTAGACTCTACTCACCTAACCTGTTTGACCCTTGACCCCTGGCGATGGAGCACTTGCTGGAATACCTTCCCTACTGGTTTCTCGTTCTGAGCATGGCAGTGCTTTTATTTCACCCCCCTACCCCAACTCTCACCCCCCATTCCCCATACCCCCCCCCGCCCCGTAGCATTATAAGCTTGTATTGACACCACAAGGAGGCCTTTTGTCTGGTTTGTTAGCCCAGTGGCCTGCCTGGCCTGCCATCTCATATCCTTGCCAGCCCCGATGATGGCTTGCCAGCATGCTCTTCTGCTCAGAATCCAGGCCACAGGAGACTTGAGAAGTTTGCCAGCATCTCTCCCCCAGTGCCTGGGTGCTACTTCCCAGAGCTGAGCGCCCCACGTGGATGGTGCTGTCATTCTGGCTTAGAGTTCCCTCTGCCCCCCCCCCCCCCCCCCCGTCCCGTCCCGCTCCTGCCCTGTCTGTGTCAGAGCTCAGGAGGACAGTCACATACAGCACAGATGTTTGCTACTTCCGTTTGATCATTTGGTTCCCAGAACTGGAAATGTTGATCTTTCCTTTGACTTCTGTCCTAAGAGCACTTCTGAAATGATCTCTGAGAAGCAGTCTTACTTCCTTCTACATTGGCACTGCTCAATGCTTTGGTAAAACATTAACTAACAGAAAAATGAAGTAAAATTATACTAATAAAACCCCCAAAACATACACACTTTCCATCTCTTTCTCAACTTGTTTTTATGACAGGAACTCACTGTGGAGTCCAGACTGGCCTCAAATTCATGATGGTCAGGGGGCAGGGTGTGCTGCCCCCTGCCTAGTGTTGTTCTTAGATAATCTCTCTCTCTCTCTCTCTCTCTCTCTCTCTCTCTCTCTCTCTCTCTCTCTCTCTCTCTCTCTTCTTCATTTCTACCTCATAACTGTAATTTTGCTGCTGTTATGAGTCATAGTGTAATATTTTTGTGGATAGAGGTTTGACAAAGGGGCCATGACCCATAAGTTGAGAACCACTGTTTTAACAGATCAAAATCTGTAGATACAAAATTATCAGATGGGATTGCTATCAAAGTATCTAAACACTTTCAACTTCTATATTTATCCATCATAGATCAGCAACAAATAAACCCATGTTTAACTAAATATCTATCCAGACCTTACTCTGAGAACTTAAATAATCCTTAGGTCTCTTGAATAAGAAGGTCAGGTCCCTTGGTCTCTTCCTCCCTGTATTTCTTTCCCCAAGTTACCATCTATGTGACCCATCTTATGCACGGACTCCTGTGCCCCATGCTCTCCTTCCTAATCCCAGGGTTAGTGGTGCGGACACCGTGAGCATCAGTGTAGTCCTTATGATGCAGAGGGGAGCCGATGGATCTGGAGACTGCTCAGGGAGCTGATGGAGCAGGAGACCGTTCTTGTCAAGGCCTTGCTGTCTGGTCCTGTAAGGCTCTGCAGGCTTCCATTTAAAAACAATATTTTTTTAATTTTGTATATGTGGGCGCGTGTCTTTGTGTGTGCATATGAGCACAAGTCCCCCAGTGTTCAGAACATCTGATCCCTGGAGCTGGAGTGACAGGTACTGTGACCTGACTGACTTGGCTTCTGGAACCAAACTCAGATCTGGAAGATCAGTACACATTCTTAACCACCAGGCCAATGGTTGAGCTAGAGTTATTCTGCACTGGGGACGTGCATTTCTACTAGAATAAGCTCAGACACACCCATGGCAGGTGGACAGCATGGGTGACTGTGAGAGTCACAATCTCAGAACATGGTCGTTCGTAACACAACATGGCAGGTGGACAGCATGGGTGACTGTGAGAGTCACAATCTCAGAACATGGTCGTTCGTAACACAAAGAATGAAAAAGGGCTCAGTTGAGTCAGCAAACCCTGATCATTGCCTCCAATGTGAGGTAACTCACTCTTGTAACAAGGCATGCGAAGAATGCCAAGAAAACCACTCCAGGCCTGTGGGTGTAAATTCAACAGAAGCACACTTGGCATGCCTGTGGCTCTGGGGTCTGATCCAGCACGGATAAGGAAAGGGAATGTGGGAGAGGGAAGAGGGGAAAACAGAGAAAGATGATTTATCTGCATATGTAGGGAGAGACCGGTAGCCAAGTGAATAAAGCACCTCATCTCTCTGTATCCAGGAGCTGCAGCTAAAAGCAGGACAGGGAGAAGGTCTGACCCCCAAGGCTGAGGACATGGACGGATTTAACTTGAACAGAAGAAAAGGTCCTTTTAGAAGTGTGGACCAATTCCAGGTCAGTCAGCTCAGTTCAGTGTTTCTAATTCTCTTCAGTACTGATGAGTGTCTATACATACATTAAAAATAGCAGATTCTGAGTAAACTCTTCAAACATTAGATTTTTTGCCTGTTATTTATCAAATGTCCTAGATTTCTTTCAAGACATTTTATTAAATTATTTCTCATCCAAAAATGTGTTATCTTTCTGTGTTGGCAAGCATGAGTTATTTAAATATTGTATAAAATCCATGTTCACTAGATTATATTTTTCCCATAGAGACAGGTGTATTTCTACAATCCAGAGCTCTACATCCAAGCAGAACCAAATTGTGTATGTGCTATAACATATTAAAGAGTATTTTCCTGTCATGTTTTAAAAAAGAAAACTATAACTCATAAACTAATTTCAAAGGTCAAAGAAATTGAAAATATTTGAGAAAAAGTATACTTAAAATTATAATTATATTCAGAATACACATCTATTTAACTTTTGAAAAATATTAAATTTTACATATTTTATTTGTGATAGTTAGATATGGGTATATTCCCACACACCATTTGCACTAAGAAATATTTTCAGTGATTGTAATTATCTTTTTTTCTACTGGGAACCCCACTCACAGTTGAGAAATGCTGTAAATATTAATTTAATTGTGAACTTTGTAAGGCTTCTTACGGGGTCTAAGGCTAAACTCAAGTATCTGAGCATTAACCATCCCAGTCCTGATAGCTGCAGAGTGCTGCCACTGTAGACTTCAGAGTGGCTTGGGTTGCTAGTCCTGACAGGATCACCATCACAAGGTCTGACGGGCTTTGCATCTCAAGCATAATTGCTAACCTTGCCTTTTTGTTGTTTTGTGATGGGGTCTCAGGTAAGCTCAGGATACTCTGAAATGTCTTGAACTTCTGGACATGTCTGGAGTGCTAGGACTGCAGGCTGGGATTCCATGTCTGCTTTCTCGTTGTCTTTTTTGTTTGTTTGTTTGTTTTTTGGTTTTTATTTTTTTATTTTTTATTTTTCAAGATAGGGTTTCTCTGTATATCCCTGGCTATCCTGGAGCTCACTCTGTAGGCCAGGCTGGCCCCGAACTCAGAAATCTGCCTGCTTCTGCCTCCCAGAGTGCTGGGATTACAGGCATGCATCACCACCGCCTGGCTTCTCGTTGTCTTAATAGACATTTCTAGGATTCTTTCATGGGGCCAATGGAGGACTGGAAATTAGTCCTAAGCTGACTTTATCTGAAAATTCAGTGGCTTTAATGACATTTCAGTGTACTTGTGACCAAATGCATGATAGTCGGGTTTTTATACTTGAACATACTTGTGGCATTTAAGTAACAGAATTCTAACATACATCCTTCCATCCTTGTACTTTACAGTATTTGAAATTGACAAGCTACAAGGTGGATTTGATTTTGCATGGCATATTTATTCCAGTGTTGATAGACTAGGGTATTTATTTACTTACTCATATGACCTTGTATAGATACTATCTGCGAGCTAGGCAGTAGATCAGAGATTAGTCACAGGGAGCTGAACAGTACTGCTCTTACAGGCTAGAGAGTGCCTCCAGTGGGATCCGGGGAAGCATGCCACCTCCACAAGTAGGGACACCAACCTGATTTAACAGACAGAGAGAAAGTGCTTTGTCGAAGTGTAACACAGTGGGGTCACATGCTTTAACCCCCTATGAAATAACGCAGCATGCTAAGCAGAATCACCAGTCGGATGGAAACATGAATGCTCTGATAGTTTTACTGTTTTAAAGATTTTAGCCACTTAAAATATGATTTTTATGGTAAGAGAAGAAATAAGTCCTAATATTTCTTTAAACATAGAAATTGGATGAGCAGAGGAAATGGTTAGATGAAGAGGTAGAGAAAGTCCTGAGCCAGCGCCAGGAACTAGAGATGCTGGAGGAAGATCTGAAGAAACGCGAGGCCATCGTCTCCAAGAAGGAAGCCCTGCTTCAGGAGAAGAGGCACCTGGAGACCAAGAAGCTGCGCTCTAGCCAGGTACCTTGTCTGCCACTTCATCCTCTCTCACAGGTCCACCTGGAGCTGGATAGATGGCTAAGTGACTCCAGCACACGCCTTCTTACAACCATTCCTCTACAACCCCTGTCCTCTCTGGCCTGGGCACCAAGCCTGCACATGGAACACAGGCATGCATCAGACAATACCTCTAAACATAGAAAACATAGGAAAATTAAAAGGCAAATTATAAACTTAGTAATATGCTTTCTATCTAAGGTGAGGGCCAGAGTTTGTATCTCAAGAACCCACATAAAAGTGGGATGCAGAAGCATATACTTATAATCTCTATACTAAGAAGACGGGTTGCTGGCTAGCTGGTCTAACCAAGGCTAGCTGGTCTAGCCAGATCACCGACTTCCAGATTTAGTGAGAGGCCCTGTCACAAAAAATATGTGAAAAAGCCATTGACTAAGACACCTGATATTGACTCCTGGCTTGAAACACATGGGCTCATGTACACACACACACACACACTCACACACACACACACACTCACACTCACATACACACACACACACACTCACACACTCACATACACACACACTTACACACACACACTCACACACACACACTCACACACTCACACACACACACACACACACTCACACTCACACACACATAGGTTGGAGGGCGGAGAATTGTAGATAGAAGCCAAAGGAAAATTGTTCTTACTGTGTACTGCTCCTTTATCAAATGACTGTCATCAGAGTGTTGCTGGGCTAAAGTAACATTTTCAGTCTTCTTTCAAATGTGACTTTTCACTAACTTTATATTGTGGTAAAATATATAGAACATAAAGTTTACCTTTTCTGTTTTGTTCTTTCCAAGTGTCTTTAGATAGCCTGGTCTGGCCATGGGCCTGAACCTCGGTGTCTGGTGCTAGGATTATAGGGATGTGCCTATGGTCATGGTCAGCTTTAACTTTACTTTTAAAACCATTCTTTTTTGAGTTTACAATTCAGTGGCATTAATACAGTGTTGTATGACTGCCACAACTATACATTTCCAAAACTCTATTTCACAGAGAGAAAGTCTATAACCTTACACAGTAACTCCACCTCCTACGTCAGCCTCTATTAGTACCTTTCATGAGATTTCAGATACGTTGTACTATGTGATATCTTCTAGTGGGCTTTGAACTGGAAAATGTTATCTATATGTCACCCCAAATCAAGGGGTTACAAGATTCATGTAAAAGAGAAAGGATTTTGTAAAATGAAGTTTTTTTAATTATAAAGACTGGAAAAGCATCATAAATATTTTTCTGCAGGACTTAGATCTTACAAGCCAGTTGATGAAGTAGTTTTGTGAACAGGTTTGTCTCCGTCTCAGTTTTTAAAAAAGGAATGATTGTAGAAGCAAAAGTAGCAGGAACTGTTTATTGACTTATGCATGTATTTTCACTAATTGCATCTAAAATTGAAGCTGACTTGCTCAGACTTTCCCTTAGAAACAGCATTGGGTCCAGGGTGAGGCACACCTGGGTCAGAGAACAAAAGCCCTGTGCCCATGTTAGCAGGCATCAGCCCTGAGGCTCTCAGTGGTGTGCTGTGCTCTTACCACTGTGCACTAGCAGCCGTACTTGACTCTGCTGTGCCACCCCCTTTCTCAACCCAGCAACTCCCTGAACTGGGTTTGGGTGGTCCCTCTGGCCTTGTGATCCCTGATGGCATATCCAGGTGACCTGCTTAAACTGTCAGGGTCCAGTTGTCAAAACTGTCCCAAAAAACACGGAGAATGTCAGCAAAAGATTATCAAATTTGAAGTGAATAATAGAAGAAGCAACCCAGCCCTTTAAAGTGCATTCCACATCACCAGAGGAAGAGGAAGATGAGCAGGTGTGCAGAGAAGCATCCTTATTTAGTTGATGAGCTGGGAAAGAGAAGGAAAGCATTAGAGCTGCCTGCTGACTTTAGATGGTTGAAGTTTTTAAAGATTGTTTTTGTTTGTTTTTTAAATCAGGTATATACATTTGTATGTCTGTGTGAGGGGTATGTGCAAGGGGTGTCCAGAAAAAGAGATGTTAGGTCCCCTGGAGCTAGAGGCCAGCCCCTGGATGTGGGTGCTCAGAACATGAGTGGTTTTAAGCACTGAGCATCTTTCCATCCTTGGGCAATATAATTTTAAGAAGCAAAAACACACTGAGATAGGTAGGAAGTATAAATGAATGAAAATCACTGTAACTCTCTGAGAATTTTAACAAAGTGCAGACTTTATCCCATTTGATTCTTTTTAGAAAATAGGGCATTAAAAGATTCCATTTTTTTCTAGTGTTTGAGGACTATTCATGAGACTTTGATTGTATACATTCAAACAAGGACCACCCCAGGTTGAATACCTCTCTAAAATGACAGAAAAGAAAAATACATGTGTACAGCTAACTGAAGCCAAGCCTGGTGTCCGTACTTGCAAACCCGAGATAAGGCAAGATGGGGAGCTCTGGGCCAACCTGCACGAGAGACTCTCCACAAAATAAAATAAAATAAGATAAAAATATATAAAGTCAATTAAAGTATATCTCAGACCTGCAAGTAAGAGCCTGGCTGCAACCATTTTATAGTGTAATTTTTAAAGATTTACTTTATGTGTGTGTGCTGCATATATACATGTATGTGCTGCATATATACATGTATGTGCTGCATATATACATGTATGTGCTGCATATATACATGTATGTGCTGCATATATACATGTATGTGCCCAGAGGCCAGAGGAGAGTGTTGACTCCCTTGGAGCTGGAGTTACAGATGCTTGAGAGCCACCTGATGTGGGTGCTGGGAACCAAACCTGGGCCTCCGTCCAGCAGGAACTGCTCGTAACTGCTGACTCCTCTCTCTGGCCCACTTTTAAGTCATGATCTCTTGACTATTATACCTAAAACACAGCAGAAAAAAGGGAAAGACAAATAAATAGGCATTGATAGTAAAGATATTAGAGATTTAGAAGACACAATCAGGAAAGTAAAAAAATATCTTATGAGGCGGAGGAGACTATGTGAAAACTATCTCACAAGAGACTGAGACTCTAGAGAGTTAACGTGTTACAACAAAAGGATAGCCACCTACTTCCCTAGCACTCAGAAGGTTAAAACAGAAAGATTCTATAGCACAGTTCTGTTTAAAAGAAAAACAAAATAATAGGGCCTAATTAAAGAGCAAAGGATCATCTGGGCAGTGGTGGCGTACTCTGGAGACTGAGGCAGCCAGATCTCTGAGTTGGAGACTAGCCAGCCTGGTCTACAGAACAAGTACCAGGACAGCCAGGGCTACACAGAGAGACCTTGTCTTGAAAAACAAAAACAAAAAAGTCATAAAGAGCAAATGATCTGAAAAGACTTTTCTCCAAAGAAGATATAAAAGTGACCAGTGACCATATAAGAAGACAATAAGTTAGCTATCAAGGTAATTAACACAAAGCAAAACCTTAGATGAACTCCTGCTCATTGCGATGGCTATAATTAGAAAGCCAGGTTAGCAGTGTTGCTGGGGGATGGGAATGGCGATTACCTTGGATGACCATCTTGGCATTCCTCTAGAGGGTAAATGTTCAGATGCATTGTTAGCCAGCTGTTCTTTAGGCATATATTCAAGAGAACTCAAAGTATATGCCCATATACACCACAAGTGTTCATCAGCTGATAAATCTGTGACATATTGAGAATTGGTATTAGAAAGCAATGGGACATTGCTATCTGCCACAATATGGGGAGGCTTGAAAATACATGCTAAGTGAAATAAGCTAGTCACAATACGCATTGTGTGCCACCATTCCGGAATAGGCAGTTCCAAAGGAGGCAGAAGAGCAGTTACCTAGGCTTGGGAAGGGGGTGAGGTTGAGAAAAGAGTGACTTACTAGGTTTTCAACGGGTAATAAAAAGATTCTAAAATTGATTATGGCAATGGTTACATAATTCTGAATATACTAAAACCCCTCACCATATTTTAAATAGGTGAATTATATCACAAATGAATTGTATCTTATTTAGAATAATTGTAAAGCCAAAACATGACACACAGAGGCTAAATGAGACCCAAAAATGCCTGAGCTGGAACCAAGCAGGTGAGTGGTGCTGACCGTTAAGGACACGCCTTTACAGGAAGGACAGCTGCGGTGACCTGCACGTCACTTAGAACCTCACAAGGCAATCGGAAAGCAGGCATGAGACACAGGATGAAAGCAGGACACGGTGGGCAAAGTCTTTTCTCACGGGATGCTTTATTTTCATGAGATAGAGGGATTAGTCAGAACACCACACATAAGGAATGCATGGAGCTCCACACGCACCTTCTGAGGCCTCTGTCTCCTCAGCCTGGCCTCACATATATCAACATGCTGTCAGCTGGCATGGTCCTTACAACAGACCAGCAACAACAGTGACAACACTTACATATAGGGTCCCACATGACTCCTGTCATCACATCTTACCAGCTTTTGTTTGGGCTTGGTTGCTTGTTTAGAGGACATGTTTTTTACAATGGAGCCCAGGCTGCCGTAGAACTTGGGATCCTCCTGCCTCACCCTCCCGGATCCTGAAGTGCTGGGATTCCTGCCATCATTCCCAGCAGCCGCATCATCTGTTAAATGCCTGACTCACTCCAGTGGGTTCAGGAGGGTGTGGAGGTGGCGCCATGGTATGCATCTGCAGGTCAGAGGGTGTGGAGGTGGCGCCATGGTATGCATCTGCAGGTCAGAGGCCCCAACCTCGGGGGTCAGTTTTTGCCTCCCAGCTTGTTTGAGTCACTGTGGGGACGATGAAGCTAGCCGACCTGCAAGCTTCTGGCAATTTCCATCTCCAGCTCCCACCTCCTGTGGGGTACACTAACATTAGAGCCTCTACATCCATCCTTTATAGGGTTCTGAGAATATACACTCTGGGCATCAGGCTTGTATGGCAACCGCTTTTCCCCCCAGCCATCTCTCTAGTCTAGCGCATGACTCTTAAATGCTGCCACCATTGCCTGGTGTGCTGCTTCACGCCTTTTACCCCAGCACCGGGGAAGCAGAGGCAGGCAGAGTTCTGTGAGTTTAAAGCCAGCTTGGTCTACATAATGAGTTCCAGGCCAGCATGGCTACAGAGTGAGACCCTTTCATAAAAATAAAGACAAAACAAAACAAAACAAAACAAAAAACCCACCAATGTTTAAGACAAAGACTTCAACTGAAGGAAAAGGGACTGGGAGATATGAGGACTAGAACAAGACACTGAAAAAAAATTCAATAAAGACTTATATCCTCAGTGTGGTTTAAAAAAAGTACTGTAGCCATAACACAGGAAGTACAGGTCATTAAAGACATGAAAGAACTATTAGGAATTGAAAGGGTAAGCAGAAAAAGTTTTAATATTTGAGAGTAAGTTTAAAGAAAAAGTACTAGAAAATAGAGAGAGAAATATCTCAAATAAATCTGAAAGCACTGTACACGAGTAATAAGAAATCCAGGAGGAGAAAGCGGAGAGAGCAAGCACACAGTGTAAGCCGTTCCGCGCCTGGGCAGACGCTCAGTGGTTGGCCCCTGATGCTCTTGCAGAGGACACAGGTTCCATTCCCAGCAGCCACGTGCTGCCTCACAGCCATCTGGAACTTAAGTCCCAGGGGATCTTCTGCCCTTATCTGACCTCCTCAGAGCATGAATTTCACACCTGTATATACACAGGCAAAATACTAATTCACATAAAATAAAATCTATCTTAAAAAGAGAAGCTTCTCAACAAGACAGAAGAATCTAGACTGAAAAATGCCATCAAGGGCACAGCCCAGTGAGAGTCCCAGGCAGAGCACTGGGAAGGTTTAGATGGAAAACCAGATCTTCAATACCTCCAGAGAGAAGGAACTAGTCATTTGTCAATCTAGGAGCCAGAGCAGCCCTAGGCTTATATGCTTTCTTCATTGAAAGTTAAAAGATCCAAAGCAGTCTTCAAATTTATGAGGCAAATCCTCCTCTTAGCCCAAATTCCTAGTTAGTGTGAAAGCAGAGCACTTCCTGTGGAACCTGCCTCAGGAGATTGCTGGAGCATGTGCTTCAGGGACGTGAGCACTATGCCTGAAGCCGTGACAGCACGGCATCTCTATGAACCCCCGGAGGAAGTTAGCTTAAGCAGGATCTGCAGCATGTCAGCTCTGGATAAAATGTTTCAAGAAAAGAGGATACTGAAAGGGCTCAGTGGGTGAGGGTGCTTGTCACCAAACTCAGTCTGCCCCTCCCCAGCTCACGTGGTGGAAGTAGAGAAGGGATTCCATTAGTTCTGACCTTCATACTTATGCTGAGGCGTGCACACTGATGCATGCACACACACTAAATAATGCAAAAATAAAAACATTATTGAAAACATTTATTGCTGACTTTGATTAAATGAACAAAGTATGAGATTTTACAGTTTTATTGGAGAAGAATTAGCTACCAGGTATAAAAAAGCAAGTAGAAGTATGATCATTTTTATAGATACCTCAGCAGTGAGATTAATGGTTACACATTCACAATGAGCTTAGCTCACAGTGGGAAGACAGGAGGGGAGGGGCTCCTGCAATCACAGTGTCTGAGATTGATCGCCTAGATACATGGCAGAACACTAGAAGGACCAACTAAAGCGGTTAGAGAGGCTTAGTTCTATTATACAATAAACTTTATGATAGTTTATATGTGTGTTAGAAACCATAGGGAAGTATATAACAATAGTTTAAGTTATAATGAACATCTCCATAAATCTGACCAGAATCTTGTATTTTCTGACCTTAATAAGAATAACAAACTTTACCGCAAAACTCCAAATCTTAACCTCTTAAGAAATTATAACAGCTTTACCATGTAATGAGTGAAGGAACAAAATAAGAGAAAAAAGAAAATTACCTCAAGGTTTTGGAAGAGTCTGAGTGTTTTACCTGCACCATGTGTGTGGTGCCCAAGATGACCAGAGCCTCTGGAACTGGACTTACAGACGATTGTGAGCTGCCATGTGAATGCTGGGGACTGAACCCGACCTCTGGGGAGTAGCTAGTGCTCTCAGCCACGAGCCACCTCTCTAGCCCCCATAACTCCAAAATAACTTTTAAGATTCTAGTTAGTGAACTTCTTTAGAAAGTTTTATAAAAGATAAAAATAGAAAAAGGGACTTTTTAGAGACCTTAAAACAGCAATAACAGCAATAAAATGCTAACTAGTTGTATTTTTTAGAAGCTTGAATTTCTTGTAACCATTTTCTATTTGGTGGGTTTTATCTTTCTAGGCCTTAAGCACAGACAGTCTCAAAATATCAGCTCGCCTTAACTTGCTGGACCAAGAGTTATCTGAGAAGAGCTCACAGCTTGAGAGCAGCCCGACTGAGGAGAAGATGAAGATCTCAGAACAAGTGCAAGCGCTTCAGAAAGAAAGGGATCAGCTGCAGAGACAGAGGAGCAGTGTGGATGAGAGGCTTAAGCTCGGGCGAGTGCTGTCCCCCAAAGTAAGTCAGTATTCCCTGGAGCTGGAGCTGCTGTACGAGGACGAATGAGGGTGAGGGCGGGCTCCATGGACGGGGCACACGCCCAAACCTGATAAACCTCATCATCCTCACGACCTGGTCAGCAAATGAGTTCCTCTGGCATCTGCCTGGTCCTATAAGCCTTGGTTGATTACCCAGATGTCTTCCCACAGTGCACCTGCAATGCACCCTTCCTGACAGTGCCAGGCAATCCAGGAACTAACACATCCCCTAAGTGTGGCCTCCTCGGCTGCCTCTCACCTAAAGTCACAGATCCCAGAAAGTAATCTGAAAGTTTCTCACAGCTTTCAAGGAGAGCACTTAACCTGTGCCTTCACATTTTGAGAGGGACACACACATGCGTGCACGCACGACCTCCCTTTCACCATTTTACCGTGTGGTACAGGGTCAGGTCTGTCCCTTCCCTGCTGAGCCAGCTCATCTGTCACCTTTGTATCTTTGGTAATGGGGCCAGGTGCATGCAACTTGCCTATCTTGTGAAAGAGCTGCTGTTTTCGGCAGAAATTCTCCACCATCCAAACAGAAATACAAATTCCAGTAAAATCCTTTTAGTTACAGTTTTCACTGAGAGGGAATCCAGCGCTTCTCAGCTGTCAGAGATGGCTCTGCCATTGGCTTTGCAGACTTGGTTTCTTGAAACCTGTTTACCTCAGTGCCAGATGATCCCAATGCCCTGTCCCATACAAGGTTCTGAGCCTGAGGTTTTTCTCCAGTATTTCTTACCAAAGAAAGAGAAGGAAGGGGAGCAGCTGCAGCCTTGGGCCTCGCCGAATCTTGTGTTTTATATTGGGCAAGAGGGAGGACATTAGAGGGGCCTGTGGAGAAACAGCAGAAAGATGCCACGTATGTCTCTTGTTGAACCAACTGATGAAGGGGACTGTCGGCTGAAGGGACATATCTGCTTCCCCAATTCATGGCTTAATTTGGGTAGCTGTGCAGAGGCTCCTAATGTGTTAATTTAGACCCCTGACCTTTTAGACCTGAAGGGATATGCACCTAATACACAGCACACTTAAGCAATAGGAATTCTCTCCACCCAGGACCGTTACTAGGTCAGGTAGGAAACAAACAAGCAAATAAAACTAAGTACTATGTTCCCCTTGAGAATTACAGGCAATGTAGTAAAGCTGTATTTATTACATTATTTACGCAAAGTAGTGCAAAGTCATCTGGGGAACGCTGTGGAAATGCTAGCACATGTACTGCAAGTGTAAGTTAGATGTGAAGGCATGGTAAAGCATGTGGATAGGGCATTATTAGATGAGCAGACGGATGCCCACGTGTATCTTAAGTCCTGAGGTGGGCAGATTGCTGCAAGTTCCAGGTAGGTTCTACGCCAGCCAGACCTCCATGGTGAGACCCTGTTGTAGAATACAGCTTGCATTTTATGTATTTTATGTGGAGTTCTGTGGCAGAGAACATTGACTATGACTTGTGAACAGCACCATGCATAGTACCTCCCTGGACAATACTGGATACAGGTGTCTTCTATTTAGTCCTGTGAGTGTCTCTTTGGCTTTCTTTCTGCTCCTACCAAGAATAAGAGTCTCAAACAGATCTGCCAGTAGCAAATTAATGGAAGTGCTTAAAATTATTTTTTACAGTAGTTTCTAATTATTTTTAAGAAGTGGGAGGCTTTAGATCATTTTAGTAGCAGATTGCCCAACAATCTACTGAAGACGGAACACTTCCACAATTAAAGATTACATATTTGAATTCTGATATTTGTAAATTTATTTATATTCAGATCTATTCCTGGAGTACAGTAATACAATTCAGCCTGTGTATATAGTATACAGTCTGTGTATACAACATACAGTCTGTGTATACAGTCTGTGTATACAACATACAGTCCATGTTTATAGTATGCAGTCTATACAGTATACTGTGAGCAAACCAGGGTAATCAGCATGTCTGTCTCTTCACATACTACTTCCATACAGTAGAAACACTAGGAGTTTTCTAGTTATTTTGAAATGGATAGTAAATTACTACATGCTAGCTTCCCTTCTGTTGCTGGGATAAAACACTGTTTAAAAGCAACTCAGAGGAGGAGAAAGTTTATTTCACCTCCCAGATCACAGGCAGGAACGCAAACAGAAAGTATGGTGCTGGCTCACCTTGGTTGGCTCTGACTCACTATCTTTCTCATACAGTTCAGGGTGCCCTGCCCACAGCATGACGCCCCTCACAGTGAGCTGGGCCCTTCTGCATCAGGTGACAATTGCCCACAGATACGCCTACAGGATCTAGACAGTGCCTAACTGAGACTCCCTTCTCAGGACGAGGCTGTATCACATTGACAATCAAAGCAAAACTCCAGCAGGCCATCCCTTAGCAGCTTGACACACAAACACACTACTTTTAATCTATGTCCCTTCATCCTCTGTCTCTAGAATATCATGTTAATATAAAACACACTCCAACTTTTAAAAGTCCAGTCTAAAAAATTCCAGTGCTTTAAAAGTACAAGGTCTCTTTTGAAGTTAAGCCTCATACGTAGGCTGGAGAGATGACTCAGTGGTTAGAGCACTTGTTGCCTTTTAGAGGGCTGGAGTTAGGTTCCCAACACCCACTTCAGGTGGCTCACAACCACTTTTGAGTCCAGGAGGACCAGAGTCATCTTCTGGCCTCTGTGAGCACTGTACATATGTGGCATACTTACACATAGACATACACATACCTATTAAAATTAAAATACAGCCGGGCAGTGGTGGCACACACCTGTAATCCCAGCACTTGGGAGGCAGAGGCAGGTGGATTTCTGAGTTCGAGGCCAGCCTGGTCTACAGAGTGAGTTCCAGGACAGCCAGGGCTACACAGAAAAACCCTGTCTCGAAAAACCAAAAAAAAAAAAAAAAATCCAGCATCTCTTAACTGTGGGCTCCTACAGAATAAAAGTTACACACTTTCTTACCCCAAAAAGGAGATCACAGGGCATATAAACAGTCAGCAATGTAAGTCCAGACCCTGTAGCTCAGCATTTGGCCCCTGGGACTCACTGAAAAAGGAGTTTTCCAGCTCCAGATAGCTGCAGTGGGCCCATTTCTTCATCTCTGCCATCCATGGTTCATGGCACCACTCTGCTCTCACCTGTGTCAGGCCTTGAGAACCACCCCACAGCCCTGACATCCTGGCGTTCTCCACTACCGCGGAGGATGCGCTTCGCCAGTGGTCTCTCGTGGTCTTTCTCCAGGCACTTAGTGTCCCTGCCACATAGCACCAGGCCTCACCCACTCTCCAAGGTTCCCACAGTCTTGCATCTTTTGTGCTTTCAAAACCAGCACTGTTGGTAACTTTGACAAATTGCCAAGTTTGGCTGCCAGCCCCGCTTTGGACCACAGCTTCTATGTGCTGACCCTGTGCAAATATGTCCTTATTGCCTCAGTAGAACACATTTCATTCAGTGGTATTGATCTCTCATTAATCATAACTGATTCTCAGCCCCAGTTGATCAGCATATTCTTATTCCATAATATCTCACAATGGCCCCATTCCAAGTCTTCACAGAATCTTGGCTTCCTGTGATCCTCACATCCCAGGCCTCTGCTGTCTGCATTTTGCTTGGCGTGCATGCCTTCCATGCTCCTACTCAGAGCACTCAACAGCCTTTCCAGGCCCCAGTGCCAAAGCCTTTACATTCTTCTCCAGACCCCACAGTGAGGCTCGGCACAGCTGAGCTTCCTGGTGCAGTGCCTGTCCTCGTCTCCTCTGCTGCTGTGATAACAATGATAGATCCTGAGGGAGAAATACACTTCAGCTTCCGGTCACAGTCCACACATCACTGAGGGAAGTCAGGACAGGAACTCCGCAAGAACAGACATCATGGAGGAACACTGTTGGAGTGTTTGCTGCCTCATACTTTGCTTGCTACTGTATCTATCCCAGAAAAACAGTTAGCCGGCCGATATCGGTGAACAGTCGAGACAGTACCACACAGATCTGTCCACAGGTCAGTCTCATCTGGGACCCCTGCCAGGGAGACACCCTCCTCAGGTGACTCTAGCTGTATCAGGTTGACACTTAAATCTAAATGGGTTGAGAACTGGATCCACCTGCCTAACTGTATTGGGTGCCTGCTAACCTCTCACTTGCCTGCTTCCTCTGACTGCTAGTCCACTCCTGCGTTAGATTGGCTTTTTGTTGTCGGCATCAGCATCAGCATTGTCATAGGCGTTGCTGCTGCTGCTGCTGCTGCTCAAGAGGATTGAAACGCTTCACATCCATTTTTCCGTGCTACACTCATTGCACTAACGTGATGTTCTCTCTCTCTCTACCCATGCTGCTGCAGACGATAGGATAAGCATCTTGTTTGCTAATAACTCAGAGTTGTTTATAGTAAGTGGTGTACAGGAAAAATTTAAGAACCTCTATTCTATCTTTTATATTTTACTTCCATCTTCTATATTTAAACATTTGTTTATCCAAAATGTACATATAATGCAATACTTGCTTGAAAGCTTTTGTTAGTCTTCTGTTTCACTTCATTATTGAAAGGAATGTGTGGATTCCTAAAACATCTAGGAACCACTGCCTTGCACCCCATTCTCTAGGAAGCCTATATATAGAAAAGCTGGTGCTCAGGACCTACCCATACCTGCCATCTCAGGGTTAAAAGTAATGGTAATATGCCGGAATCATGGCCACAGCCACGCATCCTGAATAAGAGGGACCCACAACCATGTGTAATGCTTCATTTTATTTTGAATTTTCACTCTTTTAAAATGTCATTGTGTGGAGTGTGTATATGTACCCGAGTACATTTGCATATGTATGCATGCACATGCACATATGCCACAGCACATGTATGGAGGTCAGTGTACAGCTTGGGGGTGTGTCTTCTTAGCTAGGGCTTCCACTGCTGTGAAGAGACAATCTCTTCACCAAGGCAACTCTTATAAAGGAGAACATTTAATTGGGGCAAACTTAGTTTCAGAGGTTCAGTCCATTGTCATCATGGCCAGAAAAATGACAGCATGCAAGCAGACATGTGCTGGAGAGGAAGCTGAGAGTTCTACCTCTGCATAGACAGGCAGCAGCAAGAGAGAGTGACACTGGGCTCCACTTGAACTTCTGAGACCTCAAGGCCCACCCCAGTGACACAGTTCCTCCAGCAGGGCCACACCTCCTAATAGGACCACTCCCTATGGGCCTGTGGGGACCATTTTCTTTTTCTTTTTCTTTTTTTTGTTTTTGTTTTTCGAGACAGGGTTTCTCTGTTTAGCCCTGGCTGTCCTGGAACTCACTCTGTAGACCAGGCTGGCCTTGAACTCAGAAATCCGCCTGCCTCTGCCTCTGCCTCCCAAGTGCTGGGACTGCAGGCCACCACATTCCACTCCTAGGCCCCCACAGGCTTATAGCAAGATCATAAGGCAGAAAGCATTCAGTCCAACTTCAACAGTCCCCATAGTCAATTAGTGCCAACACTTTTTAAAAGTCCCAAATTCAAAATCTATTCTGAGACTCACGGCAATCTCTTAACTGTAACCACCTGTAAAATCAAAATGAAAGGGCAGATCACATACTTGCAACATATAACAACACAGGATATAATCACCATTGGAGAGGGGAGTGAGGAAACACTGGACCAAAGCGAGATGGAAAACCAGCTGGGTAAACTCCAAACTCTGCATCTCCATGTCTGATGTCAACTCACTCCAGTTCTGCAGCTCCTCTCTGCTTTGTTGCCTGTAACACACTTCTCTCTCTCTCTAGGGCTGGTTTTGCTCCCTGTTAGCAGCTCTCCTCTGCAGGTGTCCCACGGCTCTGGCATCTCCAAGGTCTTGGGGTCTCTAAGGCAACCCAGGCGTCCTTGTCACAACCTCACACAGTGTCTGGCATCTCTGAGTCTCCATGCAGGGACCCCTGACACCCCTGGCCTCAGCAACTTTCCTTTGTCACAGAGGGAGATTCCATAACCCCTTTCCTGTATCCTTGACTTTAAATTCAGAACCATGTGTCCAAAGTTGCCAAGTTCTCCTGATGTGGGCCATGGCCCCCCAATCAAATGCAGTTTCACCAGCTTTCTGTTTTTTGATGGTCTACTTCACTGTCTCAGCTTGGCTGTCCTGGAACTCTATCTGTAGATCAGGCTGGCTTTGAACTCAGAGATTCACCACCCTTTGCCTTCAGAGTGCTGAGATGAAAGGCGTGCGCCACCATGCCTGGCCCTAAGCGTTTCTTTCATTCCTTTTCACTGATTGGAAGCGTAGCTGGCTGGGCCTTGCTGAGGTCACTGCTCCCTTTCTCCATCTGTTTACCCTTCCTGGTGCCCCTTTCCCCTCGGAGTGGACATTACAGATCTGCATAAGATGGCCACTGAGAGCCACAGTTTGTAGACAAATGCAGAAAGCAGCCAAAGGGCAAAATATCGAAAGAACAATATTTAGGCCATATATTTATATTCTTATCCTCTGAAACTTCTTGAGCCAGGAGACCCCATAGTTCAAATCACCCTCAGCACCACACTTCCATGCTCATACTAGAACAGCCCATTAAGGCCATTTACAGCACTCACTGCTTCTCTAGTCCAGAGTCCACATTCTCCTGAATAAAAGCACGGTCAGACTAATTACAGCACTACCTCAGTCCCAAGTATCAACTTGTGTCTTAGTTAGGGCTTCTATTGTTGTAAAGAGACTCTGTGACCATGGCAACTTCTGAAAGGAAAGCATTTAATGGGCTGGCTCACAGTTCAGAGGTTCAGTCCATTACAGTCACGGCAGCAAACATGGCAGCACACAGGCAAACATGGTGTCACACAGGCAGACATGGTGTCACACAGGCAAACATGGCAGCACACAGGCAGACATGGTGCTGGAGAGGTAGCTGAGAGTTCTGAATCTGCAGGAGCAGGCAGCTGGAAGAGAGAGTGACTCTGGGCCCAGCCTGAGCTTCTGACACACTTCCTTCAACAAGGCCACACCCACTTCAGCAAGGTCACACCTCATAATAGTGCCACTCCCTATGCTCAGGGTTCTATAATAATAATGCTTTCTATTTTCTCAGCTGTTTCTTAACTTACATTTGAAACTGCAGGAACTAAAATTATATTGAATTGTTCTCAACCGTGTTCTAAACTAGTCTCAGGAAACCTTTTATATTTATTTTTGATAAAATATAAGTGTATGAATTGAAAAGTCAGATGTAGTCTATTTAGATAACTCACTTCTATGTCTTAATTTCTTTTATTCACTCATGTAATTACCTTTCAAAAGTATTTAAAGTGGCTTTTTTCTCCTCCTCTTAAAAATATTATTAGTGCTGAAAAGATGGCGTTAATGGCTAGGGACCTGAGTTCACTTTCCAGCACCCATGTTGGCCACTCAGAAGCACCTGTAACTCCAGCTCCATGACAGTTAATATCCTTTTCTGGATTCTGCAAGGCACCTGTACTCACACACATAAATAATACACAATAATTTAAAATTATAAAACAATCTTTCAAAATATGATTGTTGGGTTTCTATTGGGACAATTATCATACAATCCAAGGATGGTTAGTTACTACACAGAGAAGTGGCTATTGAATGCTTTCACCACACTGTTCTTCCAGTAGATTTAATAAGATAGCTTTCTAAAATAATTATGTGACTTCCTGCTAGATGAAGTTATTACCTGTTTCTTGAAGAAAAGGAGGTCTGGAAGTCCTAACATCTCCTAGAAGTGGTGGGAAAATAACAGACATATGAAAATAGTTTTTGAATTTTTCATTAACTCATTCAACAAATAAGTTTAAATTATGCAGTAAAGCCCATGCTAAGCAGTAAGGAGTGCAGGCAAGGGTGTCCTCCTGCAGAAGCCTGCTCTGCACAGGCGCAGAGCACAGGCCAGCTCTCAGCCAGCCTTCTCCTGTCTTCACTAGTATAACCCTGGGCAGCTCAAAGAACTAGTTGGTTTTCTGACACAAACAGCATATTAGCTGATGTTATATTGCTACCATTTAAAATAACATTTCATAGAAATCTCCTTTTTTGAAGGAAGTTAAAAACAGGGTTTCAATATGGAACTTGAACTGATGATTCTCCTGCCTGAGACTTTTTTTTGGTTTTTTGTTTTTGTTTTTGTTTTTGTTTTTGTTTTTTGGATTTTGGTTTTTTTGAGACAGGGTTTCTCTGTATATCCCTGACTGTCCTGGAGCTCACACTCTGTAGACCAGGCTGGCCTCGAACTCAGAAATCCACCTGCCTCTTCCTCCCAGAGTGCTGGGATTACAGGCAGGAGCCACCACTGCCTGGCTTGCCTAAGACTTTCAAATACTGGAATTTTGGGCACATGCATCTTTGTCTGGCTCATTTCATAGAACTCTTAAGAAATGTTACAGCTCCCTAAGCCCTGGCTGCTTCTGTCCCCTCTGCTGCATTGTCCCACAGACTCTGTCCTTGTCACTAGTTCTTAGCTCTAAGCATCCCTTCCTTCTGTCCCATCCTGTGTTGTTTGGCTAGGTCCTTGGGGGTACAGCAGTTCTACAGGCTGCACCAGGACAGACTCTCCACAGTCTAGGACTACTGAGGGAGACAGCGGCTCTGCAGTCTATGAGCTGAGGCCTTGTTCACGTGTCTCCCTTAGATTAGGTCATCAGGGTTTGCTGCATAGCCTAGGAACATCATGGATCTCACCTAGCTTTTGCACCGTCTATTTTGATATGTAATATTACTGTGAAGACTTGATGATAGTGTATCAAGTGTAACACTTGATACATCGGCCACATCTCAAATACTGTGTCCTCTACATTTAGTGAGAATTTAAGGGTATTATCCCTTAAACTCAGTCGCATGGTGAGATCTGAGGTAAGCATATGACAGCATGCAGGTCATACCTTCTCTTTAAGATGAATGTTCTCCCTGATCTCTAGGAAGAACATCTTCTTTTCCAACTCGAAGAAGGAATAGAAGCTCTGGAAGCTGCAATTGAATTCAAGAATGAAAGCATCCAGAGTCGCCAGAACTCACTCAAGGCATCCTTCCAGAACCTCTCTCAAAGTGAAGCAAATGTTCTAGAAAAACTAGTTTGCCTGAATATTGCTGAGATTCGAGCTATTCTTTTCAAATATTTCAACAAGGTATGTTTCTAAGGAACACTACTTTTCTTAGAAAGGGTCAGGATGCCTTATTTATATTGAACTTTTAAAGGAAGTGACATTCTCAAAGATTTGGTGGCCAATTAAATGCAAGCACAGCTTCCCTTTATGGACCGAGTGTTACCAGAAAGTTTGTGAATCACCCAAATAAGCCTTACCTTTGAGGTGCTGAAAACTGAAGGTCCCCTTAGAGGAGGTCTAGACAGTTTGACTGATGCCCTTCCTTTTATTTCTTGATTCTAAATGTAAATGCTGTTTATGGAAAGTGGGGTCTACAGCCTTGGCTTTCCTTCCTCCATGCCTGTGAAGAGGAGGAGAGCGCGCCTCCCCATCCTCCCTCACCATGCTGAGTGGAGACAGCATGGCAGGCACATTGGTAGCAATGATAGTATGAGGTTTTATTAATTGAATGTGCTTAAATCAATCAAATTTTATTTTAAAATGGCAATTTACTGATATTTTGTAACATTGAGAACTACATTAATGTTTTTATGATATTTTTCCACTTCAAATTTATATTATGACGAATAGCTTTTCCCTAAAAATATATTGAGTTGAAGACAGTATCTGGCAATTGATACAAACTAAAACAAAGACGCTTTCAAAGTCAAACTGTGTGAAATACGTGGTGAATGGAAAGCTTAGCACAGTGCACACACCTTGAATCCCAACACCAGGGACAGAGTGGCAGGAGGGTCTCTGGGAGTTTGAGGACAGCCATATCTACATAGTGAGTTGCAAGACAACCAGAGTCTCAAAAAAAAGTGAATGAAAATAATAAGCAGTCTCCTGAGGCTTGAGTAATCCATCACTAGTCAGCAGCTATTACTGATAGACCGTATGTAGTGGGCGTGTGCCTGGGCTTGGAGACAGGCGGAGTCTCTGATGGTATCCTGAGGGTTCTTAGCCAAGGGATGTAGCTAAGGCCACATGCTGTTATTCTAATGGGAGTCCTGTCAGGTTCTACAGCACAGACTCTGACGACAGGGCTCTGCCTTCCTACCAACACAGCAGACCTCAACACACAAAACGCGATGGCCTGAAACAGAACTTTGGCATTTAAGGTTAAAATATTCTTTCACTTAAGACAGAGTATATGTAGATGTTGCAAGAATATAAACATTCCTCTATAGCTGTGTGGACTGGAGAAACAGTTATAGAACTATAACCAGCCATGGTGGCACATGTCTTCAGACCCCATGCACTTAGGAGGAAAGTCCAAAGCCAGCCAGGGATATAATAAGGAAAACCATGTCTCCAAAAGAAAAGGAACCAAGAAAGAGAACCATATAATCTTAACTACAGAAATCATATCTAAGAAGCTTTGGAGGGGTGACTATTAGTTCAATATTGTATTGAAAATGAAAGTATTACTGATTCAGAATTTTGACAAATTCAAAAGGTTGTTGGCTACTTTGTAGTTATATTTTAAAGCATTTGCCTGGTCATCTAACACTTGTTAAAAGGCACTTAAGATATTATTGAAGTTAAATAACTTCACCTTCATGTAATGCAAGAAAACTGGGTTACTCCATTGTATTAGGTACATAAGATACACTTAAAAGACAAAAATAAATGTCTTTGATAGGTAATCAATTTGCGAGAGACTGAACGTAAACAACAGTTGCAGAATAAAGAGATGAAAATGAAGGTTCTGGAACGGGACAATATGGTCCATGAGTTAGAATCTGCATTGGAGCATCTGAGACTGCAGTGTGACCGAAGACTGACCCTCCAGCAGAAGGAACATGAACAGAAGATGCAGTTGTTGTTACATCATTTCAAAGGTAGCCCTTCCCTCTGCTGTCAGTTACTGAAGGGGTGGGTAAGGGAAATGCTGAGGAAGAGAGCCAGACCACAGTATGCTCAGCCGTGTGCACACAGTCACAACTGAGCTATGTGCACAGTCACTACTGAGCCGTGTGCACAAGGTCACTACTCAGCCGTGTGCACACAGTCGCAACTGAGCTGTGTGCACAGTCACTACTGAGCCGTGTGCACAAAGTCACCACTCAGCTGTGTGCACACAGTCACAACTGAGCCGTGTGCACAGTCACTACTCAGCTGTGTGCACACAGTCACAACTGAGCCGTGTGCACAGTCACTACTGAGGTGTGTGCACACGGTCACTACTCAGCCGTGTGCACAGTCACTACTGAGGTGTGTGCACACGGTCACTCCTTAGCCGTGTGCACAGTCACTACTCAGCCGTGTGCACAGTCACTACTCAGCGGTGTGTACTCAGTCACTACTCATGTTTGAAGTGCCATTCCTTTGCCTGCTCCCAGACACCCAAGAACTCCTAAAATCCTCTTGGTTTGTTGTTGGTCTGGCTTTTATGTGGAAATGTAAGACAACTTCTGAGGTTTTCACATACAGATGAAGTGACAGGCTCTGTTGTAATTTTTTAGTTGACTATAAAATCTTATGCATTATAGGTCAAAATCGGTAGATATGTAGCATCATTAATGATCATCAGAAGCCCAACAATAGGTTCTAGTGTAGAAAGAAAGCTGCTGTCGGTCTCCTCACATTACCTGAGAACATGGCTGGCACCCAGACAGACAGCTCATCCCTGCTGGCGGAGGGCTTCAGCTTCAGGGTAGCCGCTCAGCCTCCACCTCAGGAGCACAGAGCTGCCGTGTGTCAGCTAAGCAGCTTAAAAGAAGCAACCTGAAGAAGCAAAACATTTGAAAATATGATTTTGGGTGTAGAGGAAATGACAATAAGTTACTTCTACAAAGTTAATTAGCAACTGCTTTGCCTCATGAGCAGAGTTTCCCTTGGTAGGTTTCCACACACCCCTGCATTCTGACAGGTCCTCTTCTTTCTGTGCTTGTGCTCAAAGGCTGAGAGTCGGACAGAGCTGTTGTGAGCTTTGAGGTGATATAACAGGAGGATCACATAACAGGAGCTCTCACGATGAGCTCAGCCAGCTAGCAGACTGCTCACAGCCTGTGTGCAGCCTGGGTCTGTTCTAGCATGCTCAACACCCATGATACTGTGTCTCAAAAAAGTCAATAAAAATTAAATTGTTTCTATAGCTATACATGAAGATAATACACACTAGTTAAAATTATTAACAATTTGTGAGTTTTATAATTTCAAGTGCTTTGGTATGGAAAATAAAGCTGTGTGCTGTGGTTGGTGGCCGCTTTGCTGTGCTTCCATTGGCCATTTTGGTTTGGGTGCTGAAAATCACACCCTGGGGCCTTGCACCAATAGTCGTGCACTCCTTTTCTGAAACGCGGCTGGTCCTAAATGGCATTTAAAGCAATAGGATGGGTTAAATAAGATAGAAGAAGAGCAACAGAGTGAAATCAATAGAGTCATTCTGTGTGGTCATACGAAGGTCTAAAAGTACCTGAGACCTGATCACTACAGAGCAAAGGTGCACACTCCTAAGTATTAACTACAAGTCCTGCATTACCTGGAGCAACAATCAGAGCACCCAACCCCACTCCATAGTGTTTTTTCTTTGTGATTTAATCTTTCTAGACTCATTATTAACAGCTTTTCACTTTGTGGGGTTTTGACTGTATATTTCTTGGGTCTCTAAACTCAGAGTTAAGCCTTTCCATATATTCACAGTCCTAACCCAATCTTAAGCTAATATATTAGCATGATGACTGGCAGAGGTCCACACAGATGAGTTGTTAGTTGAGAGGAAATGCCCATTTACGTAAGTCTCGTCAGTACTAAGGCAAACCCTTCCCTGAGTTGGGAAGAGGAAGTGTCTGTCAGAGAGTGGGCAGAGAAGTGGGAGGGGGGGCAATCCTATTAAAGGAATTTATAGGCCAAAGAATCCATACTGTGGCTGAAAAGATCCCTTCAGGTAACAGATGTGTAATATACTTGTGACCCTCTAAGGTGAGTCTGGAGCTATGATAAAGTGTAATTTTCAATAATTCATTTAGCCGGGCAGTGGTGGCACATGCCTGTAATCCCAGTACTCGGGAGGCAGAGGCAGGCGGATTTCTGAGTTCGAGGCCAGCCTGGTCTACAGAGTGAGTTCCAGGACAGCCAGGGCTACACAGAGAAACCCTGTCTTGAAAAAACAAAAAACAAAAAACAAAATCATTTATAGTCAAAGCTAATGTAAATGTTTGCTTTATAGACCAAGATGGAGACAGCATTATAGAAACCTTGAAAAAATATGAAGATAAAATCCAGCAGCTGGAAAAGGATCTCTACTTCTATAAGAAAACAAGCAGAGATCTCAAGAAGAGACTGAAAGACCCCGCACAAGGAACAGCGCAGTGGCCGCGCACACTGACCGAGCGTAAGGCTGCTGTGTCCCTAACGTTTGCCAAGACCCTCCCTGACTCTAGTGCAGCGCTTCCCAAGAGACAAGGTTGTGAGGGTGAGGTAGACAAACAATAGTTATGTAAGACAGCCCCCATGGGAAGTGACCGTGTGTGTGTGTGTGTGTGTGTGTGTGTGTGTGTGTGTGTGTAGAGTGCTCATGGCTTTCTGTTTTTCTTCTCTCTCTCTCTCTCTCTCTCTCTCTCTCTCTCTCTCTCTCTCTCTCTCTCTCTCTCTCTTTTGGGTGAAGGGGTGGGGTTCTGAGACAGGGTTTCCTCTGTGTAGCCCTAGCTGTCCTAGAACCTGCTCTATAGACCAGGCTGGCCTTAAACTCAGAGCCTGCCTCTGTGTCCTGAGTGCTAGGACTAAAAATATGCACCTCCACATGATCATTTTCTTTTCTCCTGGGGAAAGCTTTACTTATTATGGAAAATATTAAGACCAAATTTGAAAATGAAAGTATAAGATGGCTAAAGTATTGTTTCAAAAGAATCTATTAAAACCAAATAAAGAATCTTTGGGGGGGGGGTTGTTTGTTTCATTTTGGTTTTTGTTTTTTGGGTTTTTTTTTTTTTTTTTGGTTTTGGTTTTTTTGAGACAGGGTTTCTCTGTGTAACACTGGCTATCCTGGAACTCACTCTGAAGACCAGGCTGGCCTCAAATTCAGAAATCCACCTGCCTCTGCCTCCCAAGTGCTGGGATTAAAGGCATGTGCCACCACTGCCTTCCATAAAAATTGTTTCAAATAATATCTTGGGGTAGTATAAATGCCAGGCTTAATTCTGTGCAGTGAATTAAAAAACTGAACCTCTTGTGTCTCTTAGGAATTGGGCCTTACACCTTACACACACCGGCAGCTCTATGCTGTTGAGGTTTCCTCAGCTCAGACTTGTGAATCTGCCCTGAGTTTATCAATAGGAACCATAGCTATGGAACTGCTCATTACTTGTTAACCTTCTCTTATTAACAGTTCAGGAATATACTTGACTCAAATATTAAAAATATGTAAAATTTAAATATATAAGCTAAATTAAAGTAATTCATAAAACTATAGAAATTTATTATTTTTATTAATTGTCTATGTGCCAGTGGCTTTTGCTGTCTGTGACTCTCTTAACCTTTAAAGCCCTGTATATTATTTTTCTATATTATAGGAATTAAGCCTTTTTATTACCAAAGGCAATTTTATACAGGAGGTGCCTCAGTGGTTAGAAGCACTGGGACCCACATGACACTCACCTATAACTCACTCCAGACAGTCTTACACTCTATGGCCTCATACAGACACACACACATACACATACACATACACATACACATACACATACACATACACATACACATACACATACTACAGAAATAAATCTTTATTCAACAAGTTTTTAAAAAGCTGTATAAAGGAGAATAATACAATGAAAGTAAAAGTATGCATTTCTGAAATCAGTGCTAAGGCATGACCTCAAGAATTTAAAACACGTTATCAAATTCAGTAATTAACTGTGCATATATGAAATTAGTCCCTTAATAAGTGGAAAGATCGCCTTGACAAAATACTCTGCAAAAGTCAAAAGTTCCTGGAAGGTAATATATTATTATATTTTTATAAGACATTAAAATAGGGCAACAATCAATATTTCTAAAAATAACTTGACCCCAAATTTGAAAGTTAGAAAGATATATAAAAGAAATGCTTATTTCTAGCTGTTTTTAAAAATAATTTCTGGGGCTGGAGAGATGGCTCAGTGGTTATGAGCACTAGCAGTTCTTCCAGAGGACATGAGTTCAATTCCCAGCAACCACATGGTGGCTCATAACCATCTGTAATGGGGATCTAGTGCCCTCTTCTGGCCTACAGGCATATGCGCAGGTAGAGCATGAATAAATCTTTAAAATTTTTCTATAACTAGAGAAATTAACTTATAGACAAGCATATTCTAGTTTATAACCCAGGGCTTAAAGCAACTGAGTTTAATCCCTGGTACTGGGGAAACAAAGATGAAGTTATTGAAATCCCTCCAAACCAGAAAACCTGAACTAGCCGTGAATACAGATCTTCACCTGGAATTAGAACAGACACAAAGTTACCCATAGGTAGTGACTCCTAAAGGTTGCTGTGTGTTCTAGTCACTGGGAAGCTCAGCTTCTGAGCTCTCCTTGGTGCCTGGTGAAGGCAACCAGACCTCTCACTCTCAGCAACCATGTCAGAGACAGACGCACAGCCAAGGCTTGATAACCCCACTGGGCTTGCCCATTGTTACTTATTGTGTGCATTTATGTGTGGATGGGTGGTTCTCTCCTCCAGTGGTGTAGGTCACTTCAAAGCCAAGCTCCAGCTTAGAGTCTGGCTTCACAGGGCTCAGCGTATACTAAGTGCTTGGCGACTCGGGCGAAAGTTGGCAATTATTGTATCACTACTGACTCAGGTGGGTTTCCCTTAGGCAAGTTTTTGATATTAGATCCGTCCTGGTGGAAGACCTCTGAGGTTGGACCTTGATGAGCTCTAATCACTCATGGCAGGGGCTGTCTACCTGACAGCTGGGCTGTGGCGGCCACTCTGAGCATGGAAGTGTCACAGAATACAGATGGGCAGCAGAATACTGCTGTCACACTAGGAGGCAGCCAAGACTTTCATACGTGTGTGTGTGTGTGTGTGTGTGTGTGTGTGTGTGTGTGTGTGTGTGTGTGTAGGACAGAGCTGGTGTGGTCCAGAGCTGCCTTTACTCGGCCAGGAGTTGAAATTAACCAGTAACAAGCCAAGCAGAGGACAGAGGGTCTGGGAGGCAGCTCACGGGTAAGAGGTCCCACCCCTCCTGCAGAGATCCCAGGGTCAGATGCGTGTCAAGCACTTCAGAGCTGCCTGTGCGTCCAGCTGGAGGGAATCTGATGCCCCCTCCTCGCCCCTCAGACACTGCTCACACATGACACCCATCCAGAAAGTAAATGATTCTTCAGGCTAGAGAGGTGGCTTGGCAGCTAAAAGCAGTGCCCACTCTTTCAGAGAACCTAGGTTTGCTTCCCAGCACCAATGTGGCAGCTCCCAGCCACTTGTAGCTCTAGTCCCAAAGGATAGGACACGTTTGCCCTCCAGGCATCACGCATAGACAGTAGCTACACAGACATACATGCAGGCACACACCCATGCATAAAGTAAAATATTGAATTACATTAAACTTAAAAAGTAATGATTATTTCTTTAAAAAGAGTTCAGAGGCAGTGGTGGTGCACGCCTTTAATCTGAGCACTTAGGAGGCAGAGGCAGGCAGATTTCTGAGTTTAAGGCCAGCCTGGTGTACAGAGTGAGTTCCAGGACAGCTAGGGCTACACAGAGAAACCCTGTCTTGGAAAAAAAAAACAAAAAACAAAAAAGATTTCAGAGACACACAAGTGTTCATAGGTTAATAGAGTACCAAAATTACTAGATGATTTTTCAACTTTAATGGGTTAAAAAAAATCTGATATTCACATTGCAAGATGTTTATAAGTGAATCAAGACTGTCCCCGAGGTACACGTCTGTCTGTCTGAGGAAATCATTAAGCAGAAGTTTGCAAGTACTACATCTTTAGTGATAATGATATAGTTTGTAGGATGCTGTGGCAAAAATACCTGGTTTTCAGAAGATGGAGTTTGCTTGTTTTGCTTTGTGTTGTGTTCGCTTTAGATCATGATGCTGGAGATGGAGTTCTGAATCCAGAAGAGACTGCTGTGCTGTCTGAAGAACTAAAATGGGCATCTAGAACTGAAAATACAAAATTGAACGACAGAGAAAGAGAAGTAGACAATTCTTCAAGCGGCTTAAAGACTCAGCCCCTGACCCAGCAGATGTTAGAAGACGGCCCAGACTCACTTCCAGGCAGCGGCTCGTTACCGCCCTCCAGTGGCCAACTGCAGTGCGATGCCGATAAGACAGAGGCCCATCCCTTCATACAATCTCAGAGTCCACCACCATCCCAGTTTCAGCCCGTGAGAAGTATAGGACAGCTTCAGGGGGTCAAGCCTGTCAAACTGTGTCGCAGAGAATTACGCCAAATCTCTGCCGTGGAGCTATCGTTGCGGCGATCCAGTCTTGGAGCTGGGGTCCGGTCAGTGACTGCTGATTCCCTTGAAGAACCAGAGGAAAGCTAGTGACTTCACACAGGCCCTGACCAATAAAACTACTAATTTAGTAAATATGTGGAAAGATCCCTTTTCTGACTTACAGAATTAAAGCTCAGGGTAGCCAGCTCTGTCCTGGGACACAGGAAAGGGGTTGATGCCACTCCGTGCACTACGGTGCTTTGGGGGCTTTAGCATTTCATAAATGCATCCCTGAGTGCTTGCCACATGGAGTATGTGTAAGTTCCTCTCCGAACGTATTGGCTTTATTTTCATGTCCATTTAAAGAACAAAATTAAGACTAAAGCACCCTTCGGATGTATATTATTCTATAATATAAAGACATATATATAATAGAAGTATATTATAACCCATAGTATTTGAATGTTAAAATGCAAGTGTGTTGGTATTTTTAAGCTCCAGATAAGCCCCAACTGTGCCAGAGTTACCTACCTAATGAAAATGTTTGCCACAATTAAGCCTGTGGGCTGAGGTGCATTACAGGTGTTAGAACTTTGTGTGTCAGCCTTAACTCTTAACATGGTATCTTTCGTTTTTTATAGTTATTTTTATAGAATGCAGATTTTCACCTTTATCCTGCCATATGCATTCTGCATTACCTCTGGCAGACAATGCCAGAACTAAGAGAAATGTCTGCAGCTTCCTGGACAAGGAAGCTGATCAGAAAGAAACACAGCCATTCATCACTCCAAGGAAAGAAGCTGTTTGTGAGCAGTGTGACCATGTGGAGTGTGTGGATGTCACATCATCTGATCTCACACACACACACACACACACACACACAACAGGTCTCATGGCAAAACAGCAAGCAGTGCCTTCAGCAAAACTTGACAACTTCAGGTTTCCAGCCTTGCAGGCTCAAGGGCGTCAGGGTTTAAGTGTGTACATGAAGTCTTGCTAAAATTCCTCTTTAAGCTTTTCTGGTTCAATTAAATGAGAAATTAGTTCTTTCCTACCATATTTGTCTATGACAGGCATCTCATTATAATGCCCTGAAGTATTGTTTTGTTTCTTTTCCATACTTTGACGTGTACAGCAAAGCTGGTTCTTAGACCAGCTAGAGCCGGTGGCAAAACCACTGTCCAGATGCATGCTCAGCTCCCAGACGCCTTTCAATACCCACTTCCTCACTGAATCCATTGTTTAAAGTGTGCCTGTGTCTATACATGTATACACATACACATATCATGTGTGTGTCTCATGACAAAATGCCGGTGCCCTCAACAAAACCTAACAGACAATAGGTGAGTGTGGTGTCCCACGCCTTCAGTCTCAGCAGTCTGGAGGCAGAGGCAGATGGGTCTCTGTTCTCCTGGTCTACATAGCAAGGACAACCAGGACTATATATATAGAGAGAGAGACCCTGTCGCAAAAACAAAAAAAAGAAAGAAAGAAAAAGAAAACTATTATAAGTAAATATCTTTTTATTAATGAAGGTCCTAATATAAATTTAAGATTAAATAACATGCTATGCCTTAATAAGTAATTTATACAAGAATGTGTTTTGGTACTAGAATCCTTACCCGAGAAATTAAAACATTTATTTGTGGAAATAAACATGTTTTCACTAACAAAGCAATAGAAGTTCATAAAACTACAGCGATTTCATCAGATGATACAAATGTGAACTGACTGCCAAGTAACAAGGGTGTACTTTCCCCATTTTATTAAACATTTCATTTGTATCTTGTATATGCTTTGATAAATTCCATTCACATATTCAAAGATACATAAATAATGTCCCAAACAATATAATCTAGATGTAAACAAACAATTCATTCTAGTTAGGTCAGTATGCTTATAATCGAAATATAAGGTACCTCCTCCCCACTGCAACAACAGTTAGATTTTGTCATTCCTGTTTCCCATGGGGTCAAGTATGTGCTTGCTCGTGCATATTCATGATAGATGTGCATATTCATGATGCATGTGCCTATGCAAGTCAGAGTGAAACTGGGTGCCTTCTTTTCCCACATAAATTCTTAGAAAGGGTTTCCCACTGAACCTAGTCAATACTTAGACTAGGCTGGCCAGCTAGCAAGATCTAGATTCTCCCGACTCTGTGCCCCCACCCCCTTGCTGGGGTTATAGGCAGACACCACCAGCCCTGGCTGTTTTGTGGGCGCCAAAGGATCTGTCTGAACTCATATGCCCAGGCTTAAGCAGCAAGTCCTTTACCCCTGGGCCAGCTTAAAGCCTGACTTTCTGAATAAAATGGGGCAGGTTTTTGGTTTTTTTCAAGACAGGGATTCTCAGTGTAGCCCTGGCTGTCCTGGAGCTCTCTCTGTGGACCAGACTGTACCTGAATTCACTAGATGCCTGCCTCTGCCTTCCAAGGGCTGGGATTAAAGGCATGTGCCACCACTGCATGGTTTATATAACATGATTTTTCTGTTGTTCGTTATGTTTTCCACATGCAACAGAGTATTTGAAGGGAAAATGGTCTGCCTCTTTAAAGTGTTCTTTCCTTCCCTGACTCTGAGGGGTTACTTGGGAACCATGGGTATCAGGATCTTTTGCACCCTGACCCCTGGTGCTGGGGTTGGCTCAGGGCTGTGGGCATGCTCCGTAGCTCCTATGTGCCCTGCCTCTGCGTCGCACTCGTGCACTTTATGCTGCTTGAGTTTGATTTCTCTTCTAATGTCATGCTTTGAGTGCTTCAATGTTCTGTATCCTGTGAACTCAGAGTGCAGTCTGCAGAAAGAATTATGATTGTAATGCCTTGGGCCTTACTCTCGTTCACTATTGCCTTGTTTATACTAACCTACAGCAATAAACATATGCTTATTTAAGAACAAGTACCTTATGTGACTGGTTATAATGGAATCGAATTACCAGCAAGGGCAGTCCTGTGCTCCCCATGGGCTACACATTAGATGTGAATCAGAGGCAGAGCATCACAGCTGAGACCCAAGCGGAGGGACAGAGGGAGGGAGGGAGGGCTGCTCATATCAACAACTTGCTCAGCCTCTTTGGAATTGTAAAAATATTTATTATGTATATTTTACATTTAAAACTGTGACAAGCTGTAGACTGTCTTCATTTTCATAACATTTTCAAAACTCACAACATGTGAGAAAGACTGAGGTCTGCTGCAGTAACTGTCTCCAGCACACAGAGACTAGAATATGGGTGGGAGTTTACCAGGATGGTGGGCACTTCTACCCTTTATCACTGCAGCTGCTGCTGCTGCTACTGCTGCTGCTGCTGCTGCTGCTGACTGACTGACTTCTCACAGGACTGTTTGGAAGTTCTCTACAGAGATGCACAGCTTACCTGAACAGGGCCACTGCTCATTTCTGTCTCAGGATGAGCTGCCCACAGGCACCAAACCCCAGAAGTGGTGTTCAATGGTTATGATGTCCTTTGACTTGAATCCAGCTGGGGAGGAATCAGAACAAGAGACCTTATGTAAAGGAACCTCAGAAAACTCTGATGTTACAGTGTCTGTTTTACACGTTTACAGGAGTACTCATTTGCACCCCTACCCCACCCCTGACAGCTTTATTAGTTTAAAAGGAATGCCCAGGGCAGGCAAACCGTATGTTTCTTTTAATATATTTTAATATTTTTTATAGGAGGGTCCATGTGACAGGGCCCTGGAACCTCAGCATGATCACAGCATACCGAAATGCCAGTCAGGCTGTAAAAACTCAGCACATAGACAGCACCACCTACCAAAAAATAAATAAAAATGAAAACAAAGGTGAAACCCATCAAAGCCCACAGTTCCGGAAAGGTCTCTGAGTGTCCTAACCAGGCTTTTTGACCTCTGTGGCTCTGCTTCTGCCTAACTCTTCTGTTAACTGAAGTATGCCAACTCAGGATACAGTTTCTGTGTTCAAGAGCTCACTCTGAGAAAGACTCAGTGCACATTGGGATCCCAAACACCAGCATGGTCACTGACCAGCTTAATAAAGACTTCTCTTGGCTTAAACCCATGTCTGAGCAATCTGTAGTAGATACCCCAGTCATTAGGCACAGAATTGCCTTTATCTGGAGTGGTAGCAATGCAATCTTTTTTTTTTTTTTTTTTTTTTTTTTTTTTTTTTTTTTGAGACAGGGTTTCCTGGCTATTCTGGAACTCACTCTGTAGACCAGGCTGGCCTCGAACTCAGAAATCCGCCTGCCTCTGCCTCCCAGAGTGCTGGAATTACAGGCGTGCGCCACCACTGCCCGGCTTTGCAATGCAATCTTTGAACCCAAAGATATTAAATTAGACTTAAGTGTTCCACTGGCTAATTCTAACAGGGATCTCTCCTGAATTATGGCTCTATTGCTTTAAGAGACACAGCAGTTTTATAGTCTTCATTTCAATGTGTAAGATCCTTTATGCTCAAGGAATAAAGCCATTCAGAAAAAGTAAAAAGTTTAAAACCTTTTTTAAAATGCCTGTCATTAAAGTAAAAAAATGGAAATTAAAATTATTCATGTTTTATTACTATAGTATATACAAAACAAAGTAGGATTTTTCATACCTGATAGGTAAATATTGTTCATTTGATTTTATTTAAGCCGTCTATTTTTTACAGTGCTGGGGATCAAACCCAAGGCCTTATGTGTCACCTGACCCCATGTCCCAAATTCTCAGAAGCAAATTAGAGGCACATGATGTTTTGCCCATCTTTCTCCACTGGGACCCAGGTGACAGCTGAGATGTGTTACTAGGGGCAGGAGTAGAGGGGATAGCACAGGAAGGTTTACTAGAAAGTATTTAATAAACCAGCCCATTCTTTTACATATTTGGAGATTGATTTTATTTCTCTGACAAAAGGACTGAACCTTAACATCAACATCCGGGCATCTCAAGTCCTCCATTAGACTCCATGGAAGACAGACACGGAAACCCCGCCTACAGAAGACTCAGAGTGAGCACTAAACTAGCTATTCAAGAATACACAGCCCTTCAATCCTGGCACTCGGGAGGCAGAGGGAGGCAGATCTCAGAATTTGAGGCCAGCCTGGTCTACAGAGCCAGTTAGAGGTCAACCAGAGAAACCCTGTCTCAAAAAAGAACAAAAGAAAAAAGAAGAGAACACAGTCCAGTTTTTATACCAGTTCTTTTCCTGTGTTTACCATTTAATCAGGATTATGTAAAAGCCACCCCCATACCCCCACCCCCATAAGACAGCTGTGAGCAAAACTGGAATCCGACAGTGCTAGAAACAGTAATGTCAAAAGGGGTTAAGACGCAAGTGATTCTGCAGTGAGAACCAGAAGGGTCCATAAAGCAAATGATTGTAGACAAATTGATGATTCATTTCTACTAAACTGTATAATCTCAATTATTTTGCTTAATTTTCCTCCATGTGGAGAAAAGATTTTCATTTGTGATTACAAACCAGTAGCCATTGTCTGCCTTGAGAGGTAGAGTTTGTCCTGACTGAGGACTTAGCAGAATTGTTACTTTTTAGCATGCCTGTGGTCTCTGGTCAGAAAGAATGGGAAATTAGATCACTGTCATACCTGGGCCAGTCCCCTGAGGTGAGGTCCACCATCCCAAGGCTGGCAGCATCTCAACTAGCTCTAGGCCTTGGCCTAAGAGCATCTCCTCTCACTGGGCACATTCTTAGGCAGGTATAGGTATCAGCAGTTATAACAACCCCAGTTTTTCTAAACTACCAGTAAGCCTTGTTCAACATAAAAAAGCTTTTTATCTTTTTATTCTTAAAAAATGAAATATTTCAAATGTAACATTTTAATCATTTTCATGAGAAGGAAATAGCCATTTTATATATGGCAGTCTGACCCTTACCTAGAGAAAAGACAAACACACATTCAGAAGCAGTGCACTGTGTGTTTAGGATAGGATTTAGGTTCCCAAAGTTGCCTGTTTAAGTGAAATAACTTCCAGCACACATGTGATAGAGCAGTTTCTAAATGGGTTACTCTCCAGTTCAGTCATATGTCTTAACAGCAGAGGCTACCATATTCTCTGCATTTTCATGTGACTTCTGTCAGGAAAATATTTAAAATGTGCTAAATCCACCTCAACAGGCATAAGCCATACTTTATTACTATCCTTGATTTATGAGTGAAAAACGACATTTTTACTGGGATTTGGACCAGTATTGCGGGCTACTTGTTATTTCTTCCTCGGGCAATGGTTACTTCAGAACAACTGAACCATAGCTGGAATAATGACATTTCCTGAAGCTCAAGAGGCCTGCTATACTTGGTGGCTCATTTCACAGACAGGCAATCAGGCTGCCAGCACTCAGCCTTCATTTGGCATGTCCTGATCTACACTCAGATACAGAAGTAATCAGATCAAATTTGATGTTACCATGGTAGCTGTCCGCTGTGGGGTTTCAGAGGGGGCTCCTTCCCATTAGTTTGTGTCTCTATGATGTTAATACTCCACTTCCATAGCAGAGTACCCATGACCCGAGCAGGCAAACCATCAGGAGGCGACCTGGGGGTAGTAGAACCTACAGTCTGAAGAGTTCTGTGGGATTGTGAACCAATAAGGAAGGAGGAAGACTTCCATATACTTCCTGAGTGAGGGCTCAGTGTCAGAGTGATTGCCTAAGGTAAATTCCCAATTCTTTAAAGTAGAAAATGTGGTAGCTTCCATGAGCAAGGAACCTAGATAGTAAAGATCTGACCAATTTGGGTTGGCCAAGTTATGCCAAACCTGGACCCCTCAAGACCAAAGACCTTGACCTGTTTTAAGTTTTGGGTTTTGTTGCTACTGTTTGAAAGACACAAGTGTCACTATTTAGCCCTGGCTATCCTGGAACTCACTATGTAGACTGTGTTGGCTTTGAAACCCAGATATTGGCCTGCCTCTGCCTCCTGACTGTTGGTATTAAAGATGTGAGCCACCATGCCCAGCCTCTGCTTAAGTTCTTTTTGTTTCATTTTAAGTTTCTTTTTAAACATTTTACCTATTGCCCCCTTCCCAATACACACACCCAAGTGGGCAGTTGGGTGAGCTGTCACAACATACAGAATATGCCTGCCACTCAGGTTGAGTCTGCCTCAGCAGCTCTTCTAACTCTCCTCCCCCTGCAGCTGCTCCCTCTCGTCCTAGAGTATTCTGGAAGGGGGCAGTTGTCTCTATTGAGGTTTCCGCTTTTCCTTTTAAATGGATTATATTTTAAGAAGAGCATTCAGTTCGTAACAAAAAATGCAGCAGACAGTAGAGGTGTCACATAGCTGCCCAATTGCACACACACAGTTATCTCTAAAATATCAAGCCTATGGGCTGCCAAGCTCCCAATATGTAGCCCAGGCTAGCCTTGAATGTGCAGTCGTCAGCCTCCTGAATGCTGAGGTTGCAGGTGTGAGCCGCCATGTTCAGCTCATAGAGCTCTTTATTTCCCAGTGTTCACAGTTTGCATGAGGGTTTACTATCAGTGTTGTACACTCTACAGGTCTATACAACTGTAAACCACAGCGTTGTGGATAACAGTCTCGCTGCACTAAATAAAAACCCTGTGCTCTGCCTACTCTACCCTCTGGGCTAACTCCCATCAGTCCCCTGTTTTACGACTGTTCCCATAGTAGTTGGTCATCTCCTGCCCCCAAATATCACGCAGTCATGCTATGTAACAGGTAGTGTGTATATCCTCATGAGGCTGTCTTTTTCCATTATGTATGTTATATGAACATTTCCTATAGTGCTTCACACATCAGAAGTCGACTGCACCGCCCTGACAACCACAGAATCCCTCCCCAACTCCACTGTGTAACAGATTAGTTCTGCACAGTAAAGGATTCCTTCAGTTGTACCTCGTGCTCCGCAGTGGGGGCAGCAACAGTTCTGCTCTCTGCACTCCACAATCCCTTCCACCTCAGCTTCACTGGCTGACAGATGAAACTGGTACCCAACCACAGGGGATTTGCTAGGCACATGTTTTCCTTGGCATTCACAAACCCTTTCTTTCTTTCTTTCTTTCTTTCTTTCTTTCTTTCTTTCTTTCTTTCTTTCTTTCTTTTTCTTTCTTTCTTTCTTTCTTTTTCTTTCTTTCCTTTTTCTTTCTTCCTTTCTTTTCTTTCTTTCCTTTTTCTTCTTTCTTTCTTTCTTTTTAGGTTTATTTATTATATGTAAGTACATTCTAGCTGTCTTCAGACACTCCAGAAGAGGGCATCAGATCTTGTTATGTGGTTGCTGGGATTTGAACTCAGGACCTTTGGAAGAGCAGTCAGTGCTCTTAGCTGCTGAGACATCTCTCCAGTGCCCCCACAAACCCTTTCATAGTTTGCCTGGCTTTCTCTATACCTATCACCATGTCATCTGTGTGTCCCACTAGAGTTGGAATTTTTTTTGTTTTTTTGTTTGGTTTTTTTTTGTTTGTTTGTTTGTTTTGTTTTGTTTTGTTTTTTGGATTTTTGGTTTTTTTTCGAGACAGGGTTTCTCTGTATAGCCCTGGCTGTCCTGGAACTCACTCTGTAGACCAGGCTGGACTCGAACTCAGAAATCCGCCTGCCTCTGCCTCCCAGAATGCTGGGATTACAGGTGTGCGCCACCACCACCTGGCGAGTTAGGACGTTTTATTCCTGTGGCTCAAACACATCATTGCTACCACACGCTGGTGCATCAGGATGGACCAGTTGGTCTATAGTCCTGGCACAGTCTTCTTCCTGGAGCCCCTCCCCCCAGACAAAGGAGCTTCATTTCCTTCTCTTTAGCTTCCATTTACCCTGCCCTCGTGTGTTTTTGTTTCTTGATTTGTGCCCTTATTTGCATGGGGTACTTCTCTCTGAAAATTTCCTGGATAAAGCAGAAGGGAATCATAATATTTAAGATTTTGGCTGGAAAGATGGCTCAGCTGCTAAAAGAACTTACTTATACTGGTTAGTTTATGTCAGCCTGACTCGAGCTGTAGTCATGCTTCCAGTAAGATCAGCCTGTAGGGCATTTTCTTAGTGATTGATGGGAGAGGGCCCACCCCATTGTGGGTGCCGCCATCCCTGGGCTGGTGGTCCTGGGTTCTGTAAGAAAGCAAACTGAGCAATCTATGGGAAGCAAGCCAGTAAGCAGCACCCCTCCATGGCCACTGTGATAGCCTCTGCCTCCAGGTTCCTGTCCTGCTTGAGCTCCTGTTCTGAATTCCTTTGATGGTGAATAGTGACATGGAAGCATGAGCCGCCTTTCCTCTCCACGGTGCTCCTGGTCACGGTGTTTAATTACAGCAATAGTAACCCTAAGTAGGACACAGCTCTTCCAGAAGACGAGGGTTCAAGTCCTGGTACCCACATGGAAGCTCACAACCATCTCTAACTCCAGTTCTGGGAATCCGATACGCTCTTCTGGACTCTGAGGGTATTGCATGTGTAGATGTATCCAAACACCCATCCACATAAAATGATAAAAGTTAATTTAAGTTTTTTTTTAAAAAAATTAACATCTTGGTGCCAAAGAGATGGCTCAGTGGTCCTCTGGCTGCTCAGAGGTCCTGAGTTCAATTCCCAGCACCCATGGCAGTTACAACTGTCTGTGACTCCAGTTCCAGGGGATCTGATGCCCTCACACATACAGGCAGAACGCTCATGCATTTCAAATTTAAAAAAATAATAAAAACACCTGACATCTTGTTATGCCTATGTACTGGCTCTATATCCTATCTTATTCTCTTAACTTTCCTTGTTTGTCCATGTAGGCTGGTCTTCCAAGGCAAGGCAAGGCAAGGCAAGGGCCTTCTTCAGATAACATGCATATCCTCAAGAATTTATCTAGAGAGTGTACTAGCTGGTTTTGTGTCAACTTGACACAGGCTGGAGTTATCACAGAGAAAGGAGTCTCCCTTGAGGAAGTGCCCCCATGTGATCCAACTGTGGGGCATTTTCTCAACTAGTGATCAAGGGGGGGGGACCCCTTGTGGGTGGTGCCATCCCTGGGCTGGTGGCCCTGGGTTCTATAAGAAAGCAAGCTGAGCAAGCCAGTAAGGAACATCCTTCCATGGCCTCTGCATCAGCTCCTGCTTCCTGACCTGCTTGAGTTCCAGTCCTGACTTCCTTTAGTGATGAACAGCAATGTGGAAGTGTAAGCTCCATAAACCCTTTCCTCCCCAACTTGCATCCTGGTCGTGATATTTGTGCAGGAATAGAACCCTAAGAAAATGAGTGTCAGAAATCTAATGAAATCTCTGATAGTGTGGAAGCTTTGCTGTGAGAGACTGAAAGAAAAGTCACTCTCTCACTACCGGGAAACAAACGTCGTATTTAGAGGTCTCATCTTTTGGGGTAGCTGGTTCCCACTCTATGTTAATCAGCTTTGTGTTACAGTGAGAAGTGCCTAACTCAGACACTTTACAGGGAGTAAATACTAATTTTGGCCCAGTTCTGGAGGTCCCTGACTGACTGACTGACTGACTGGCCCCGTTGCACTTGGACAGGAGCATTTACCAAGTAAACCTTGCTTCACTGCCCAGGCTTAAGTAAGGGAAGGGAAGGGGTTCCATCACCCTCTTCAGGAGTTGCCACCATTGACCTAAGGACCTTCCAGCAGGCCCCATCTCTTTAAGTCACCTGCCGACAGCACCACCTTAACAACAGAACCTTTAACATGGAGGCTTTAGGGGACAAAGAGAAACTCACATAGACGCACGCTTGTGAGAATCTGACATTTCAAAGTGACCAGGATCTGTTCTGAAAGCCACATGGTGGGCAGAAATTGTCACTGTACAGCTCAGAGGCCACTAGCACAGACCAAGGCAGCTAGATGTCAATTAGACAACATTTCCTTGGTTGGCTGCTGTTTGGTTGGATTCTATTTCTCCTGAGACAGAGTCCTGATTGCCTCAGATTCTCTTTGTAGCTTAAACTGGCGGACAACTCATGATCCTACCGACGCTCATCCTCCTTCCCCATTCTACTCCTGACCAACTCCCCAGCCCGATCAGGGCCCAGGCTGTGTACTCAGCGCCAGCGCTTGGACTGGGAAAGAGTGCAGCCTGACCTGCAAGTCTGTCAGTTCCTGACCCTCCACTGAACGTTTCCTTGTGTTTGTCGGAAAGCCTGGTCCGCTCTCTCTTCACCACTCAGGCATGCCTTGTTCTCTCCTTACGACTTTTAGTTGGTACCATGTTAACTGGTGGAAGCCAAATGGCTGCAACCAATGGACCCCAGAGCCTTAAGACACTAAGCCAAGGCCAATCCACGTAGTTCACATAATCGAGGGTTCTGGGCCCAGAGGGGGATGCTCTTCCTCCAGGCACTTCCTTGTGGTTCTGCCAATTCCAGCTGCTCGAAGTAACCCAGATAACCAAAGCAGAATATGTCCGGGATCCGGGATCCGGGGTCCGGGATCCCGCTGGCAGAATGAAGAGACACCTGGAGGAGGTAAAGGTCCTACCCAGCGTCAGCGGCAGTGGCAGGCCTAGCTCCTGTTCATCTTCTGTGGGAAACAATGCATAGGAGCGCTAACCCAAAGAAGCTGAGAAAAGGAGTCTGTGTGACAGGCGATTAGTTGACCTTGCTTTAGGAACACTCTGTTCTTGATCAATCTGCCCACTTGCTTCAACATGCCCCAAGTGTGTGCAGGGCTAGGACTGTGTCTCTAGGCAACCCTGAGCCCAACAGGAAGAGTCTAAAGCCCTCAACGAAAACACGGCTGTTGTGTTGATCCTGGAAGCCAGTCACAACCCACACACATGGTTTCCCCTCACACTGTGATCTCCCACAGTGTGTGGTTCTGACCCACACTTCCCAGCCCAGCTTTGATGAGATTGCAGTCCCCTGTTTTGGTGTCTTGCCCAAGTCTTACCCTCTCTTCCTCCCAGCCTGCCCCCCACTCCTCTGTTGACTTTCCTCACCTAGAACTGAGCTTCCCAAAATCTGATGGGGTCACCTCCTGGAATTTCTTTGAGGTTGCAGATTCGAATGGACAAGTCTGTGTTGGGCCTGAGATCCACATGTTTCTAACAAACTTGCTGGTGACACACATGCAGCCATACTTGGGGTAACAAGACTCTAATGACCATGTATTTGGAGACCAGGTCTGCCCCCATCTCTCATAGCAACACACAGCTAGGCTGAGGAGTTTCCAATCTATAGTCTTTTATGGTATGTGTGCGTGTGTTGTTGTTGTTCATGCAGGGGGGGGTGTGGTTATCATTCCTCGATTGCTATCTTTTTGTAGGGAGTAGGAGGGTAGCTAACAAGACTGAAGGATCCACCTGTTTCTGCCTGCTAATCTTTGGGATAAGAGCTTGCTACCACTCTGGTAGTTTTTACATTTATTCTGGGGCTAGAACTCAAGCTATCGACTGAACTATTTATTCCCCAGCCCCAGGTGCACTGTCCACGTGCAGTTCTTTCAGCTGTTTTAGAACTGCTTTAACTTCTTATGGCCACATCTCTCTGGCTGCCTTCAACCCCTTCATGTCTAAATTGATCTTTTCTCAAAAAGTAGCAGTCTTCTCCTCTTACAAGCGTACAGTCTCAAGGCCTTATTTTCTCTCTTCCCGGTCAGATGTTCAAATCCTGTAGAATGCACCTCCATGTCACTTCTCAATCATTTAACATTCTTCCTGCCTTCTTTTATCTCAAGTCTCGCCCCATCCTCTTTCTGTGGAACCAGTGGCGTTGGACTCACTTTCTGATCCCAAGTGTTGGGGGCTCATAGACTCTTCGATAGCTCATCTGTTATTACTGTCTGCCTGGTCTCCGCAGGGCTGCCAGTTTCCCATCTCTAATATCTGCAGTAGTTACAAAGCAAAAGCCTTCATTTCTTCCTCCAAACTTCTAACCCACACCCCCCAAAAAATACTGCCTTAAACACCCATCCTCACACTTGGAACTTGTCCCTCCTATTTTCAGTCGTCTCTGCCACTTGTCAACACCACCAATCTCATTGTGGAACGCAGCGTCCAATGGCCTCCATCCAAGGCCCCGAGGTCTCCCCGCAAAACCCCACCTCTTCCCAGGCCAAGTCCAAACGCCTCCTCCCTCACGCTGCCCCACAGATGCTCGCAGTCCGCGGAACCGGCGTAGCGTTCTCTCTCTCCACAGGGCCCTAGGGTGGTCTGGCGTTTGCTGTGATTCTTTTGCTTCGCTCCTACTGTGTCCCTCCAACCCCCGCGTCCCGCCCGCGGAGGTGACTTGCGCGGGACAGCTACGGGCAGCCCGTACGGCTGGGCTCCAGCGGACGGGCTTGCCGGTAAGCCGCTTAACTTTGCAAAACTAAAGCGGCCCCGTAGGTGCTCCGGGCGGCAGGACCGGCCCGTCCCGTGCTCCCCGGGGAACCCGAGGAGGCCGTCCGGCTGTTTGCATCTCTGCGGCACCGCCCTCCCTCGCTGACTGGAGGTCCGCCTCCGCCCCCCGGGCCTCCCTACAGCCCGGCGATCCCGCCGCGCGGCGTCCGCGGCGGCCTAAGCCTCCTCCCGGAAGGCCTCCCACCTCCCCGGCTCCGCGACCCCGAGGACCGCGGAGCCGCCGCCTACGCGAGCCGTTTGGACCCTGCGCGGCCCCCGTAGCGCGGCTCCTCCAGCAGGTGGTTCTGGTCCTCCGCGGTCCGTCACCCGCGGACCTCTCCTCGGCGTCCGCGTCCGCCGCGCCGCGACCCTCAGGAAAGAAGTCCCGCGCGCCGGTCGGCCGCGGCGGGCGCCAGGCCTGCGGGTCCGCGCCGCCCCGCCCTCCGCGCGCCGCCGCCCTCCCTCCGCGGGCCCGTTACTGCGGACGCCCCGCGGCCCGCGCCCAACGCCCGGGGGCAGCGCGGGAGCGGCGGGGAGACGGGAGCGGCCGCGCCGCGGCGAGGCCCGGTGAGTCCGCGGAGCCCCGCAGCTCGCGGCTGAGGCGACGCGGCCGAGTGCGGCCTGAGGCGGGGAGCGGAGCGGGCCGGGCGGCGGGAGGGCCGCGGAGGCTGCGGGGGAGTGCGGGCCGCAGGCCTGGTCCGACGCGGCCGCGGGAGTGACAGGTGCGGCCGCCGGCTCGGGAACCCCCGGGGCGCCCACCCGACGCCGGTGTCGCTTGCAGGCTTGGACGCCGCGTCTCGGCAGCAGCTGGGGCTCGCCCACCCCGCACTCTTTCTCCGGGTACTTCGCGAACAAGTTTTGGAGCACCCGGAACGGCTGGTGCGTGAGATTTTGGCTTCGGTTCCCAAAGGAGGAGTGAGGGACCGCACGCCGCCCTCCCTCCCGGCAGCCCGAGGTAGTAGACGCGCAGGCTCTCGCTCAAGCCTCGGCTGTCGAGGCTTCTAACAGCTACGCGCGGTGGCGGCGGCGGTGGGGTGCCAGTGCGGCGGTGGGGTGTTCGTAGACGCGGAGCAGTCGGGGCAGAAGTTTATTCCATTGTCTGCCCCGCTCCCCCGCTTTGCCACATCTCCCAGTTGATGTCGGTGGAGAATTGTAGCAAGAGACCGAGACGCTTAAAAACACGCATTGTTCTGCAGACCCTCAGCCTCCGTCTGTTTCTACAAAGGCGCTTGCGCCTGTGACCAGCATGAAGTTAAGCTGTAGCTCCAAAAAAAATATTTGAGAAACTACTACAAGATCGTAATACTATATTGAGAATCTTCCTAGAAAGCCTGGGGTTTCCCTACACTAGTTTATGCTACTAAAATTGGTGAGTCTAAGCCTCTCCAATGAGAATTTCATTAAAGGTCGAAATACACTTGTATAATAGGGGCTTCTAGCAACCACTATAGAACAAGAACCTACCCGTGGAGCAGAGGGACGTTGTGTACAAGTGAAAATCACCTTTGCACTTGATGGCTTAATTCCTTAGAACATGTCTGCAGCTTGCTTTTTTTTTTTTTTAAGAGTTCCCAACCCACAGAAGTTGTAAGCTGCAGATTAGAGAAGGAAGACTGTACTTAGCCAGTGTGTGTGTTGCAGGGGGGTGGGCTTGGAACTTGGGTATACCTTTAAGTTCATGTCATTTGCAATCAGTGTATTAGAAGAAAGTTTCAGAATGCCGTTGGTCCTTGATCCCCATAACCTTAAGTTCTAAGAAGTCAAAATGACAGTCACAGAGATTAGGGAGACCTAGCCGTTTAATTTTATCCTCATTTTGTAATTTGTGGGGACAGTGCTTGGGAACCCAAAGCCTTTGGAGTCTTACGTCATCAGTCCATTGTATTTAATCTGCTAGGTCCCACCAAGGCCTCTCTAGATGGATGAAGTGATGTTTACCCATATTCCCAAGACTCTGGAGCCTTAGACAGGAGGGTTTGATCTCAGTGCAAGCTACATGGTGAGAGAGATCATCTCTCAAAGCATATGGCCATATTAACTGATGACATTTTCATTGCATAGTTTCTTTTTGGATCAAGCTAGGTGTTTGATAGTATTGATCAACAGTAACTACTAATCATTTTTAAAAGGGCTAAAATTGCTACTGAGTAAAAATTATGTACTTGAGTTGCCCTGGACTGAGTTCTTTCCCAAGATCTAGTGATCTCTTAGAAGAAGGAGCTCATGGTGACTGTGGCCCTTCATAGAGACCAAGGCCTCACAAGGACAGATGAATCTTGCTGGGTGTAGCTTAGCCTCTTCCTTACTAGCAACAGTTTATCTCACACCCTCACCTTTTAAAAATCAGCAGTTTGGCACAAAATCCAAAGCTTCCTATGAAAACAAGATTCCTCGAAAACAAAAATGAGTTGTGGGAACTCTTGGTTGTGACAGCACTGTTAGTGAGATGATTTTGAGCTGATTGTGTGCACTCTGCATCCTCAGTGTTCTACTTCAGAGCACAGATTCCAGTGCACACTTAGGTGTAGCGCTGTGTGCTTAGAGAGTGTAATTAGGCCCTAACCAGGAAGTTTGAGATTATTATTAACTTATTTAATGTTATTTCTTCATTTTTTGCTGAGTCAGTTTTCTACTGTGTAGCCTAGGCTAGCCTTGAATCTATGACCTTCCTGCCTTAGCCTTTCCAGTACTGAGACTGCAGATGTGCCCATTACAACTGGCTGATAAATTTATCTGTGCCAAGTCCTTGATTTTTTTGAACACAAAGAGACCTGTGTTGTTTAGCATTTTTTAAATGAGGACAGTAGGGAGCTAGATGCAGTGACAGCTGCTGAGAGGAGTTCACTGAAGAACAGAAGTAAACATAAATGCAGGGATAGTAAAGAGAGCCAGTGAGTGGTTAGCAGAAGGCAGATCAGAGTTGTCGTGCCGTGGGGCTAAATTTGAAGAATGGAGAAGTTTTAAGTGGAGGAGACAGACGTTCCAGACTCCAGGAACAGCATAGATCAAGCCAGGAACAAGTTAACACTCCGAGCGGTCTGTTTTCTCAAAAAACAGGGAAAGCGTGAGGAATCACTGTAGAATGCAAATGAATTATTCTTTAATATAAATGTAGCAGTGAATTAATCCAGCAGCTGTATATCTTTGCTTTATGCAGTCCCCAGTAATCACACAGAGTAACAATATTTATCTAAAGCTGTACCTCAATAGCTGAGCAGTCAAATGATCAACCTTTACTTCTTAAGCAGACCTGGCTCCCTCCCGGCCCTATCCCATGATGCTTGCATAGTATTATAGATCTGGCTCTTTGGGCTTCAGGTGTGTTTCCACGCTCTCTCCAGATCCCTTCCTTATGACTTCAGATCCTTCATCCTCCTTGAGCTAATCTGAATCTTTTTCTACCCTCTCTCCTTCCTCTGGTTGGCAGACTTCCTGCCCTGTTGTCTATTCTGCCCAGCCATTGGGTGATCAGCCTTTACTGACAATGGTAAAAGCTGATTACATAAACTTGAGACAGGAATTCTTGGTATAAGCATTACAATGTTGAGTCTGGATTGAAAGAAGACATGAGGGCAGAGACAGGGTTTCTCTGTGTAGCCCTGGCTGTCCTGCAACTCACTCTGTAGGCCCAGTGGGCCTAAAACTCAGAAAGATTCACCTGCCTCTGCCTCCAAGGACTAAGATTAAAGACATTCACTGCCACCACCACCGCCACCACTGCCACCACCACCGCCACCACTACCACCGCCACCACTACCACCACCACCACCACCACCACCACTACCACTACCGCCACTACCACCTGGCATGAATCCTGGTCTTAAAAAAGAACAGGGACCACATGAACCCAGTTATTTTAGCTTTGGAATACTGAGTAGAATAATGTTTTGTCTTTGATATATTTGCTATATTAAATATTTGACACACTGACTGTAATTTATTATATTGTACTATCCTGGCCTATTTTTTGCACACATGGGCATGTGCATACGCGTGCACAAACACACACACACACACACACTCTCTCTCTCTCTCTCTCACCCTGAGAAAAGAAGGAGTCATCGTTGCTCATGAATACCCCCTTGTGCTCTACTTTGAAACATGTTTAGCATTTGAACATTTGGGCTGCTGAGGTGATAGAACCTTCTTAGCCAGTGTGCTTTGTCTTATGAATGGTTATTGTGTTCTTTTCTCAGTTGAGAGATTTATCCTGTTTCCTTATGGTCTGCCTTTTCTAAGTTCACTCATTGTGGAAAACTTCTGTGTGTCCGGTGTGTCAGTCAGTCCCTGCTGCTGTTGCGGGTCTTGGGGAAACCCAGGTCTCTGCTGCAGTCCACTAGTGTGCTTGGCAGGCCTCTGGGAGGGGCTTTGCTGACTCTGCTACTACTTCCTGCCTACAAGCCTTTTCTTTCATTTCTAAGGTTAAAGCCTTAGTTTCTAGATGGGGAAAATGTTGGTTTGAATTTCAGAACATGTGTTACAGTGGAGCCATTGTGCTTAGTCACATTTTAAATAGTTGTGCCACATCCTAAGTCCTCTTCAAGAGTTGTTTTAGAATAATATTTGTAAACATTTGATTCACACAAGGCATTACAGGCAAAATAATACAGTAACTGCTGACATTTAAGAGCACACGCTGCTGCCATACACAGTGTAACACACTGACTACTGAGAGGCTGGCCAAGGCTGAGAGCAGCGCTGATCAGGTGGTTGGCATGCCTGTTCAATAACACACCAGTAGTCCGTACCTGCAGGGGCCAGGGACCTGTCAGCCATAGGCTTTCAACAACCTTGATAGTAACGGGCATGGAATCCATGGTTGAGGGAATTTAAGTCCTTTTTTTAAAAGTTAGTTATAAGCCTCAGTCTTTCTAATTCAATTGAACATTTCGATATAAGAGTGTTCTTTTCTGTTCTTGTCTTGTTTTCTTGAAGTTGAGGTGAGTGTGCTGCAGCTACAGGACGGTCTTTGTGTGTGCTGGTGGTGCTGCTGCTCCATTCCTGGCCGAGTATTGCGATGGAGCGTGTCCATGAGTGTGTAGACACCACAGAGGTGTTTAAAGAACAGTTAAGGATTTTTAAAACCAGGTGTCGACATGAGTATCATGTATTGTTACATGTGAAATAAATAAAACCCATATATTCTTTTGAATAACTTTATGTTATTTTCTTTAGTTAAAAAATATGTTAATGCCATGGGATTGTGGGTATAAATCCAAAAACTACCAAATCTGATGTCAGGAAAAATGTATTTTACATGTATGGCTGTAAATTTCTTCCTTGTGTTTTCTCCTCCTCCTCCTCCTCTTCTCCCTCCTCCCCTCCCTGCCCACAGGAGTCACTGTAGACTAGGCATTCGTGCTCCCCAGTCCTGAGCCATGGCCTCGGCAGTCCTGAGCTCTGTGCTCACAACTGCCTCTCGCTTTGCCCTGCTACAAGTGGACAGCGGCAGTGGCTCTGATTCTGAGCCTGGGAAAGGCAAAGGTCGGAGCAACAACGGGAAGTCTCAAACTTTGGGAAACAAATCAACCTCAAATGAGAAAAAACGGGAGAAGAGAAGAAAGAAGAAGGAGCAGCAGCAGAGTGAAGCAAACGAGGTAGCCTTGGCCGTTCCGTGTCCGGGGGCCGAGGGCACACTCACCAGCCGCACTGCAGGCACTGTGCCCGGCACAGGACACAGCTTCCTGATGAACATACACCCATCTGAGCCCACGTCAACCAACACTCAGATAGCTTTCGTGACTGGAGCAGCTTGTGTACGCATGCTGTAAAATTAAGACAGAGAAGTCTTTACAGGGTGGGGGGCAGCCCATACCTGTAGCCCCAGCTTCTCAGGAGACTAAGCAACGGGTTGCTTGAACAAGCCTGGGCAGGATAGTGAGACCTTGTGTGGTAAACAAGTTAATAAATTTAAAAGTAAAGATGAATAAACTCCACAAGTAATTTTCAGTTATGTAAGTTAATATAAGGAGTATTTAGACTAGAAATATTTTAAAATCAAAATCACTAGGATTGATGTGCTGAATTTAGTATATTTTGTGCTTATTTCTTAGCTCAGGAATCTTGCTTTCAAGAAAATTCCCCAGAAATCCTCCCATTCCGTTTGCAATGTTCAACATGAGCTTTCATTGCCAAACCCAGCACAGAAGGAATCACGGGAAGAAAACTGGCAAGAATGGAGACAGAGAGATGAGCAGGTAAAGCTGAGTACATACATCTATCTCCCCAGCTGTTTCTCCACTGGATGGGACGTTAAGATGGCAGCACGGCCCTGTGCTGCAGATGCTAGACTGCTCAGTGCAAAGCAGTTGATGGCTCTCTGTTTGTGGGTTCTGGGAATCAAACCTAGGGCCTTCGGCTCGCCAGGCATGCGCTCTTAGTCTTCACCACAACCCTAGCCCAGTTCATCTACTGTTTGTAAATGAAAGAATGTTAGGAATTTAGAGAATTATTATACTTATTTCAACTTTCCAAGAGCTGGAGAGAGTGGTTAAAAAATACTTGTTCAAATTTTTTAAAACTCAAATTTATAGGGCTACAAATCTCCTGTTAAAAATATCTAGTAACAGTTGTGATAAAACAGACTTTGGGGTAAAACTCCCTTTGTGACTGTGGAACTGCTGGTGGCATGCTGCTTCTGTCGGCCTATTTGTATGGAATCTTACTCTGCGTCTCTTAGATGGTCATTAAGAGCACACACGAGGGAAGGGAGGAGGCACAGGATGTGTGTGAGAATGTGAGTATGCACGTGTGTGCACAGACATTCATGGAAAGGAACACTGTTTATGTGTATGTTTATTAAACTGTGATTTGGTCCATTTAGTGGATCTTCCTATCATTCTGTGTTACCATTGTAAAGGAAGTAGACAGGTGTGCTGTGCACATGTGCCATCCAAACATCCAACCACTCAGAAAACTGAGGCCGGAAGCTCCTGAGTTCCAGCCCTGCCTGTGAAACAGAGCAAGATCCCATCTCTAAACCAAAGGAAACTCAGAAGCAGACGGCACCTGAGCACACTTCATATAAACTGTGTTCCATATATTCTCTTTAGGCTCTCACACTGGCCCAGAGCCAGTATTGTGGTGCCAGTTATTACTCAGGAGCCACACATCAATGCCGTTGACATTTCCTGATAGTGACGTGCTGTTAGGCAGTGACAGGAGTCACCATTGTCTTCACCAGATATCCAAAGGGAAACTGATGTCGGAAAACGACTCAGATTTATACCAAAAGCAGTGTGTGAACTTGAGCACAGCCTCTGGTGGTCTTTCTTTTTCCATGTTTGCTGTCACAGTGATCAGGTGGTTCTGAAAAGAAAACAGATCACATAGTTCAGGACCTTGAGGAATGTGTACTGTGTGTGTTGTTGAATCATGCAGAAAGACTCGGAACCTTAGAAGTTGTGCTTAGAAGGAAACAGTGAAGTCTTGCACTGTGTACCGGGATGGTCTTTAGTATTCTGTGAGTTGGAGCACTTTGTGACATTGTATGTCAGCCATTCCAGAATTCTATTCCTTTTTCTATATCCTCTAAATAGCAACTTAAAATTTATTTACAGAGAATACTCAGTATATTCCCAATTAAGGTTCTTTTTTGATTTAAAATTTTAAGTTTCCCTCATTTTTGTTTACTTGTATACTAGTTTATGTTAATAAAAAAGCAAACTTAAGGGCTAGGTCAGAGCTTTGCATGATGCTATCGCATACTTTATCTCTGCTTGCTTATTATTTAGGCCACTTGTCAGCACCACAATACAGGCAGGCAGGGAAGGCCGCCAGACTTTAGCCTGTTACAGTTAAAGGCAGATGCTGGGGAAAGCCATGGGGGCTTGGGGGCTTGGTTGGTTTTTGTTTTTTTCTACTTCAAACTTCATTTCTAGGCCAAGTGGATCTATGAATTTGCAACTCATATAGTCTATGTAGTGAGTTCCAGGACAGCTAAGGATATATAGTGAGACCTTCTCTCTTAAAAAACAAAACAAAATGCACACATACACTTTATTTTTTATTGTTTTATCAGAATGATTTGCCTTAACAATTTAATTCTGTGAGTTACTGGAAAATTTTCCTAATCTGTCCTGCTGTCTGACTCGCTTAGCCTCAGCCTGAGCCTGAATGTATGAATGCTACATGAGAAGTAATCACAAACTTTCTTCCCATAATTAAATGTTACAAATAGGATTATAATGGCAAATTAACCAGCTTTGTTTGAATAAATTTAGATTTATTACTTTTTTTTAAAGATCATCATCATATTTTAACTTATGAGCAAATATTTGGTTTAGATATAGAAATTGATTTATACTTTCTTTTTAATGTGGCAAATATACATAAATTTTTAGTTTATTATTTTTATTATCTATTTAGTATCTATATATTTTATTATCTATTTATTATAATGATTTGGGAGGTTAAAATATTTATGGCGATTTTACCTGCATGTACATAAGTATATCATATGTGTACCTAGTACTTACAGAAGCCAGAAGAGAGTATTGGATCCTCAGGAACTGGAATGAGCCACCATGTGGGTACTGGGAATGGGTCCTCTGCAAGAGCAGCCAGTGCTCATAACTACTGAGCCACCTCTCTAGGCTCCTAGGATTCAGTTGTAAAGTGGGGCTTTCCTGCTAATAGTTGGAATTGTGTTACTCCTCAGTCCCCTAAGGTTACTGTATAGATTGTAATATATTATGGGCTTACTTAGAGTCTTGCATGCAGTTTCCTTTACCAGTTTAATTCTCATTGAATTCAGTTAGTGTTTTTCTGTGTAAAGCTAACTTGTTTTACTGTTTTTGTCTTGGCAAAGGATTAAATGAGATGCTTTTTGTTTGGTTTTTGTTTAGTTTTGTTTTGGGTTTTTTGTTGGTTTGTTTGTTTGTTTGAGACAGGGTTTCTCTGTATAGCCCTGGCTGTCCTAGAACTCACTTTGTAGACCAGGCTGGCCTCGAACCCAGAAATTTGCCTTCCTCTACCTCCCAGAGTGCTGGGATTACAGGCGTGCACCTCCCCCCACCCCTGGCTTTAATGAGCTGCTATTTTAATGGGTGACTTTGCTTAGAAAGTTTAATTTGTAGAGTTTAATGTTAACAATTTTCTAATTTTTAAGATAGGCTTTACCCATTCCTTTTGACATTGGTTTCTATCTTAGTCTTTTTCTTAGTATATTTTTAAACATTAAACAGCTGGGTGGTGGTGGTGGTGCACGCCTGTAATCCCAGCACTCTGGGAGGCAGAGACAGGCAGATTTCTGAGTTTGAGGCTAGCCTGGTCTACAGAGTGAGTTCCAGGACAGCCAGGGCTACACAGAGAAACCCTGTCCCAAAAACCAAATCCAAAAAACAAAACAAACCCAAAAAACAAAAAAAAAAAAAATTAAACAACATAATTCTTGGGCAAAAAAATTATCGAGGAGTGATTAAAACCTAAAAACTTAGGCCGTAGGAAAGATGGAAACTAGCAAGTCCTGGGACACTCCAAGGCAAGAGTTAACAGCGTGTAGGGGTGACTGTTAGGCGGGTCTCCTTCCTTGCCATAGCTGTAGACGGTGCCTGGAAGACCGCAAAAGACCTGGCTCACGGTCCCTGTCTGGCGGTCCCATGCCTGTGCATGTGGCATTGGGTTACAGTGGTTGGGATGCTCAGCTCTCCTGTTGAATCATGGATATCGGGATATTTTATTCACAGTAATAAGGGATTTTGGATAGAAAAATATGAGATGTCTATAGCATATGTAGACCTGAATATGTACTCAAATTAACAACAAATGAGGAAATAGAAATTTCAAAAACAGGGTTTATGCTTTTATACAGTACATGGCTCCTAGATAGCATGGTTAAATAACTTTGGAAAAGTGATAAATGTTCATTTAAAGTACATTCATTTTCTTTTGCTGTCTGTATTATCATGTATCATGGTTATTTTGAGACTAAGCTATAAATGTATGTTTATTGTGAAACGTTGTTTCAGCTGACCTCTGAGATGTTTGAAGCTGATCTTGAGAAGGCCTTGCTGCTGAGTAAGCTGGAATATGAAGAGCACAAGCAGGTACTGGCGGGATGGATGGTCACTACTGCACGCTAGCGGTCAGTCGCAGGACTCATGTTTACAATAGGTGCTTGGTCAGAGCTCGCTCGGGGCAGGCCTGCCTGCACTCACAGAAAGTGTCTTCTTTAGGGCTGGGGCATAACATAGTGTTAGGCCCTGGATTTATCCCCTAAAACTACAAAAAAAAAGTTGCCCCCGCCCCCCAAATCCATGACAGGATCCGAGACAAGGTCCATAGCAGGATCCTCCTCACTCCTCAGATTTGAGGAGCAGAGACAAGGGAGCCGCGCTTTGTCTGATGACTTAGAAGGTTGAGTTTCTCAACCAAGATGAAGCAGACAAACACATGAGAACGACCGCCACGTACGTACCTTCATTCTAAATGGACAGCGCATGAGGACATTTAGGGGCTTTGAGTGGAGGTCAGTGGTCAGGTGTGGGCTTAGCATGTAGAAGACCTGGCTTAGCCGGTAGCTCTGCTCCCTCCCCAAAAGTGGATTCAAAAATGTGAGTCAGTGTCAGTGCTGCTGCAGCACTCCCTGCTGGGGAGGCCCAGCAGCCAGGACACAGAGCTCACCCCAGACTGCGTTCCTAAGCTCAGCATATGTTATGAGCACTAATTTTAGACATCCTGCAGCTCTGACTGAGGGATATTAAGTGAAAAGTGGTGTTGTTTTCCAGTTCTTGTATCTAAATTGTGTGAAATTTGACTTAATGCAACATGATACTTTAACATTTACTAGGATTTTGTTCCCTAGATTCATTCATGTTGATCAAAAATATCCCCCTCATGATTGAGGCCTTGTGGCCGCGCTACAGTCCACTAGTGTCTCTCTCCCAGGAGAAAGAAAGAGAGGAATTAAAGCACACAGCAAGTGATTTTGCTACCAAAAAACTCTTGCCAGTCAGGTGGTCTGTTGTATCCTGTCCAGTCAGGAGGTCTGTTATATCCCATTTGCTTTATTTTCCATGTCCTTATTCACTAAACGACTGAAATGATTGTGACCAAAATCAAAGCTGGCCAGATGGCTCAGTGCTTAAGAGCACTGGCTGCTCTTCCAGATGACCTGGGTCACTTTGCAGCATCTGTATGGCAACTTACAACCACCTGCACCTCCAGGCCTTCTTCTGGTCTCTAGAGGCACTACATGCACATAGTGTGCAGGCACACTTGTAGCCAGAACACCCATATGCAGAACAAGATGTAATTTCTTTTTAAAAAGAAGGGGGAAAAAAGAATGATTGTAACCTAAATGGTTAGGTGTCCACTGAGATAAAAATCAAGCTATTATAAAAGTGAATATAATGCTTTATCGTGATTTAACCGTTTAAGTGGACTTAGAGATTGTCCCTGAATTAGTGCATATGATTCTAGTTTTAATGATTAGCTGTTGTTGATGTCTGTCATTGTTCTGAACCTGAAGCAGTTAGGTGTTTTAGGAGTGGAGCAACTGGTGTGATAAAATGTCATGTTCTCAGCCAGTTTTCTTGCTAAAGTCATAGGCCTAGTGCTCTAGACCATTGATTTTTGTCAGACAGTAATGACTCTAAGAGAATGGAAGTGCTGCTTTTGTATGTGAAGACTAGCTTTATACAATTATGTTAATGTACTCATGGAGATTGCACGTCAGTATTTGAATCAGATAACTATAATAGTTTATGTTAGAGTGTGCACACCCATATACAAGTGTGCAGGAAGGCCAGAATCAGCATCTGTCTCTCTCCATCTTCTTGAGATGGAATCTCTGATAAAGCTGAGGCTAGCAGACTCAGACTGGCTGGCCAGCAAGCCCCAGGGGTCCTCCTTTCTACCTCCCCAGCTCTGGGATCACCAGCACTCACCACTACACCAGTTTTTATTTTTACATGAGACTAAGGATTGAACTCTGGTCTTCATGCTTGAAAAAACAATTACCATACCAACTGGTCCATCTCTCTTCTTCCCTCCCATGATTATTCTAGCCTGTGAATTTATATAACAAATAATGAAAGTTTGGGCCATCCACTGGCTGACACCTATAATCCCAGCACTGCTAAGGCAAAGGCAGGAAGACTGGGCTCATACACAGTGTGTCCTAGGCCACCTTGGGCTATAGAGTGAACCCTGTCTCAAAAACAGAAAAGAAAAGGGAAAAATCAGGAATGTTGTTTTCTCTCTTCTATTACTCACTGGCCAGGTGCTGGCATAGGATGTGAAGTTAAAGACTATCTCAGCCCTTGAGCTTAATGAAGAACACAGGCAAATGGTGCCCTGGACAGTTCCCTGTTCTTAGCACTGTGAAGACTCACAATAGACAGCTTCTTAGTGCCTTTGGTGGGGATGGGATTTTTCAAAAACAATTGTCTTAAAGTCTTACTAGACTTATTAGCTGTTCACAAAGCAGACCAGAAGGAAGCAGGCACTCTCAGGGAAGGTGTGTCGACTTGACAATAGCTAATGTGTGAAATACCACATAGGAAACACAAGAACTGAGTGAACCTAGAAAGCTTCAGTAGGCTAAAGACAGCGTTGAACACATGTGGTGGGTTTGCCTTCTCTTAGAAGATAGTGGATGTTTTTACCTTTTAGATTGATTTCAGGTTTTTATTTTAGAAACTCATTTCTATACTATAAGTATAGAAAGTGAATTGAGGGAGTAAATCAGAGATTTACTCTGTCAGTGTCCAAGCAAGAGAAGAGACCTAGTGACTAACAGAATGGTTCATTGGCATATAAGATGTGTAGGGAGAGTAGACAGGAAAAAATGAGACTCATAATTGACAGCTGTGAGGAGGTGGGGCCGTGGCTGAAAGGGAATACAATGTGGCCGAGTGTGCTGAGCCCTGCAGCTGATGTCTGTGCACGGACAGATCACAGATCGTGAGTGTGAAGAGCATAGAAGACCACGGGGAGGGGTTGGGAAAAGACAGACTCCAGCAGTGGAGACTTAGGAGTGTTAGAGCCATGGGAAGAAAACCATACGCCAGTGTTATGGAGTGGGGCTGCTCTCAGAGGCCAGTGTGTGTTCCCAGTGCTCACAGGCAGCTCACACCCACTCGTAAGTCTAGTGCCAGTGTAGGTCCGGTGTCATCTTCTGACCCACTTGGGTCAGACATACATTCAAGCAAAACAGCTATACACAGAAAATAAAACATTTAAAAAAAAAGAGTTTACTTTTTAAAATGTATAGTTTTAAGAGAAAACTGATCTTAATTTTAATGGTAGAAAAAAACAGAATCCCCATTTCAGGGGTATGAGATTGGAAATTATAGATTATTCTCATAAATTTGCTCCTGAAGTAAAGAATAAGAAGTTAGTTGACAGTGGTGGGATTTATAAACCAATCTATACTTTGGCTTTAATGTTTTCAGTTGAGAGGATGAGCAGTAGCTAAGCAGGCGTTCTCGGGCACTTTGGCTGGCCTACGCTTTTTTTGTTTGCCTTTACTCTTTCAGAAACATTGAAGAGCTGATATGCTTTATAAACCAGACTTAATTGCTGTTGGTAATTCTTTTTAGGATTATGAAAATGCTGAAAATGCTTCAACTCAGACAAAAGTTATAAATAAAAAAGATAAAAGAAAGAACCATCAGGGAAAGGACAAACCTCTCACGGTGTCACTCAAAGACTTCCAGTGCGAAGGTAATGTATGTGCACCCCTGCCACGCCAAAGCCACTTCTGCCTGTCGGCTTTGTCTTTTCCTTAAATATGGGCTCTTGTAACTCAGGCTGACTTCAAACCCAATGTGTAGCCGAGGGTCTTCCTGCCTCGGGTCACAGGCATATCTCATGTCTAACTTACGTGCTGCTGGGATCAGTCCCAGGAGCTTGCTCATGCTGGCCCAGAATCCACCACCTGAGTTACACACACACCCCGCTTTGAGTCTTTTTATAGCTGTATATATCCAGTACTTCTCTAATTTTGTTTTTGTCGTGTAGCATTTAGAGTATAAAGATGCAACCCTGTGCTTTAGCTCACTGTACAGCTGTGGTAGTGTAACTAATGGCAGGTCATTGCCAGCGAACAGCACACTGGTTCATAGTTCTGGAGGCGAGGAAGTTGAGTGTCAAGGTGCCAGTCTGTCAGGGTGATGCTTGCTGTGCAAAAGAGCAAGAGAGACAAAAGGTTCTGTGCAACTTCCTGGGGAGATGAGGACAAGTTTATTTACTCAGGAGAGGGCCCCAAGAGCAGACCAGAAAAAACGCTGCCTCCAAGTCTAGCCTGCTGAGTCGATCGATCAATCGACCGACTGGGTTTGCCAACAGAAGTGGGGAAGGGCCACCTGGAGGACAGCTGAATCCCCCCAGTTTGGGTAACAGCTCGCCCTGGACCTCTGCCCAAGCTGCAGCAGCTCTGCTGCTCATGTATCTTCTGGTAGGCTGTGTGGGGCTTGGAGAACTGTAGGAATCTCCTCCTCCCTAGAGAGGGAGTTTTATCTCTAGGTTAACAATCATTTCATTCTCCTTGTAACTTTCCTGACTAGCTCTTGAATTCATTTAATAATTTTCTTGTATAGGTCTTAAAGTTCTTATCCATTTGTTTGGATTTTTGGTGGTGGTTGACTTTTAAAAGTGTGGTTGTGAGGTATTTTTGGCAATTCGGGAACCTAGTCATCCTTGTTCTCCGTAGTGAGACGCCGTCAGCATGTGGCAGTTTCCAAGAGGAATCTTGAGTGTCTCTGTTGTGTCTGTGCCCCTTCTGGAGTGTATATGGCCCTGCGCGTTGTTTACATGTATTTTATGTGAGTCTTGTCATGGCTTATGGTGGGGAAGGTGAATGTGTGATGTCCTGACCTCCTCCTTGTGCTCCCTCTGTGCATGCGGCTGCTGCAGAGCTGCACCCCTTTGCTGGTGGACTACGGCGGGCTGAGCTCCAGTGCCCTAGTCTCTGGCTCTTGATCAGATCACCTGCCGCTCTGGGCACTGCAGGGAAGGTGAATTGTGCACTGTGGCCATTCCTCAGTCTTGGATCCCTGTCCCCAGGCTAGCACTGTGTGAAGTCTCCTGTGCTGTCATTTCTTCCTAGGCAGTTGGGCTCAGTCTCCTTTTGGGTTCTTGCAATGTACACATTCCTTTTGAAGCAGGGTTTCTCTGTATAGCCCTGCCTGTCCTGGAGCTCACTCTGTAGACCAGGCTGGTCTCAAACTCAGAAATCCACCTGCCTCTGCCTCCCAAGTGCTGGCATTAAATGCGTGTGTCATCACTGCCAGGCCAATAATTTTCTTTTTAAGATTTTTTTATTTATTACATGTGAGTACACTATAATTGTCTTCAGACACCACAAGAGGGTGTCAGATCTCTTATCAGATGGTTGTGAGCCACCATGTGGGTGCTAGGATTTGAACTCATGATTTTGGGAAGAGCAGTCAGTGCTCTTACCCACTTTGCCATCTCTCCAGCCCCAAAGAATAATTTTTCCCCCTTTCCCTTTCTTCCTCTTGCTCTGGCCCCACTTACTCTGGTGAGCACATGTTACCACATGTTTGCCTGGTCCCTGTGGAAGTTAGAACAGGGCATCAGATACCCTAGAACAGGAGATAAAGGAATCAGCTGCAAGCCACTCTTGGTGCTGGAAGTCAAACACAACATTCTCTGTAAGCACAACCAGTTCTCTCATTCACTAAGCCATCTCCTCAGCCCTAACTTTTTTAAAAAGGAAGAAACTTCTTTAAAATGTAGGCAGAGGCATGAAAGAATTCTTACTAGGGGCTGGAGTACAGGGCTCTTGTGGTGGGCTTGCCTACCATGTGGGATGCTCTGAATGTGAGTCCTGACAGCACAGGCCCCTGGCTTCATGGTATGTGCATGTGTTAGCATTGCAGAGATGGAGGCAGGCAGGTGGTGGTGGTTCACGCCTTTAATCCCTCTGGGAGGCAGAGGCAGGCGGATTTCTGAGTTTGAGGCCAGCCTGGTCTACAGAGTGAGTTCCAGGACAGCCAGGGCTACACAGAGAAACCCTGTCTCGGGGGGTGGGGGGTGGGGGAGTGGGGGGATGGAGGGGTGGGGGAATGGGAGAGTGGGGGGGGTGGGGAGATAAAAAAAAAAAAAAAGAGATGGAGGCAGGAGCATCAGAAGCTCGGCTTCATCCTCAAAAGTCAGCCCGGAACAATGAGGCAAAACACACGACAAAAAGACCTTTTAAACTCCTAGTTGTGAGCAGACTTCGTAGCTACATTGAGAGCATAGCAAAGGGAAGCTGCCTACTATTTACAGTTTGTGTTGTGACTTTGCATTGTGATCTTTTCCTTGGGTTATGGCATCATATTTTTATGTAGAACATACCAGAAAAATCAGTTTTTAACATTGACTATGTTTTGAACTGTTCTAATGAACAAATGATGTAGAAAATGAGGCAATCTTTCTAATTGTTGGTCATCAGAAAGGTATTCTGTCAGGTTCTTCTTTGAGAGGTAAGAATTGCTTGTACGTAAGAACATTGTTGAGTAGCTATCCCAATCACCTAACTTAAATGCAAGTATATATTATCCTGATCACCCTCACATTACAGGATTTGGCTGTGCCTTATGTTTTAGGTTGAGCTGTCCCTCCCTCCCACTCTGTTGTTCCTGCCTAGAAGAGCTTTGTAGTTTCTGCATGCATGGTTCACTTCATGTGTAATTGTTACTGTTCTGTTGTTGAATTCTATAAATACACATCTGTAAATATGTTGAGGGATTTTATTGCAGTACAATCAGACCACTTTGTGCATCTTAACACAGCTAACAGCTTTTAAGGCCATAAATTACTATAATATTTTTCATTTCATTCAACAGAGATAGTAATCTGAACGTTTTCAGTTAATAGCCCTCTGATTTTAGACATAGATGTAGCTCCTTCATTTTCTGTCCTCTGAAAAATACATGTAGCCGGGTGACTGAGCTATGTATAAACTCACATGCTTAAAATGTCACACTGTCCCTTGGTGCAGTGGCATCTACTAGGTTATAAAATATAGTCCCTAAACTGAATACAGCTAGCAAGTCTGTGCTAGGCTTTAACATCCTAAGCCTAAAACTCAGATGTGAATCTTAGAAAACTCTGTGTGTAACACTTTATAATTATAGCATTCTTTCAGCTACTTTTTTAACATGTTGAAATATTTGTATTTGTTAATTCTTTCCTGTAAAACTTTACTTTTCTTTTTTTCATTTACAGATCATATTAGTAAAAAGACAGAGGTAAGTTTTACTGTGATTGTCCTGTAGTCTAGAAAACACTGAAAAGCAGTACTTTAATGAATAGCAGTAAGTCTTTTTCTAGAGACATGACCACTTAAAGGTTTGTCTTCACTGAACTCATTATCCTTCTGGTATTATAAGGATATAAATACAGTAGAATGAAAGTGATTACTTGCATAAACTACAGTTTCATCTGACATTACTCTCCTAATCTTTATGAATATACAATCTTAAAAGTCAAAGCACTGACTTAATCTCCAAATCTGTATTTCAATTTTTGTATTTATATGTGTGTTTATTCTTTTGTATTGAGGAAAGCATGTGTGTTCACAAGTGTATGTGCAAAGCTGTTCATGTGTGTTTGTGAATGGCTGTGTGTGGAGGTTGGGGAGCACATGGTGATATCATTCTTAAGTGTTCTCCACTTTTGTGGACCCACGCAGAACAAGGAGGGAAGTGACCCTTACAGGGTGTCCTCCGACCCCTACATGTGTCGTGGCACACACGCCGCCACCCTACCTGTGGTTTATAGACTTGGTGACACATAGTTACAAATTTCACACCTGGGAGTCTGTAGTTTAAGGCTAGCCTGAGCTACATAGCAAGTCCCTGTAACAAAAAACTAAAATAACAAAAAATCCAGAATAAAAAAACAAAAACAACCCCTAAAAAGGCTAGCAATATGGCTCTGCACATAAAGGCGCTTACTGCTGAGCCTGACAGCCTGAGTTGGGTCCTTGAGACCTAGTTGGTGGAAGGAGAGAACTGACTAATATCACTGTTACAGATACTTGAATGGGGGAAGGGGGCTGGAGAGATGGCTCAGTGGTTAAGAGCATTGATTGCTTTTCCAGAGGTCCTGAGTTCAAATCCCAGCAACCACATGGTGGCTCACAACCATCTATAACAAGATCTGGCGCCCTCTTCTGGAGTGTCTGAAGACAGCTACAGTGTACTTACATATAATAAATAAATAAATCTTAAAAAACAAAAGTGGGTAAGGGAAAGCATGTGTAGATGGACTGTAGTGAAGATTGGGTATGTGACATGTTAAGAGGTCACATGTAGATGGACTGTAGTGAAGATTGGGTATGTGATGTGTTAAGAGGTCACGTGTAGATGGTCTGTAGTGAAGATTATGTATGTGATGTGTTAAGAGATCTTTACATTGTAGAGCTGGATGTCTGTCCAGAAAGAGGTTATATGATGGCACCCTTAGAATTGGGGGTAGCATGAGAAAATGTTAGGCTGGAGAGATGGCTCAGCAGAGCAGAGTGCGGCAGTGCATGAAGGCCAAAGTCAGATGTAAAGGAGAGTCCTGCATATGCCTGCAGTCCCAGCTCTGAGATGGCAGGAACAGGAGAACTGCTAGGCTGTGGCTTACAGCCCAGATGAGCTGGTACAAGTGTAGGTTCAGAGAGAGGTGAGGGAATAGGTGGAAAGTGGAATTTAAAAAAAAAAAAAAAAAAAAAAAAAAGACTGAGGTCCAATTCTGGCCTCTGCACACATGTGCAGAAACACATGCGAAATTGGCCGTAGGCTGCCACTGATCCACTGCTCTAGAGAAACATATGTATGTGACCACCTAGGAACATGCACACAGATGTTGGTATTTGTGTGTGTGATGACCAGGCCTACCCTTTACATCTTACCCAAGAGACGACTTGGAAAAAATCCAGATGTGTATCTTTAGTAGAGGTTTGTGAAGTAGTGAAGATACTTAAGGATAGCAAAACTTGCAAAGTATGCTCAAAACCAGTGCTTAACCTAAACCTAAGTCAACCCTCAAGAGGGGTGTCTGTGCTGCACGAGGCTCAGGGCTCAGTCCTATAAGTGACAGGATTCAGAGAAGAAGCAGTTGTGCAGCTGGATGTGTTGCTGATGGTGGAGCATTTGCCTTCTGTGCATAGGCCTGGGGCTGACTTCTGTGCATAGGCCTGGGGCTGATTCCCAGAACATCTAGGGAATACAAGTTGTCTGACAGCTCATCTGGTCTCTCCAACAAGAACATGTGAGGAGAAAAAGTGGATTGTGAAAGGCGGTGTGTTCTAGATTAGAAGAGACTGGAAAGCTTACCAGCCGTGATGCGCAGGAGGCCTTATTCAGATTATGCCATGGTGTCCCTATTGCAAAATCCCTAAGCCAAGCAAGTGAAAGCACACAAAATGAAAGTTATGTTTTAGTGCTGTTTGCATAATAAAAAAATGGAGGTGATAAACGGTAAACTTGGGGCCATGATCACTTTGTGGAGGCAAGATGTGTGGGAGAGTACAGAGTGCGCAGCACAAGTCGCCATGGTGCGGTCTGCCAGAGAAACGAGGTGTGGGTGGCTTTTTGCAAGCCGCTTTATATGCTAGTTATGTGCTCAGCAGGAAAATACTTGCTGCCAAGCCTGGTGACCCAAGTTTAAGTCCCTGGGACCCACATGACAGAAGAGTGTTCCCTTGCAGAGAACAAGTTCTTCTCTGGCCTCTATCCCCTTCAGTAAACAAAATACAATTTAAAATAGCAGTTTTATTGAATTGTATAATTTGCAATAAATTTACCATTGCATGTTAAGGCATGAAGACAGATAATCCAATCTACTGTCTTAGATATATTAAACAATTGCTCTGCCACTGAGCTAGACTCGCAGCCTCATTTATAGTACACTGAAGGAGTTGTATCATAGTCTAGATGTGGAATTGTCTACAATCCCCCAGGGTTCCCTTGTACTCCCCTCTTGAGTCTCCGGCAGTGACTATTCTGGTTTTGTTTTCTACAGATTTGTACTTTATGGGAACCTCTGAACACCCAGTGTAATCTTTTATGATTGATTATTTTCATTTGGCATAGTGTTGTTAGGTTGATCCATGTCGAATTATGTGTCAGTAGTTCATTCAGCTAGACATAGTTGCACACTGTATCCTAGCACAGAGGAGGTAAGGCCATCCTGGTCTACATAGTTCTGGGCCAGCCTGCACTACTGAGTGAGACCCTGTCTCAAACAAGCAAATAATAGTTCATTCAGCTTTATTGCTGAATTTATTCCATTGTGATAATGTTTTATGTTCAGTTAGTTTGTTCTAACTGAATAAAACAGAATGCAGTTCTGTTTTTATTTCTCTCAGGTGGCTATTTTGGATTAAGATTGCTAGATTGTATAGTGATCTTGACTTCCTTTTTTCAGAGGTAGGGTTGAAATTGTTTACCTGTTTGTACTGTTGTAGAGATGGAGCCCAGGGCCATAAGTATTTACTACTGAGTTACATCCAAAGACCTTTTAATTCTTTCAGACATGATCTCACTAAGTTATCTAGGTCGGCTTTGAACTCTGTATCTAGGCAGGCCTTGAACTGGTGATCATCCTGTCTCAGCCTCCCAACTAGCTGTGATTATAGCCCTATAACAGGAGACCTGGTTAAAATGTCTGTTTAAGAGCCTGTCAGATTGTTTTAGGAAGCAGACATGCCAGAAGCCTGTGACTGTTCATTCCTGGGCTCGCTGCCAGAAGAACACCTTTGCCTAACAGAGGGGCAGGCATGTGGGCATAGGGAAGAGGAAGGGTACCGCCAACGCTCGGATGCCCAAGAAGGTGACCTGAATGAGAAGGATGGGGATCCTGCGCTGGCTTCTCAGGAGATAGCGGGAATCTAAGCAGATTGACCACCATGTGTATCACAGCCTGTACCTGAAGGTCAGAGGGAAAATATTCAAAAACAAGCAATTCTCATGGAGTACATCCACAAGCTGAAGGCAGACAAGGCCCGCAAGACACTGATGGCTGACCAGGCTGGGGCTCACAGGTCTAAGACCAAGGAAGCACAGAAGCCGGGAGGAGCACCTCTAGGCCAAGAAGGAAGAGATTATCAAGACTCTGTCCAGAGAGGAAGAGACCAAGAAATAAAGCTTCCCCTGTCTGTACATAGTGGCCTGGCTGTGGCCTCATATGGACCAGTCATTGAAACAAGCCTTTGTCCATGAAAGAAAGAAAGGAAGGAAGGAAGGAAGGAAGAGACAGACAGATAGACAGAGAGAGAAAGGAAAAGAAAGAAAAGAATAAAAGAAAGCGGATGTGGTATTTACTAGTCTTACCAGTGGTGTATAAGAAGTAGTTTCTATACACCCTTGCCAGCCCCTAGCGGAGATGTAGTGGGCCTCTCTGAATTTCAAATGTATTTTCCTGATAACTGATAAGTATGTTTTCATGGGCTTGTCAAAAATCTTCTCAACAGTCTTCTCAAATCTTTTGCCAAATTTGAGTGTGTTTTATGTGTATGTCATTCAGAAGTACTAAGTGGCCAGGATTTTGGGGGGGATAGGAATACTGGTAAGAGGAGTAGAAATCAAAAGATGGTCGGCACGGTGGGCATGCTCTTGATCCCAGCACAGAGGTGTGGGTCTCTGTGCACTCAGGGCCAGTCAACATGAATAGTGAAGAGTGAGATCTGTCTCAAAAACTCAGCCGAGCAAACAAGGCCACTGAATCGTGTACATCCAGAAGCTGTTAGTATCACCAGCACACCGCTCCTGTCATGGAAGCTCAGCCTGTCTTAGCTTTAAAGTAAGATCTTGACAGAATATGGTAGTTTTACAAAGCAGTACTTGGAGTTACGTTTGTGCCATTTGGCCCGTGGCTCCTGGACATCACAAGCCTTGATTGCTTAGTGGGATACATGCTCTGTCCTGGTGCTTCTGAGACTCAAGCAAAACAGTGTCTGCATGCATGTAGAACATGAAGTTGTCTACAGGTCTCTAACTCTCTTGTATTGATATACAAATAAATTTCCATTCAGACATTTCCCTTTCTTGGGTGATGTGCATGTGGAAACACTGAGCAGCCATGGATTGAACTGTGTGTGACTGTTTACAGAGACAATGGACTTGATAAAACTCAGTACTGTAGCCAGAAGACCAGTGGGGACAGGAAGAGCATTTCATTTAGTCTCTGCTTGATAACAAGAAGAGGAGAAATCCTACTTGATTAGAGAATGTGTAAAATCACATCTCTTTAATACTGCCATAATACACACAGTTTATGTCAAAATTACTTGTAAATGCAGCACAAAACACTGCAAATATAAAGCTGTAGTAGACGAGTCCATTTGATACTGAGAATTGACAGTATTGAGAGAGGACATAGAGCTTGATAGAATTAAGAGTCCAGAAATAAAATTTGATATTTGTGTTTGCTTGATTTTTGACTTTGTATGCCAGGACAATTCCATATGGGAAAATAGTCTTCTCCATGAATAAATGTTGGATATCTCTGTGCAGAGGAATACATTTGGATGCCTTCTGCATATATAGAAAAACTAACTCAGTGTGAGTCACAGGAGCATATGTGAACCTAAAATGAAGCCAGCACCCAGCCACCAATACCAGTGAGGTCATGCCTATGTTTGAGCCCCACATGACAAGGGCAGGTCTATGTTGCAGTTTGCTAATGTAGGAGCTAGAACTCAGGAGAGAGCAGAAGTAAAGTGGTAAAGTGCTCGCCCAGCACACATATGATCCTGAGTTCAACCCTTCATTTAAAGAAAATGAAAATGAGTTGTATAGAGGACAACATGAAAAATTTGCTAAGGCAACCCTTATAATGAGAAAATATTTATAAATAATAGTTAATCTAGTTAATAATAGTTAATATGTGTGCATGTTCGTGCGTGTGCACATGTATGTATTTGTGGAGGCCAAAAGTCAATATCCAGTGTCTTCCTTAATTGTTCCTCATCTTCTTACTATATTGGGGGGGGGGGGGTGATGGCAAACCATTTTATTCACAGACGGGGAAGGGCATGAGAGACCCACAGAACCTGTCTTTGCAGGGCAGGTTTTTCTGGCCTCTCTCTCAGTCACTAACTGGATTATAGGCAACTGTTACTATGCTCAGCTTTTTACAATACATGCATTATTTTCTTTTATATCTATATTTCATATAAATATACATATATGCCTGGGGGGACAGGTAGGCATACATGAGGCCAGGAGATGCTGTCAGATGCCCCAGAGCTAGAGTTACAGGCTGTTGTGAGCCACCCAAAGTGGATGCTAGAATCTGAACTCGGGGCCTCTGCAAGAGCAGCACACACCTTAACCATGGGGCCATCTCTAGCCAAAAGTAAGTAGGCAAGTAACTCAGTTTAAAAATGAGCAAAGGTTCTAATCTCAAAAAAGATTGTACAGTATCCAGTAAACTCAGAAATCATAAAACTGTTCCACTAGCCATAGGGAAACACAGTTCAAAGCCCTGATGAAATAGGTGTTCATGTTCATGAGGGTGTCAGCAACAGCCACATAACAGCATAGTGCTGAGAATACAGACTTTAGAGCTGCCCAGTGTTGCTGACGGGCGGGGTTGTAAAATGGTGAGCTGCTTGGAGCTCCAGCTGGAACATCTCAGAAGGTTAAATGTAGACTGTGACACCACCCATTATGCTTACGCCCAGGCCTATGCCCAACAGAACTGAAAACAGCCATAAACATCTTGTGTGTGAGTGTTCATAGCAGTAGCATTCACAACAGACAAGAGCTGTCCATCTACCGGTGTCAAGAAAAAGCCAATGTAAAATGGGATACTACATGGCAGAAAATGAAGTACTAACCCATGCTGTCCCATGGACAAGGCTTGCAAACATATAGGTAGATCAAAGAAGTTTGGAGCAGAAAACAATATTCTGTTTATGTGAAATACGCAGAATAGATACATTTATAAAGACAAAATTAGTGCTGCCCAGGTCCAAGAAGAATATTTGAGAAAGAGTGACGGCTGGTGAGTCGGTCGGTGAGGAGAGTATAACGCTATCGTGGTGGCAGCTGTACGTCTCTAATACAGCGAACTATGTGCTGTCCAGCAGTAGCAGTGCCTGGGTGTGGTGTCCCAGAGCCATAGTTCAGTATGTGAGACGCTCAGCAGGAGAATCACAAATTCCAGACCAATCTGAGCTCTGCTATAAGACCCTGCCTCTAAAAGATGTCAGTCATAGGAAATGCCAAAATAGGAAGAAGTATGAAAGAGGCACTTGCCAAGCGTGCCACTCCTACTGGTCTTCTGGATGCAGGGTCAAGTGATGCCTTGTCTCCTAGCAACCTTTCTTATCCTTATCCTCCTGGTGACTCATAAGGTTTAGTGAATGTGTGTGTATATGCTTGTGTTGAGTGATAGTAACTCAGGATTTATTTTGACAGGAATCGAATTCTTCTCAGACTTTATCACACGATGGGGGATTCTTCAATAGACTGGAAGATGATGTTCATAAGATTCTTATTAGAGAAAAAAGGAGAGAGCAACTTACAGAACACAACGGAACAGATAACTGTCCTGCTGCAGAGCAGAACCAGGCATGTAACTTAACATTCTCTTAAAGTCACAGGGAAGCTGCAGACTTCAGTTCTCATTGTCTAAAGTAACAGTTTTAGGATAGTATGTTAGCCTTTATTCTGTAAAGAATTGTGTGGGTATGCAGTTAATTCACGAACTAATATGGAGCACATGCTGCCCTCCATGTACGGTTGGGAGCTGGTCCTGGAGAGAAGGAAGCGCTGTCTCAGGCACAGGGCAGGAAACACTCAGGTGCCCACTCTCTCAGTAGAACTGAGTTGAGTGTGTAAGTGTAATTATTAGATGATTACGTGGCATTAATGCTGTATAAGGTTGGACGGCAGCAAGATATAATAGAGAATAGATGTTGAAATCAAATATAATAAAAATATTAGCATTGCAACTCATCTGCAGTCTTGCACTGGGAACATAATTGTTTCCCTTTATGCATGATTTTTAGGAGAGTTAGAAATTGTAATTTAAAGTGCTTAGCACAGTATATTGTACACAGTATACATTTAATCGTTTTATAGATAGAGTTATGAATACAAAACTCAGCACATTAGTGTGATAGGAGTGGAACATCAAGATGGGCTTCTGCAGAGAAACTAGGAGAGCAGGACAGAGGTCTGAGCACAAGGAAGAAAACTACAGATACGTCGAACCAAAAAGACACGGTTTAATTCAAAACTGCTTGTTCAGATGGTGGGGTAGATTGGGAAGGCTTGTACAATACTTAAGGCCTAACTTATGTTTTAGTCTGTAGCCGGGAAAGAATTTTTGGGAAATTTTGAGCATAATAAACTTGGATTTAGTAATAGTAATTTTATTGCTGAGTCCAGGAAACATTGAAGAAAGATGAAGAGTGCGCATTGGGCTAGATAACAATGACCTGTGAGGACAGTGGATGGCACAGCGTACTCAGCAGAATGCAGGTTGCCATAGCCGACTGAGAGCAGGGCAGGGCCGGACTGCAGTGGCACACACCTTAAAGCCCAGCACTCGGAAGCAGAGGCACATGGATCTCTGTGAGTTCAAGGCCAGCCTGATCTAAATGAGAGTTCCAGGATATCTAGGGCTACACAGAAGAAATGCTGTCTTGAAAAACCAGAGAGAAGCCAGGTGGTAGTGGCACACACCTGTAATCCTAGCACTCTGGGAGTCAGGCAGGCAGATTTCTGAGTTTGAGGACAGCCTGGTCTACAGAGTGAGTTCGAGGACAGCCAGGGCTACACAGAGAAACCCTATCTTGAAAAAAAAAAAACAAATCAAAAAAAGAAGAAAAAAGAAAAAGAAAAACCAGAGAGAGCTGGGCGGTGGTGTCGCACGCCTTTAATCCCAGCATTTGGGAGGCAGAGGCAGGTGGATATCTGAGTTCGAAGCCAGCCTGGTCTACAGAGTGAGTTCCAGGACAGAGGGGGGGGGGGGGATACACAGAGAAATCATGTTTCAAAAAAACAAAAACAAAAAACCAGAGAGATGGATATGACTTGCGCCATAGTAATTCTACATGTGGTTGTTGCTGTTGTTGATTTGTATGTGGGGGGGGGGGGACACTGTTTGTTTGCTTTGGGTTTTTCAAGACACTTTCTCTGTATAGCTTCTGCTGTTCTGGAACTTACTCAATAGACCAAGCTAGCCTTGAACTCACAGAGGTCTTCCTGCTTCTGCTTCCTGAGTGCAGGCCCAGACAGAGAAATGAAAAGTGCCCTCTGTCTTGTTTGGGTTTAACTTGTGGTTTTAGCCTTGTAGGCATTGGGGCCACAGCATAGGTCACCAAACCCAGCTCAAAGCCGTCTTGTGCCATCTCCCCTCCCTGCAGCCAGCCTTGATGGCAGCCTCCTCTTCACCACACTGCCCAGCAGTTTGTCTCATGTTAAACCTTGGTTTATATGCGCTTGTTGATGTGAAGTCCCCATACTGCACTAGACATGATTCATATGACAAAAATGTTGCAGTCCTTTCCCCTGGCCCCTCGCGACGGCTCGTTGAGGGTCTGTACACATTACCCTTTAGGGAAATGGAACCGGTTTACACTCATCAAAACCCAGCCAGGCCTGATGGCATGCCTTTCATCCCAGCATTTGGGAGCCAGACACAGGAGGGTCTCTCAAATTCAAGGTCAGCCTGGTTTGTATCGTGAGTCCCAGGGCAGTGAGTTCTCAGACAACCAAGGCCACACAGAGAAACCTGTCTCAGAAAACAAAAAAAGTCACTTGCTTTCACTGTATGTAACTAGGAGCGTGTAATTGAGTGACGGTAGAGATGTAGTAATTTAAAGTTGCCAAAAAAAATTAAGTCTGTATTTTTCCTCTTAATCATTTTACAAAGGCTGTTGTAAACTATGCTGGGTACAACAATTTGGTCAAAAGCAGTGTTGTTGTTGGTTTTTTTTTTTTTCAGGAAGTGGGTCTAAAAGATGGAAGAATTGAAAGACTAAAGTTAGAACTTGAAAGGAAAGATGCAGAAATTCAGAAACTTAAAGCTGTGATCACTCAGTGGGAGGTGCGTATCCACTTATTCTGTAAAAGAAAAGAATTATGGATTTATGTTTTCTGGGGGTTTTTATATATGCTTATTATTTAGTTACCAGAAAGTCTATCAGGTTTTCTAGCAGATTACCCACAAAATCTGAATGATGGCATAAGTTTTGTTATAAGATATATATCATAGAATATATAATTTATTACATGTATTTAGATATATAAATCATTTTAAGCATGTGGTTCAGTAGCAGTGCTTATTTAATTAGTTTTTCTTTGTTTTGAGTCAGGATCTCTCTGTGTAGACCAGGTTGGCCTCAAATTCATAGAGGTCAGCCTGCTTCTGCCTCCCAGTGCTGGGATTAAAGGGTCAGTGATGTTCAGTACTTTCCCATTTCTGTGTGACCATTACTACTGTTTCCATGCAGAAACGGTAGTAATTAAACCACCCACAATTCCTCCCCCTTTCCCCTAACAACAATTCACCTCTGTGAATTGCCTTGTCTTGATCTTTCATTTTGGTAGAGTCACACATTTTTTGTACTTTTCTCCCTGTTTTTTATTTTTAAGATTTATTTATTTATTTATTATTTATATGAATACACTGTAGCTGTCTTCAGACACACCAGAAGAGGGCATCAGATCCCATAACAGATGGTTGTGAGCCACCATGTGGTTGCTGGGAATTGAACTCAGGACCTTTGGAAGAGCAATCAGTGCTCTTAACCACTGAACCATCTCTCCAGCCCAATTTATTTCTTTTAACAAAATGTTTTTAAGGTTCCTCCCTGTTACAGGATTGATCAGAATTTGCTCCATTGTCCTTTGTTCTCTTACATGTACAGACTACATTCTGTGTATGGGTGCACAGGTATCTGTGGTCCTGCTTTTGGGTCTTTGAGTATTTGGAATAACTTAAGAGTAGAATTGCTGATTATAATTGTTTTGGCTTTTTCTGTGGCTTCCAGGCTTTTCTAAAGCAGCTGTTATTTTACCAGAAATGCATAAGGATTCTAATTTCTCCATATCCTTGCTAATCCTTTATATACAATTGTGTTCTTTTAAAGATTGATTTAAAATTCTTATTTGTGTATATATATGCTTGTATGTATGCACATGTGTGTCCAGTTGCCATGGAATTCAGAAGAGGCTGTCAGATCCCCTGGAGCTGGAGTCACAAGTTGTTGTAAACCACCTGATGTGGGTGCTGGGAACCAAACCAGGGTCCTCTGAAAGAGTAGAAAGTGTTGTTGACGTGAGCTAGCTCTCAGCCCTACAGTTGTCTTTAACCTCAATTTACAGAGCATTCTCCTGCTACTCCCCTCTAGACTTTGACAAAGACATTCCTCCTCCTCAGGTATCATTTGTCTCCTAACACTGATGAAGTACACTGATTATTTACTGTGCTGGGTCAGGGTTCTGGGACTGGTGTGTGTGGCAGCTCTGTATCATCTGTTTCTTAAGTATTACTCAGTAAAAATTATCAGCAGTTTAATTGGATAGAATACTGTTTAGTAAAAGTCAGTTTCATAGAATTTAAAACATATTTAAAGCCAGGTGCATGCCTTTGATCCTAACACGTTGAGGGCAGAAACAAGGAGTTCTCTCTGAGTTCAAGGCTGGCCTGGTCTACAAAGCATTTCTAGGAGAGCAGGCACTACACAGGGAAACCTTGTCTCAAAATATAATAACAACAACAATAATATAGTAGTAGTAATAATAGTAGTAGATATTTGAATGCACTGGGTTCTGGCATCATTCAGTGGCATCTGCTTCCCTTTTTGTATTTGGTAAGACTCTAAGCAGTCGGGCGGTGGTGGCTCATGCCTTAGGCAGGCGAATTTCTGAGTCTGAGGCCACCCTGGTCTACAGAGTGAGTTCCAGGACAGCCAGGGCTACACAGAGAAACCCTGTCTCCAAAAAAAAAAAAAAAGAAAAAAAGAAAAAAAGAAAGAAAAAAAAAACCAAATTCAAAAAACTAAAAACAAACAAAAAAGACTCTAGGTTGGACCCCAGCACTGTGGAAATAAAGATGAAACTGGGAAATTTTGCACATGCCTAAAGAACAAGTTTTCACATTAATATTCTTAGGCTTTTATCTTTTTATAATTTAATATATTGTTTTCACTATTTATTACTTATTAGTATTTGAAAGTTTTTCAGACTACTAAAGGAAATGTTCAGTGAAGACTGGGAAGATAATTATCAAACACTCATGATCGTATAGGAGCACAGTTCCTGAATGTATGATATATCATTGGTGAGGATCGGAAGGAGGCAGCTGTGTGGAGAGGAGCAGAGGAGTCAGGCCCGCAGCCAAGAGCTCTGGGCCTGACAGTGGCAGCTGGAGAACAGCGCGGGCGGGGTTCTGATCAGACCGCAGCCAGCACTACCACAGCGGGCCGTTGTCTTTTTACTTTTATTGAAATTAGTTGGAATTATTTAAAGTTTTTAGTTTGGGAAGAACGAGAAAACCTTCAGGAAATCTTAATATTTTCCTGACTTTACTTTTAGCCTCTCTACTTTGAAATCTTTTACATTTAAATTTGTCCTTGTACCTTTGTGTTCCAGGGATCAAACTCGTGTCCTCAGGCCGTACACTCTAAGTCATCTTGCTTTAAGTTTTTAGAGGCTTAATTCAGTGTCTCTTTACATCCTACATTCTGTTTACTTCATAACTGATTTATGTTTTTAAGTAAGCATAGAATGCACAGGGCAATAAATATAAACCATGATGTATCATTTACTTTAAAAATTAAAATTTGGGGCTGGAGAGATGGCTCAGCGGTTAAGAGCACTGACTGCTCTTCTGAAGGTCCTGAGTTCAAATCCCAGCAACCGCATGGTGGTTCACAACCATCTGTAATGAGATCTGACTCCCTCTTCTGGTGTGTTTGAAGACAGCTACAGTGAACTTACATATAATAAATAAATAAATCTTTAAAAAATTAAAATTTATTTCCTTTGACTATTAGGCAAAATATAAAGAAGTAAAAGCAAGAAATGGACAATTACTGAAAATGCTTCAGGAGGGAGAGAGTAAGTGACACTCGTGACACATGTGTACATATATATATATAAAATGTGTGTGTGTAGTATATGTATATATGTGTGTATGCATACATAATACGTGTGTATATGTGTATACGTATATAATGCATATATGTATTGTGTAGATATATAAACGCATATGTACTTTGAACATGCCTGCTGCCAAAGACACCAGAAGAGGGCCGGATCTCCTTGAACTGGAACTGCAGCAGTAGTCAGCCACCATGTGGCTGGAGGCTGAGCCCAGGGTCTTAGTGAGAGCAGCCAGTGCTCTCAACTGCAGAGCCACCTCTCAAGCTCCCTTGATTTATTTCTTTGAGTTGGGGTCTCACTATGTAGCTCTGGCTGGCCTGAAACCTGCAGTGCAGATCATCTGCCTCTCCAGGGGTTCGTGAGAGGCGCGCACCACCATACTCAGCCTTTGTGTATTTTTTTTAGAATGAAAGCTAATCTTAATATCTGAAGACAAATCATAAAGTTAAAATTTTTATCAACACAACAAAATAAAAAGTTCCCCAGTGTGATATGTGTTGGATAGTTTGATATAATATTATCATTATAAGGCCTCTAAAAGACCCTGTCATTAAGCACTGTTGCCACTATTGACATAGAGGATTGAGGGCCAAGTTCTTACACTTTACTGCACCCAGCTGGGCCATGGAGACACACTCTTCAATCCAGCACTCTGGAGGCAGAGGTTGCTGGATCTCTTAGTTTTAGATCAGCCAAGGCTGCATAGTGAGACCACCATCTTAAAAAAAAAAGGAAAGCAAAATCTTGGTTTTAAGATTAGACAAGAAGCCAAGTGTAATGGTTTGTTTCTGCAATCCTAGCACTTTGGAGACTGAGGTAAGAGGATCAGATGTCCAAGGGCCAACCTGGGCTACAAAGTAGAAAGACAGCTGAGCAGGGGAAGCTAAGCTGTTCTATCAAACATGGTAAACTTGGTAAACTTGAGTTTGATTCTTGGAATACACATGATGGGTTGAAAGAACTGACTTTCAAGGTTATCCTGACACATGTGGACGGACTGTGGCATGTAAGACACACACACACACACACACACACACACAGAGTAAATAAGTATAACAAAAATACAAGAAGTAACATGACCTAATAAATAGATACTCAAGATATTTAATTTTTCCTATGTAATTTTTTCAATTTTCTTATATATCTGTCCCTAGTTACGGCATATTGAAAAATTAATCATCATATCTATGCAATTAATATTTCAATGGCACAAAAAAATTTAAATTACTTTTTAAAAACTGCCGCTGACCAGAAGTTGATGGTGAGCGGTAAAAGCAGTCAGGCTCCAGGAAGAAGCCATTGTCCTGCCGCCGGTGCTGTTCTGTCTGTCAGCCCTGCTGGGCTGAGGCCGTTACCAACAGTAACTAACGCTGCCCTTCTCCTGTGTCTCAGTGAAGGACAAGGCCGAGATCCTCCTGCAGGTCGACGAGTCCCAGAGCATCAAGAACGAGCTGACCGTCCAGGTGAGGCTGCGGGTTCTGCTGCCGAGCGCTCGTCTGGGGTCCTGATGGTTATGCCCGACTACACAGGCTGCAAAGGTTGATTAGTATTAGGCACTAGCAAGGTTTCTGCGTCATTTATTAAACATAGCAGGTGTGTCCTAAGAAGTGGGAAGAGGTAAGGGTGTGATTGGTGGACAGACATGAGGATAAACAGCTTCCCCTGTTCTTGGATGTGGTACCCCTTCACAGCAAGCGTGTCCTGGTCTAGCGCACACCTGCACAGTGTCTCCTGGGAATCATGGCAAGAGCATCTCTGATACTGCCAGTTGTCAGGTTTTATCACAGAGATAATTCAGAATTAATGTACTTTCCAAAAAAGGCAGAAAGATTGTTCTTACTGTTTATTTGCTTGTAGGTGTCTTCACTTCACGCCGCACTGGAACAAGAAAGATCTAAAGTGAAAGTATTACAGGCAGAATTAGCCAAATACCAGGTATGTTTTTATAATTTTGACATTTTCTTTATAGCCACATTTAGAGTAGATACAATAAAAGAATGAATGTGCTATTTTATTTTTAGGCCATAAACTATTCAATAGATAATATTGATGATTTTTGTAATAAAAAGAGGGGGAGAAAAAATTAGATGTGTGTGTGTGTGTGTGTGTGTGTGTGTGTTGGGGAGGGGCTGTGCCAGAGAGTATGTTTGATCTCCTGAAGCTAGGGTTGGAAACACTTGTGAACATCACAGCCTGGGCTGGGAACTGAACTCAGGGCCCTGTGGATCAACAAGTGTTCTTAACCAGTGAACGGCTCTCTAGTTCTTTGTCATTGCTTTTGTTATTGGCCAGATAATGAACATTTTTGAAAATATAAAGGTAATTCTAGATATTGGTATATACAACAATAGCTGAAGTGATTCAGGAAATACATTAGAGCTCTGTAGACCATGTGTGCCTCTAATCATATAGCAGGAAGGCAAAGGGACAGCACATACGCCTGCACTTGCTCACGGGTTAACCCTGCTGGTTATCCCCACTGTAGATGCCCACCCTTTTAACTGACAGGTAACATACAGTGGAGACTTGAGAGTGGGTGACCTTTCACCCATCGATGTTATCTGCATTTACTATTATTTCAATGATATTTTAGATTCTGCTAGGCTTAAGAGCTTATTTCAGCTCTTCTTTTCCTGTATGAAACAACTGAAAGCAGTTATCACTGTTTTCCATTAATAAATGTGTCATGTGTTTTTGCATACTTATACATTATATATATATATATATATATATATATATATATATATATATAAATCATCAATGTGAAATCTTGGACAAAAAGGCTTAAAAGCTACTGGTAGCATAGAGAATATAAAAAATCATTTAACCCAGCCTAGCATGGTGGCACATGTTGCTCTTGGGGGCAGTTTTCTGTGAGTTCAAGGACAACCTGATTATTATGAGATGCTGAAAGCAGTCCTTGTTTGTCTCTTAGTTGAATTGGTTTGGGGTGTTTGGTTCGATTCGGTTCAGTTTGGTTTTGGTTCCTTGAGACAGGGTTTATCTGTGTAACAGCTCTAGCCGTCTTGGAACTCACTCTGTAGACAAGACTGGCCTTGATCCCACAGAAGGTTTACCTGCCTTTGCCCAACCATGCTGGAAGTAAAGGCATCCCAGCTTGTTTTGTTTTTTAGTCTCATTGAATTTTTCACATAGGCAGTGTCATAATCAATGTTGTTTATCCCAGGTGTGTTATTGGTGATTCTTATCATTGAGAAGCATGATAAGAATTTTAGGATATACACTGGTAGTCCTCAGTAAGACATGCACTAGTAATCCTCAGCATAAGGTATTCAAGGACTGTTTTCTAATCTTTTTTTCCTACTAACAAGAAATAAATTCCTTTTGTTGTTGTTGTTTTGTTTTTTAGAGACAGGATTTCTCTGTATAGCCCTGGCTATCCTGGAACTCACTCTATAGACCAGGCTGGCCTCGAACTCAGAAATCCACCTGCCTCTGCCTCCCAGAGTGCTGGGATTACAGGCGTGTGCCACCACCACCCGGTGAATAAATTCCTTTTTAAAATGTTATTTTCACATTTAATTTCCCACAAAATCAGTACATTTTTTTCCCTAAATGAATAAATCTTCTTGGCCCTCTGCACCCTCAGGAGTGAATAACAGCATTTATGCATTTAAAAGAGGTTTTGGTTTTGCTTTAACTTAGAGGACTGGTGTATTTGACTCTGAAAGGGAAGCTGTAGGGTGGAAAGGGTGAAAGAAGATAAGGTAGCTCCTATGGATTCAAATGAGCCTGGGCCCGCCATGCCCCTAATGTGACTTAGAAGTATATTTAGTGTAGTCTTACCCTGTAAAGTACTCATTTTCATTTTATGTGTGTGAGTATTTTGCCCTTACTCCCAGCCTAAAAATCAAAGTTCTGTTGCTACAGCTCAAGAGATGACTCAGCAGTTAAGAGCACTGAGTATTCTTCCAGAGGACCTGGGTTCAATTCCCAGCACCCACATGGCAGCTCACACCTTTCTGTAACTTTAGCTCCAGAAGATCTGACAATCTCCTCTGGCATCCTTGGAAGCCAGGCATGAAAGTGGTATACAGACAAAACACCTATGCGTAGAAAATAAAATTATTGTTTTCAAAATTCTAATACTGTTTTAATTAAAAACAAAACTAGGGGCTAGAGAGATGGTTCAGTGGTTAAGAGCACTGACTGCTCTTCCAGAGGTCCCCAGTTCCATTCCCAGCAACCACATGGTGGCTCACAACCATCTGTAATAGGATCATCTGATGCCCTCTTCTGGTATGTCTGAAGACAGCTACAGTGTACTCACATACATAAAATAAATAAATCTTTAGAAGAATAAAACTATACAGAACGTGACATAAATTATCGCTGGGGCAGTGAGTTTCAGGACAGCCAAGGCTATACAGAGAAACCCTGTCTCCAAAACACCAAAAAATAAATAAAAAAATAAAAAAATAAAAATAAATAAATAAATAAAAAAGAATTATAAATTATCAAAAAGTTAAACAACTGAATGAAATTTGCTGATTATATGAAAAAAATAAATTATCTTGTTTGTTTTGTACTTTTTAAGGTCTTTAGGATAAAATGGGCTCTGAAGAAATGAGATATTTGTGATCTTATTGATTCATATTAAACAGATCTGTATAGAAATACTGTTACTTTCTGTTTCGTTTGTTAAAGTGACTCAGAGCTGCCAAGTGGAAGTAGCTATGCTTTGATTTTGTGTGCTCATGAACTGACACCCAGGGGGCACCTTCAGTCACATGCTGTTTCTTCTTACAGGGCGGCAGGAAGGGGAAAAGGAACTGCGAGCCTGACCAGTGTAGGTGATCGTGGCCTCGAAGGCCGGCACAGAATACTTTCACACTTTTGCAGAAATGTGTATATTTAATGCTGTGCAACTGCTAAACTGCAGTTTTTTGTTGAAGGAACTAAAAGCAACTAGTTCACTCATAGTCTACAGTTTTATGTTCTTTTGGCTTAAAGTTAAAAGAAAATACAGAATACCAGCAGAACTTGATTATTGTTTTCTGTCCAAACTTCTTATGACTTTAGTTTTTCATCAGTCAATAAAATTAATTTACTCTTCCATGAATCTGTGTGATCTCTAACACCTCCTGAACAGTGTGGTCCCTCTGTGTGCCAACCCCTATAGGACAGCAGCAGCAGCATGAGTGGAGAGAATGTAGCTAGTGCCCTCACCTCGGGTGGGCAAAGTAAGTGCAAACACTGGTTACACGTGTCCCCAAGAGTAACCACAGGGTTCCTCAGCGTAAAGTGGGAGAACTTAGGTGATGTTTAGAAGAAGTTTTCCTGTATGTTTGTTGAAAAGCATTCCCAGCAGAAGGAATACAATCTGGGTTAGAAGATTTGCTTAAACAGCAGGCTGGCCCTAGCACAGTGAGAAATAGGCCCAACAACCGTGAGGAGTCTCAGAGAGAGGAGCGCAATCAACAGTTAGCTGCTCAGGGCACTTCGTTTGCTTTAGTCTCTTCAGTTGTACACAACTATAATTCAGTAAAGTGTTGTCTTTGACCTTTGAGAAGATCGCTGAGTGGCAGGGGTACTGTGTGATAGCAGAAGTAAGTTGTGTGTGTGTGTGTGTGTGTGTGTGTGTGTGTGTACATGCGTGAGGTGTGTGTGTGTGTGTCTCTGTATGTGTGTGTATGCCTGGTGCCCATGGAGGCCAGAAGAGGGCATCAGATCCCCTGAAAGTGGAGTTAGGATGGTCGTGAGCCCCCATGTGGCTTCTGGGAACACAGCCCAGGCAGATCCTCTGCAAGAACAAGTGCTCTTTCCCACTGTGCCATCTCTCCAGCCCCAAGATTCCTGTTTTTGACAGGCTTTCCTGTTTCTTTTTGTTTTAATTTTCTGGGGTGGTGTATATCACAGCATGTGTAGAGGTCAGAGAGCCCTGAGCTGCCCTTCTCTCCTTCCACCATTTGGGCACTGCGTATCAGACTGGGGGGCGGGGATGATGGTAAGTGCCCTTACCCACTGAACCGTCTCACTTCACTTAACAGTTTTTGAGAAATAAAACATTCATAGAAATGTGCTGAATTGTCATTATTGCTTATCTCTTTCTGCCTTCTCCCATTAGGTTACATGAGCCTTGCAAGGAGCTGGGATTTATCATTTCCTGGATTCCCAGTGCTGGTCTGTCATACAGCATAGAGCAGATGCAACAATAGTTAATAAAGAGGGCATTCAGGGGAAAGGAAAATAAAAATGAAAATAAAAGAAGAAATGATAAGGAAAGTATTGTGAAAGAGTAGAAGCCTTGGAAGGCATTTTATGCCAGAAGTCTAACCTTGGCCTCACACACACGCACGCGCGCGCACACACACACACACACAGCAGTGAGCAGGAAGCACTCTGCTGAATCACACATGCAGCCCACATGACCTTCATTTTTACTAAGGCTTGGATGTTTTCACAGGATAACAATTAGAAAGGCAGTGTGCAGATAGTTGACAGTCCATCTAGAACTTCAAATTACAAAGTCAACATAATTTGATAAGTGAAAGAAAACCATGAGAAGCTACGTGGGAGCTGCTGTGATCAGGGTCCTTAAAGGAAATGGAGGGAGGCCAGGTGTGCAGAGGCACGGCTTTAATCTCAGCAGGCGAGAGACAGAGTCAGGTGATCTCAGTTTAAGGCCAGCCTGGTCTGCATATCGGTGGTGGGGGTAGGGGGATAGTGAGAAACTTAAAAAATTTCACAGATTTAAAACAAGATTTCAAACCCAAGTGCCTTTAATAAGTATTTAGAAGCAGAGTGGAAGAAAGCAGCTGTGGGCCAGTGAGGTGGTTCAGCAAGTAAAGATGCTTACTGTCAGATCTGCTGGGCTGAGTTCCATCCCCAGAACGCACACAGGGGAAAAAGCACAGAAAACTAACATACAGAAATCAGTAGCTTCCTATGTGCCGGTAACAACCACACAGTGAAAGAAATCAAGGAACGGGGTCTGTCTCTACACAATCGAGAAAGCAGACACCTTGGAATAAACCTAACCAAGAACAGGAGAGACTTGAAGGACTTCCTGTGTTCAAGAATTCAAATGGGAGTCTTCTGAAAAGGCAAAACTGCCACAGACAAACCTGCAGATCCAGTGTGAGCCCATTAAAACTGTAGCACCATTCTTCACCAAAGCAAAAGAGCCATCTCAAAATTCATAGGAAGCCCAGAAGACCCTGGGGTAGCTAACGCAGGCCTGACTCTGCAGGCCTTCAGCATCTTACCTTAGAACTCCAGGATCAAATTGCAAAACAGCCCAATGAGTGCAGAGAGGACCCAGACGCCAGCCCACAAGCAACAGCACCTGATTCTAAAACACTAGACAAAGGACAGCCTCTTTTCAGGACATGGCTGAGAAAGCTGGATAGCCACAGTGCCGCAAAACTAGGTCCCTCCCTCTCCCCCTGCCTAAAAAAGTCAACTTCAAATGCTTCAGAAAGAATGTAAGTGCTGAAGCTGAAATTGTTACAGGAAAAAAATGAACACTTCAAGACGGGATCATAGGCAAGAACCTTCTGAACAGCACGTCAGTTTGGGGAGCAAGATCAGCCACTGGTGTCTGCCTCGTGCAGTGAAACCTTCACAGAAAGGGAAACGGCCTTTCAGCCTGCTGAACATGTCCGGCTGTGTGACGGGATTGCTATCTAGAACTGAGACAGGGTAGGTGACTATGACAAGCTTCAGACCAGCAGTTCAGGAGACTAAATCTCTGTTTCTAAGAACTGGGCAAGTCCAGGCAAGCCCAGGCATTTCAATTACTGGAGAAAAAACAAAACAAAACAACAACAACCAGGCTTCAGGCAGCTAATCAGAAACTGCCTTGCCCTCAGAAGCTGCCCCACACCTGGTCTGAGGCAAGGGCAATGGGTCAGCAACAGTTCCCAGACTTCCCCAGCAACAGTTTCCAGCCCCCCACCCCATGCACCAGTAAGGATTCCGGAATGTCCTTAGAGGTAGAGTCAACAGATTAAGATAAAGGCCACGCACCCTGGCATTCCCCTAACATGCTTTAAATCAGGCCTTCGAGCTCACTTGGGCATCTCCGTCTTAGAAGATGGTAGACCCCAGCATGCTGGATGTGTGCAGAATAAAACACTCACTGCTTTTGCATACTATGATGCAAGTTTAATGAGTTCAAGGTATCATTCTTTGGTGGATCATGGACCCTTACAGAATATTCACAGAACTCAAAGGTCAATTGGCATAGTATAGAATAGAGGTTATTTAGGGCATGGGAAGGGGAGTTGAGAAGGGAGTAGAGACAGACAGAAGGGGTGAGTGAAGGAGGAGGGGGGTGAAGGGAGAGAAGAGAGTCAGAAGGGGCAGAGAGAGCAAGGAAGGGCCAAACAGTCTTATAGCAAGCCAGGCCTACCTAGTAACTGTTCGTCAGAGCCTAGAAGGAATGCCAACACACATAATTAAAACTAATTTTAAAATGTGAAGAAAAAATACTTTAAAGCAAACTAACCTACGTAGAATTTTCATTTCACCCCAGCCATTACAGCAGTATTTAAGAAATCAAAACCAAGAGGGGAGAACTCAGAAGGAGAAGGTATCATGTAAATGTCATGCTTCTGTGTGAGATTTTCAAACAGGAAAAACTCAATTAAAAAAATGCTGGTGTGCCGGGCAGTGGTGGCACACCTGTAATCCCAGCACTTTGGGAGGCAGAGGCAGGTGGATTTCTGAGTTCGAGGCCAGCCTGGTCTACAGAGTGAGTTCCAAGACAGCCAGGGCTACACAGAGAAACCCTGTCTCAAAAAAAAAAACCAAATTCAAAAAAAAAAAAAAAATGCTGGTGTGCTGGTGAGGATGTGGACAAAGGGAACCTTACACGCTGTGGCTGAGAACATGAACTAGTGCAGACACCACGGAAGTGATGGGTGGGGGGACCCTCAGAAACCTGAAGAGAGCCTGCATCTGACCCAGCTGATAGCTCCCCTGTGCCCCAAGTTGCTGTCTCAGAGAGTTACCTGAGGATCAATGTTTATCATAGTGCCAGTCACAGAGTCCAATTATGGAACCAACCTAGGTGCCCAACAGCAGAGGATGAGAGGTAGACGTGTGTGCTCAGCCACAAAGAAGGATGAAGTTACACTGTCTTCAGCAATGAATGCAAGCAGAAATATATCAATTAAGCCAGCCTCAGAATGGCAGATATTGTATGTTTCCCTTGTTTGTTGTTCCTAGACTTTAGATAGATGTATAAAACCATGTATGTGTGACCTGAACGGAGAGTGAAGAATGGGACAAAAGGGACTCAGAGGAGGACAGAGGAGAAACAGGAAGGTAAAGAGCTAGAGTGCGGACTGCTCAAAGCACATTGTGTCATTGTATGAAAATGTTCTTACTTAATACCATGTATACAATGAAAAAATTAAAGAAGAAAAACGGAAAAATGGGATTATTGTTCTCATGTGCATTGTGGTGCACTCAACATGCCCATAATAGTGTTAAAGTGGAATAGTATACTACTGTTAGAAGGGAATCTAGCGGCTCTCTGATTAGATTTGAGACCATGAGAGAGTCTATGCCTCAGTATTCTAAACCTACCCCAAAACCCATGGTGGAAGAAATTTTAGGCCCTAGGAGGGAACTGGATACCAGAGCTTGGCAAATCCACAAAGCATCACACTGTCTGTTTATTTATGTTTATGTTTGTTTATGTTTATTTGTGTTTGTTTGTGTCTGTTTATGCTTGTTTATGTTTGTTTATGTTTATGTCCATGGACAAATGCTACTCTCAACCTTTTTCCGAGACAGGGTTTCTCTGTGTAGCCCTGGCTGTCCCGGAACTCACTCTGCAGACCAGGCTGGCCTCAAACTCAGAAATCCGCCTGTCCCTGCCTCCTAAGTGCTGGGATTACAGGCATGCGCCACCACGCCCGGCCATTACTCTCAGCCTTAATTAGAAAGCTTTTTCTGGGGTTGGAAAGATAGCTCCATGGTTAAAAACACAGGCTGTTCTTCTAGAGGACCCAAGTTCAATTCCCAGCACCCACATGGCAGCTCACAACGTCTGAAATTCCAGTTTCAGGAGTGTCTGACATCTTCACACATACATACACATAGGAAATTGTCAAAGAATACTTTTTTAAGAAAATTCTACTTCCCATTTCAGAAGCCCTGAGTTACTAAACAACAATCCCAGCCCCGATTATGAGATATGTCTCCAGGAGTTGTTGGCCATTGCCCTTGCTTGCCCACCAGAACTGGGTGGTAAGACATCCCTTTTGTTGATGACAATCACACGCCTTGTTTGCAGAGCATGGAGAAGCCATGTTGGAACCAAGCAGGTGGCTTCCTCGATCCTGGCAGGCCTTTATAGTGCCAGAAGTTGCTGTGTAGGCAATTCAGAGGAGGATAGGGAAAGTCAGAAATGGTATGTCCCAGCTTTGGACTTTGCAAACTACAATATCAAGTTGTTAAGCAAAGCATGCTTACTGAAATAACAGTGGCACAGCTGTTATACGGGTTACCAATTGGTTTCTGATAGACTCTGAGGCCCATTCCACAGGAGGAAATTCATGCCTTCTTGTAGTGACAATTATGGAGTTTTGGTTTCTTTGAAGAAAACACAGATAATACGGGAATGTGTTTTTGTTTTAATCCCAGGTGTAGGAAAGTGGGGCCCCTTCAGACTGTCCACAGCAGCTGACTGTGATTTGCCTCATGCTCTAGCAGAGGTGTGGTTTTGCCAGCTGCAAATGGTTTCTATGGTTGTGTGACTTTTGGAATTCTGGGAACTTTTCAGAGGAAATATAAATGCTAGGATTGAGGTGGGTGGGTTGTTGGTTGTCATAGTTTATTAAGTAGTCAAGTGCAAAGAAAAAACAAGAAGGGGAAATTAGATATCCTGATCCCAAAGATTCCAACTTACTTCAAGGAACTCAATGCCCCTAATCAGCAGGAAGTAGGCCAATGATAATGTCTCTGCTTTCTTTTTTTTTTTTTTAAAGATTTATTTATTTATTATATGTAAGTACACTGTAGCTGTCTTCAAATATCCCAGAAGAAGGCATCGGATCTTGTTACGGATGGTTGTGAGCCACCATGTGGTTGCTGGGATTTGAACTAAGGACCTTCGGAAGAGCAGTCAGTGCTCTTAGCTGCTGAGCCATCTCTCCAGCACCATGTCTCTGCTTTCTGACCCCTGACTTTATTCAGGGATCTCTTCTCTCCCCTCTCCCATCATTTTTTTCACTCCTAACTGGTGTTGGGGGTGTGTGAAAAAAGTGGAAGTAAAAAGAACCCACAAAGTAGCAAAAGACAGCTATATCAGTACTGTGGACCTTGACACAGACCCATGGCTGGGATGCTCATAAGCACTTTTACTTTCTGAATGACTTGGTGCAGTACTCAGTTTTGATCAAGAAAGCTTTTTGTAGCAAATATAGTTAATGAAGACTCATGGTGACTGCTGCGCGTGCTCAACCTTAAGTGAGATTATTCACACCATACAAACCACATCAGGGCTCAAGGAACAGTGAAGGAGCAAGGTCAGAAGGAAGGTGAGAGCCAGATGACATGTCTGTGGCACACAGTAACTCAAAAGACTTGCAGTTGTCTTGAATGGAGCTTGTACAAGACTCTGCCTCTAAACATTCCATCCTAGGAGAGGGACTCCTGGTGTCCCATCCAGGGGACCTAATGGTGTCCTATCCAGGGGACATAATGGCAATCATGGGTTGCTGGGGGGAGGAGTTCATTGTCTTCAGTGATGTGAGCTTTGGTAAGTTATCCATGTTCCAGTGGATAGCCTTAAACCATGCCCATGGGAGTAACGCCCGTTAAACTGCTAAGTCACAAAGCAAAAACAAAGACACAAAAGTGGAATGGGAGCTTGAAGCAGGAAGTGCAGCTGAATGGGGAGGGGGGGTGTCAGCAGGGAGGAGTGTGAGATCAGCAGGGAGGAGTGTGAAGGAGTTGTATTATATACATGCACGAAGTGCAGCTGAATGGAGGATAACGGAGGGGGGAGGAGTATGATTGGGTTATATTGCACACACACACACACACACACACACACACACACACACACGAAGTTGTCACAGACTTAATTAAGTGACGTCTGCCATTGATAAAATTTCTTTCTTTCCAATCCTTTTGGCTTTCTCCCTAAAGCAAAGTCACTTGACAGTCTCTGTGTCCCTGGGCCTCACTTGGGGCTGGGCTGGGGTGGGGGGTTGGGGGTCAGCTTAGCTGAAGCCTTATGAAAATGCTGAGCTGCTGAGGCACTTTGGTCTCAGTGCTGACACATAATAAAAAAACACTCATTGTTGCACTTAGAACAGGACTGAAGGCTTACCTGTTACCTCTAACCAATCGTGCTAGCCAGTTTTCTGTCAGTGTGATACAGCTAGAATCGGTCATTTTGGAAAAGGGAACCTCAATTGAGAAAATGTCTCCACCAGGTTGGCCTGTGGTGCATTTTGTGGATTGAAGATTGATGTGGGAGGAGCCAGCTCACTGTGGGCGGTGCCACCCCTGGGCTGGTGGTCTTCGCTTTTTTTTTTTTTTTTTTTTAATTTTCAAAACAGGATTTCTCTGTGTAGCCCTGGCTGTCCTGGATAGACCAGGCTGGCCTCAGCCTCATAAATCTGCCTACCTCTGCCTCCCAAGTGCTGGAATTAAAGGCATGCACCACCACTGCCCGGCTCCTGGCCGCTTTCTAACCCCTGACTTTATTTAGGGATCTCTTCTCTCGAAGGCCGTGAAGAGCAAGTCAGTGAGCAATGCTCTTCCATGGCCTCTGCTTCTGTTCCTGCCTCCAGGTTCCTGCTATGCTTGAGTTTGTGCCAAGATTTCCTTAAGCAATGAATTATAATGTGGGGCTGTAAGCTGAAATAAAACTTTTCCTCTACAAGATGCTTTTGGTCACTGTAAGGCTTTGTCTAAGGCTTCAGTTCGGTATCTGTTCTCGCTCTTGGACTGTCACTGGACTGCACTCCGCGTACTAAGGACTGGTAGGCTGAAAACAGTTTTGTGACTGTGACTCATGAAAATGAATGATAGCTGCTGCCTCGGTTTCAAGACGTTTACGTTAAGAGCCAGTTCTCAGGTGGATCTGGACCGTGCGTGTGTCAAGCTGCCAATGCACTGCCAACAGACAAAACAGCTGCCTGTGTGTGTTATTGGACTTGGCACAATACCGTCCATCATCACAGACTGACCACAGAGCGATCACTCAGTGGATCTGCTGCAGCGGTTGTCACAGGCACCCCTCAGCTCCCAATGAAACTCACAGTCTACCTCAGTGAGTGGGACCATGTTCTTAGAATACCGAGCACCTCGGTCAGTGGCAGCCCCTCTAGGATACAGGTGCTTTCTTTTGTGACTGAGCTTTTTTTCAGCCTATGGTATTTCTAGTCCAATCAGTTGATTTTAGCCACATGTCACATGGTTGTGGTTCTTAAAGCCAATGTCTTTTTTTTCTTTTTCATTCTTTCTTTTCTTTTTTTTTCTTTTTTTTCTTTTTCCATTAAACTTTGTGAGATTTGTACAGTCTTGCAGTTGGAGTACCTTTCGTTGCAAAGGTCATTCTCCAGTGTGTCAACAGTCAGGGTACTTAGTGATCTTCTGGACTCCCTGTCAGGCATGTGATATTGTTGAGTACTGAAATACATGTGTCAGGATCACCACAGAACAACCTCGCACTGTGCCCTTCATTTTTACTCCAGCTGGAGTAATTTTGGTATTATTTTATTCACTAAATGTGGCTGCCCAGAAAAACAATAACCTCTTCTTGGCCACTTTCTAGGTGATGACAAGGACAGCAGAGGCAGCATGGAAGGTTGTAGATTTACTTTGAAAGTCCAGAACTGCCAGGGAAGTCCTGGGAACCTATGTTCCTTTCTTCTAATGGCAACCTCAGGCAGCTCACTCAAAGAAGGTGCAAGGAATTTGAATTTTATTCTGGCCTATCAGGCTCTTGCTGGATTGATATGGTCTCAGATCATAAATTAATAACCCCTTAGTTAGGAGCCTTGCTTCCTAAGTGTTTCGATAGCAGTCAGTGAAGGCCAAAATGAGGACATTATGGGTCTCCTTAAGTATTAGAAACGTGTAGGTTAAACTTTCCGGTGCTACAGGAATGGCACTTCTTGGGCCTTGGAACTCTCAGAAAAAGGAGCCTCTGATTTTTAGAGCTACTTTAGTATTTTAATTTTGGTGAGGCTTTCTGCTCTGGAACTGGCTCAGTCTGCCTTATGCCATCTGACAGCTCTGGTCACAGGTGATAGTCAGACCTCTCAGATTGTTCTTAAGAGTGAGACAAACTATAGCAAGTTTCATGAAAATGACTATCACCTAGAGATATATGACAGGCCTTGAGTCCAGCCCTTTAAGTTAACAGGGAAGCCTGGCGTTGGTGGTGCACGCCTGTAATCCCAGCACGCTGGGAGGCAGAGGCAGGTCTACAGAGTGAGTTCCAGGACAGCCAGAGCAATACAGAGAAACCCTGTCTCGAAAAAACCAAATCCAAAAACCAAAAAAAAAAAAAAAAAAAAAAAAAAGGAAAAAAGAAAAAAAAGAAAAAAAAGATACTAGGGAATGGGCTAACTGTCCCTCTTATGCAGAACATTTGCTGCCAGGCCATGACAAAGGAAGTGAAAACTCGGATACATCCAGTACCTGGACTAATGCTTTGGGAAAAGGCAATACAGATACAATAATTAGGAAGTAGTTTCTGATGGTTTGTGGTATTTGTTCAGAGACCCTGGGCTTGGGGCACTAAAGAATATGGTGGCTAATTCTGTAGGCTGTTCTTGCCCTACTAAGAGCCTGTAGACAGGACAGAAGCAGCCTTATTAATGCAGAGTAAAACTGGATTTGTTCCAGAGTCTGGAGTTCAAATTGTCAAGGACCAGAAGACTGTCACATTCATGGAAAGTGTACCTTTAGTCAAGACTGAAGCCACAGTGTGTGGTGGATGTTTTAAATACAATTTTTATGGGGTCCTCCTGCTTGCATGTTGCTGTGTGTTCAAAACCTTTCCTGGGAAGGCAACACAACACACACACACACACACACACACACACCTACTCCCCCCCAGATAGAGATCCCAGGACAGAACAAGTAGGGATTCCATTAAAGTACATTTTGGTGAACCAATGAGTTTTATTGGGGTTATTTGCAGGAATGTGGATGAGGAGTTACTTACAGGAGCAGAAATGACTCTAAAACAGTTGTATCACCAAAGCTCACCCTAGCAGGGTGACATCTGACAATGCTGGGAACATGGAGCACACCTTACAGACTGCACACAAACCAGCAGGTTAAAGAGTATCCTTTCCAGGCACATCAGTTGGTCTAAACGTCTTTCAGGCAGCTGGTCTGGTGTCAGTCTTCTTTGGAAACTTGACTTGTCTGAGAATTTTCTTTGCAACTTTGTTCCTATTGATTATTCTGGAAGGGAGGGAGACCTAAGGAATTCGGTAAGATTCAGAGATGTCCAGAAGCTCTTTGAATTGTTTACCTTCCTAATTAAAGCAGGATACAATGTTTCAATCTCAGAAGAAACTGTTTCACAGCAGCTGTCCAAGTCTAGTCTACAAAATCCTTGGCTACCGGGTTGCAGCAAAGGCCATCTACTTAACTGGGTGGCCAAACCTGCATAAAACGAAAGAAGGCAAGCTGGGAGCCCAAAGTGTCAGCAGGCTGGAAATGAAAAGACTTAACCACAGCCACAGAATGTGACTGTCCTCTAGAAACCAGGAAAGGCAAAAGATGGATTCCCCCTGAAGCGTGCCAGAGGGAAAAAGCCTTTCATCATCCACCTGATCAGTCCTGAAGACCTCAGAAGCTTTTATTATCCTAGATTTGCTTCATAAAAGAGTTTGAAATGTTCTTACTACAGAGCAGCTACCATTTCCATTCTGCTCACCTGCTTATGGCTTCTACAATAGAGTCTTTACATAGAGAAGTTCAGGAAACTTTTTAAATCCACTTGTTTGAAATAAATCTATCATCTGCAAAAAAAAAAAAAAAAGTTATTAGGCTTGCAATATTGAGAACCAATAGAATAGGTGTCAGAGCCTCCCTCCCAGGGTAGTTAGTTACATTGTGTTCCTGGCCTCCAGGAGAACCAGTCTTGCCACTTCAGTGAGATGAGCCTTGGGAGGTTATGTTCCCATAATCAGCAGCACTGGGCTTGGAGAAAATGCCACGGGAAGATACACTTGGGATATTTTTAGGCCTGTTCCCAAATCCCAAGTAAATCCCAGTTAGATAAAAAGCAAGAGTGTGAAATACTACTGAAATTAAATGTAAGTTTATAATGGAATCTTGGCAACACTACAGACTGGGGAAAACACACCAAGATTTATCTGGAGTATTACACAGACTTGGAACTAAACTTTCAATAAAATGTGGGTTTTATTTTTTGTTTTGTTTTTGCGGTAGGCCTCAAACTCTGTAGATGAGGATGACCTGGAACTTCTAATCCTCCTGCGTCTACTGAAGCTCAGACTTTTATACAGATTGTAGAGTAGGAAGTGTCCTAGTTAAGGTTTATTATTGTTGTGATGAAACATCATGACCATAAGCAACTCGGAGATGCATATGGTTTATTTTGCTTACACTTTGACATCACTGTTCACCATTGAAGGGTGTCAGGACAGGGATTCAAACAGGGCAGGGCCCCGGAAACAGGAACTGAAGCAGAGGCCATGGGGGTGCTGCTTACACTTGCTCCTCATGGTTTGCTTAGCCTGCTTCCTTCTAGAGTCCAGGACCACCAGCCTAGGGATCGCACCACTACAATGGGCTGGGCCCCCTCCCTCATCAATTACTAATTAAGAAAATGTCCACAGCTCAATCTTACAGAGGCATTCTTTCAATAGAGGCTCCCTCTTCTCTGGTAACTCTAGTCAGTCAAGCTGACATAAAACTATCCAGGACAGGGAATAACATGTAAGAGTTCATGTTTCTTTTATCATCTATTTGACATGTGTATGCCATTGTATTTCTTATATCAATTCTTACATACAGGCTTAGAATAAACTTGCTAAATGGTGCCCAGTGAATTCTTGTTAACTTATTCTGTCAAGGAATACTACCTGCACCCCTGCCACTCCATCCCATACACACAAGATTTCTCTGAATAAATGCCCCTCTCCAGCTGTCCTAGAACCCAGACTTGTTCTGTAGACCAGACTGCTCTTGAGATCAGAGATCTGCCGTTTCTACCTCCAAAGTGCAGGGACTAAAGTCCTGATCTGCTATCTATTTGGAGCTGGCTCAGACTAGCTTATGAGAGCTGAATGGTCAAATTTCAGGTTTTATGACCCAAGTAACCTCAAGTAGTTTAAATTGGACATTTGCAAGGAAATTGACAAATGCTACTCATCGATCTTGGATTCAGTATTTGGGAGTTGCATTCAACTAAATGTAGAACAATTGAAATATGTTTTTTTAATTTTTTATTTTTTGGTTTTTTTAAGACAGGGTTTCTCTGTATACCCCTGACTGTCCTGGAACTCACTCTGTAGACCAGGCTGGCCTCAAACTCAGAAATCCACCTGCCTCTGCCTCCCAAGTGCTGGAATTAAAGGCATGTGCCACCACTACATGGCTTGAAATGTTCTTATAATTGCCTCCAGAACAACCATTTAATAACCTCCCATTCCCACTGCCAAAGATTCAAATAAACATCCAGACCAAAGATCAGCAAATCTATGCCCGCTGAATATTTTGGACTGGGACCATATGGCCCACTGGACCCTTATCTTTGGAGAAAGTTAGAGATCCTTTATCTAGAAAATCCCTGTCCACATTGCCAAGGGTCCTTTATAATTTGATTCTGACAGGTTAACTTCATGGAGGTTAATTAATGGCACCCTACCTTCCTGTCGGCGATGGTTAATTTTGATTGTCAACCTGACTAAATGCGCCTAAGGCTCATCTTTGACTATACCTCCCTGTGAGATTTTTCCAGAGAGAAATGGTGGGAGGAATAGCTATCAGGAACGTAGGCAGCACTGTCCTAGTGGTCTGGGCTCCTGGGTTGAATACAAAGGCAAAGAAGAGAACATTAAGCGTTACTTCTTGGTTCACAGTCCTGCGACCACAGCAGCAAGCTGAACCATGCCAAGCTTCCCATACTATGATGGATTTTATGTCCTCAAACCCTGAGCCCAAATGACCCTTACTGGACTGCCTTACAGAGCATAGGTGAAGGGTACCTTACAGGGATGCGGGTACTTACTCCTGGATAGTTTTTATGCAGTGTCTATGTGGGAAAGGTCAAGTCTTCTTTGGCCTATTTACTCTAGGCCTTCCTTGGGGCTACTTGCAATTAAGGCAGCATTGTAAACAACAGGTGGTAGAGAAAGGCAGGATACTCCCATGAGGGTCTTGTGACCCTCCCTACAACTCCAAGAAGGGGTGTGGTAGTCAGTAAGGTCAGGTGGGAGAAGCCTACTCCAAGAAAGTGCAGCTAAACTACCCCAGAGGGCAATTGCTTCTTAGCTGGGAGAATTCTCATACACAACATGCCATATACGTTAGAGATTTTTAGAAAATAAATTTAGATTTTTAGAAATGAAATATAGACAATTACAAGGGTATTCTATACATACACCAGTAGATGTTATCTACAGCCAATTTATTAGAGCAGAACAGATCGGGTTTCTAAAGCACAACGGAGTGAAGACTTTCTGGGGAATATGATGTGAAAACTGGTAAAGTTAGACAGGGAAGGTGTGTGTGGGTGTGTGTATGTTGGGGGCTGGGGGGGGGGGAAGTCATCATGGAAGGCAACCTAGGGAAGTGCACAGGGAGAATACAGCATGGAGAAAAACCAGACAACAGGGGAACTAATAAAGTTGGAAAGGTTTTATATATGTAAATATACAAGGGAAAATTCCAAAATGCTTGCCTTGCCCAACGGTGGAACTTTCTACCCCAAGAAGTAACAATTTTCCCACACCTAGACATAAAGCTTATGACTTCTTTCTTTGATTGAACAATGCTGGCAGAAATTTAAGTGATATCAAGTGATACTTGTATCGCCATTTTATACTTCGAAACTCTGACCCAGATTTCAAAGGGCTCTGCTAAGAAGTGTTTATGCAACCGTAGTTAATCATAGAACTGGGTTCGATGGCCCAAGAGCAGAACTATGGAATGTCTTTGCATATTTAGGTCAAGTACGCTATCAAGAGTCCACATTTGTGCAATGCTGGCTAAAATGCCGGACTGTATCACACGTTATCTTTACAAATAAATGACGTGGAATTCACACGTGAAATAACTTATTTATGCCTTCCTTATGCTGAAAATACTTTTTCAACCATTATCCCTGATGTCACTTCAAGCCCGAGCTGCACAGTAACTTAATTAGACAGAATACAAAAGGCACACATCAGCTAGGCTAACTCCTACCCGTTGGGTAGACAGTCCCAGGCATTCTGTTTCTGTCCCCCACGCAGCTTTGAAGACAAACAATCTGGGTGGCCCTATCTTCTGACCAAACCGGTTTGACTCAGGGAGGGAAGCTCTGGCCTCACTGAAACAGTGAGTGCCTGCGGTTGCGTTGGTTGCTCACTGCCGTCTGTTCCTGTGTTCCTTTAAAGACCTTTCTCCATTGGCTTAGGTTCCAAGCCCTGAGCACAAGACAAGGCACTAGCAACTCCTTCCACCCGCGCACCAACACTATGCTTATTAAAAGAATGTAACTCGCCGCTATTTTATAAGCCGACGCCCATGGGGACCAGGTGGGGAGGATACCGGGACCGTGAGCTATGGGCCAGACGTTTCTAGCAAGTTCGCTGGCCGTGACGTCATCTTAGTGCACCATCATGGTGCCTTGCAGAAACCCCATTTAAATTTCTTTCAACGAAGAACGGGAGACGCGAAATGGGTTAAGTTCTCCCGCCGTGCCCAGCGCTCCTTCGATCTGGAGGAACCCCGCGCTTCGTCGGCCGGCTAAAGAAGAAACGAGCGCTGCCGTGCATGAGTCGGCTCCTTCGCCAACGCGCTCACTACCCGGCGTGCCTCGCGCACCCGGCCGCCAGGAGTCAGCGCGGCGGCCAGCGCGTTACCCAGCGTGCCCTGCGCGGCGCCGGCGACGAGCGTGGGGGAGGTGCGGGAGGAGGAAGCGGCGGCGACGCGGAGAGTCCCCGCGTCCACACGGCTGCCGATCGCCCACCGGGGCCTGCACCCGCAGCCCGCGTTTACGCACCCTCGGTGGCCCCCGCAACCTGTCGCGCCTTGCGGACCCGGCCGCAGCCTCCAGTGTCGCGCTCGCCTGAGTCACCGCCATGGCCGAGAGCGCAGAGAGCGGCGGCCCACCGGGTGCGCAGGACAGTGCGGCCGACGGAGGCCCCGCAGAGCCCAAGATCATGAAGGTCACGGTGAAGACGCCTAAAGAGAAGGAGGAGTTCGCTGTACCCGAGAACAGCTCGGTCCAGCAGGTGAGGGCGCGGGCCGGGCGGCCCCCGTGTCGCCGACGGGGCGGGAAGACCGGCGGAGGGGCGGCCTGGCCGGGCGGCGGCCCAGGCGAACTCCGGTCCGGGGTCGGGCCCCGCCGGGTTCCGCTGCGTGAGCTGTGCGGGGCTGGGCCGGGCGAGCCGCGCGGCCTGTGCTGCGCCGCGCCGCGGCCGCCTAGCTCCGGGCCTCGGGCTCCCACTTGTCACAAAGGAGCGGGGCGCTGCGGGGAGGCTGGGCGCGGGCGGCGCTCGGCCTTTGGCCGGGCTGGGTGGGGGTCATTGTTATACCTGCCTGCTAATTGGAGAGATTTGGGGGTGAGAAGCACGTGGAAGGTTGGTTCTCGGTTTTGAATGCTGAACTCTTTCCCACCTTTCAGCCTTTTATATAAAAACTATGACGTGGAACTTGTTTTCAGTCACATTGTAATAGCTCACGCCTGAGAGAAGTAAATGACTTTGATTCATAGGCGACTTGCTGTTTCTGTTACAATACTTTCGTCATCGTTGCCAGCCATTGGGTAGGTTATTATTTGATTTTTAGGGAGCCAAGACAGACACCTGGCTGGGTATTAGAGGTTGAAACGGACCGCAAGAAAACCCAATCGGTGATAAGGGGAATTCTTATCAAATAATTGCTTTAAAGTCTATTCAGGAAAACAAGTCTTGCAGTTAATTAAGAGCCTTGGTAGAACTTATCAAATGTATGTTTCAACACATTCTAGAGCACTTGAATTGTTGACAGTATCAAACATTGTAAACAGTTTTATGCGAGGAAGCAAGTACCCACCACAGGAGCGTACCTTTAAGTTCTCTCAAGGTCTATCTAGTTCCAAAGGTGAGATCGGTTTTTTTCTGAAGCAAGAGGCTGTGTGGCACCATTGAGAGAAACTCTTGTTGACTCTTGTTTGTTAACGTTGCTATAAGAACGTTTACCATCTTTATATTTTCCAGCAGGTGTGTACGTCACCCACAATTGACATTTTCCTGCGTTTTCTGTATGCATCTCCTATTTCTAAAATACACTTTAAAATTGTAAATATCAATATTACCCTTATAAGGAAGACAAGCTGCATGCATGTTAATGGCTTGAGAACAACTTTTTTGAAAATGGTATTCCATATAAATTTGAGGCGCAGTGATGGGACGTGGTTGCTTTTGCCAGTTCTTGAAGATCCTCTGCACCTGTGTCAGCCAAGTCCTCGATAGGTGAAATCTGTTATAGTTGACTGCACTCTTTTCGTCTTTTGTTCTCTCTTCACTCGCTCTTTTTGTCACCCCTGTGAGGATTTTTTTTTCCCCAAAAGAGTTTGAGTTCACATAAGCAGTCTTTAATGTCTTTTGGATAAGGCTTTTTTCTTTTCCTCACTCAGCGTATTTTTTGAGATTCATCCTTTGAGAAGGTCTGTACTCCTACCTCAGAGATTTGCATACTCTGGCTCCATTCTCCCACTGAACCATGTCCTCAGCTCTGTGCTTAACTGCTGAGTTGTTTTCCATACCATGAATGTGTCGTAATCTACTGCCCAGGGTCATCTTTTTTCCTCCGGTTGTAATTCTTGTGAACAGCCTCGTAGAAATCCTTTTGAGATGATATGCTTTTTATCTGTATTAGAATAGCTCTGTTTATGTTTTTAGTTTTAGGTTTTTCATTTTTTAAAAGACAGGTTTTCACCCTGTAACTTGGGCTGTCCTGGAATTCACAGTGTGTAGACAGGCTGGCTTCAAACTCATCAGGTGTGTGCTGTTCCTCTGTCTTCTTGTTAGTATTTGGTATGAACAGGGTTTTTGTTGTTGTTGTTTTGTTTTTAATTTTAATTGTAACAGTTTAGTGAATGTGAGGACATATTGTGAAGCTCTTGGGTCGTCCTCAGAGTCCCAGTTTAGATTTCTATCTTCCTGGCAGCTTCCACATTTTATTTCCAGACATTAGAAATAATGCTTTATAAATAGAAAAATTATTTAGGTGAGCATCTATAGGTTTCTGGGTTTTTTGTTTTTGTAAGATTAATTCTGTGGAAGCTTGTCTTTTACTATGCTGTAACTAAATATGACTTTAATGGATGAAAGTAAGGTTTCCCTAGGTAACTTATTCTAATGTTGGTTAATGTTTAAAATCTTACCTGTTTTCTTTGGGAGCAGAACATGTGATGAGTTGAAAGCATAGCCTGCACCACAAACTGACAGCACATGAAGCTGCTGGCGGTCGGGAGGACAAGCAGAAACGTGCACAGGTGCAGGACAACGCAGGCTTCAGGTGCCCGAGGCACAGTCCTGTTCTCAGCACGAGAAAGGGGCTGCCATTCTATAAGCTAGACTTTCCTTATAGAACTTACTAGGTTCGGTGTTTGCTGTAAAGTTTGTCACAGAGTAATATTTGAAGGCAGTAAGGTTTCCTTTTAAATGGTTAATTGTAATTGTGATTGGGGCTGAGTCATAGTTGAGCGTTGGATCCAGCATGTAGTTCAGAAGACCTTGGGTTGAATCCTCAGTGAGCCCACATCCTTTCAATGGTAGGCTGATGATGGCAAATATGTGATTCTGAAAATTCTTAATCTGGGAGGGGGAAAGGAGGAAAAAGATTGTATTGAAGACTTTATGCTGTTTGGCAAATCACATTTTAAAGTGTTCTTTAAGCTAGCACACAGAGTAATGGCTTCATTGTGGCAGGAAATCCTCTCTTTTTGAGAGAGAGAGAGAAAGAGAGGGAGGGAGGAGGGGGAGGGAAAGGGAGGGAGAAAGAGGAGAGAAGAGAGAGAGAGAGAGAGAGAGAGAGAGAGAGAGAGAGAGAGAGAGAGAGAGAGAGAGAGAGAGGAGAGACACCCCACCCCACCCCACCCCCACCCCCACCCCATGCAAGCACTTTAGTTACAGCCTGGCCTTTACATGGTCTGGGGCTTTGCGGTTAGGTGTTCCTTACATTTGTATGGCACTGAGCCATCTCCACAGGTTCAACCCCCTGGTTGATTTTCTAGTTAAAATCTCAGTGTGCCTGCATAGTGCAGGCTATTTAGCAATGGTATTAATGTGAGTATGTTATTAACTAGGTGAGATTATCTTAAACTTCCTTGGTAAGTTGTAAGTTAAGTTGGTGATATTTATTTTTATTTAATTTTGGGAAAGGGTTTCACTATGTAGAGCAGACTGGTCTGGAACTCAAGAGATCTGCCTGCTTCTGCCCTTGGGTGCTAGGATTAAAGGTGTGTGCCACCAGGCCCAGCTTAATTCTTGATTTCTTTTTGTAACCAACAAGTAGAACTAAGGTATTTTTTTACAGTTTATGTATAATGAGTATTACTTGTTTGATATATATTAATGAAGCCTGAAATTTTGCCCAAATTAGAGCAAAATGTTTTTCATAGAGTAACTAGAATGAACTGTATAATGTTTAATTTGCTATTTATGAGTAACTGGAACAGTTTGTATCGCACAGTGTTTTATTAATATGGGACTTTATAGCATAGTTTCAAAAAAGGCAAATGTGTAGTGGCTTTGCCTATGAGACTTTTTCTGCTCCCTGTTATGAACAGTTGCCGGCAGCTTGGAGAATCCAGAATTCTCTGTCAAAAGATCAGGTAGAGCAATGTGTGTATGAGTTGGTGTAGAGAGTGGAGGGGAGCTTGTGTGTAACTTTTGAATGTTTTGATGAGAGAAATTACAGTGTTTGAGGTCATCACAAATAACATTGACATTAAGCCATGCAGGATGAGTATAGACCACCCCCCGACCCCCCACCCCCCCAACCCTGTGCCCATCTTAACGCTAAGAGCCCTATGTAAGTGTTAGGTTTGTAAAAGTATCATTTCATGGAACTAAGATGTAGCTATAAAATATCAACCAGATTATAGAGATAGTATATGTTAAGATAAATTTCCTACACACTGCATTACATAATGTGTGAATGTGGATTGACTTCTCTCTTGCTGGAGATTGAATCCAGGGACTCTTGTGCTGTTCAGTCTCTCCTTTTCCACTATGTCTATTTGGGTAATTTCTGTGGCTTCTGTTGTATTTTTCTGGATAGCATCTTACCAAGAAGGCTGGGTTAAAGCAGTAATATAGGATATACTAAGGAAGAAATATGTCCCTGAGATTAGTGTTTTGCAAACTCTAAGGAATTGCCGAAGAACTGATTTAGTGATTTTAATTAGCAGATATTGCTTAACTTTTCTTTAAGACTTAAGAGACCATACAGTTGACTTCTTTAAGCCATAAATGATGTCATTTAGAAAGAACATTCCTAGGCTTATGTAACCATCACCCCCGAAAGAAACTCTGTTCTTCATTGTCTCAGTATTTGAAACAAGTTCTCCCTGTAGAGCCCGGGCCGGCCTTCAGGTTGCTGTCTCTGCCTCAGCCTTCCCAGAGTGGGTTTATGGTTTTGTCTTCTGTCCACCTTACAATGTTTTCATAGATTATCTGAATTGTAGTCTACAAGGACTTAAAACAAAACATTTATTTATTGCTCATATGTGTGTATTTGGTGTGGAGCTGTCAGAAGATAATTATGGGTCCTAAGGATTGAACTCACGGTGCCTGGTGTGACATCAAATGCCTTTACCCACTGACCCCCAAGTAGTTCCTATGTTGTGCCTAGTGATATGCCTCTATATGGATGTGTACCACCTTTTATTTCTTCCCCCACCTGCTGGACATACATGTAAGTGTATTTTTGTTATGACTAATATCTCCTTGAGCACTCGTGATTCATGTGCTTTTTTGTGGGCATATAGTTTCATTTTTCTTGGGTGTAGACCTAGAGTAGCATTGGTAGGTCACATGGTAACTGTATGTTTAATTCTGGAGAGAATTGCCAAAGTGTTTTTGTTGTTGTTGTTGTTGTTGTTGTTGTTTTCTCCGAGACAGGGTTTCTCTGTATAGCCCTGGCTGTCCTGGAACTCACTCTGTAGACCAGGCTGGCCTCAAACTCAGAAATTTGCCTGCCTCTGCCTCCCAGAGTGCTGGCACTACAGGCGTGCGCCACCACCGCCTGACTTGCCAGAGTATTTTCTAAATAGACTGTTCCAATACTTTCTCATTGACACTTGCTATTGACAGTCTTTGATTATAATTGTCCTAGTGACTGTTGAGTGTCACTAAGATACTGTTAAGTATTACCAATAGCCTTTTAAGACAGACATGTCAGTAATTCTGAGATAATGTGGTTTTGCTTTAAATGTCACAAATTATTTTTGGCAGAGATTTTGAGATATTTGCAACACATAGGAAAACTCAGCTGTCATCTATTAAAGTGATTTTGCAAACTGGGCTAGCTAGTTGGCTCAGTGGGTAAAGGGACTTGTTAGTCCTGACACCTGAGTTTTGAGTCCCAGCTACTCATGGTGGAAGAAAAGAACTGACTTTCAGAGGTTGTCCTTTGATCGCCACTGTGAATCATCACTCATGTGTCCTCCTCCTACCCACAACAATGGCAAGTATGAAAACAATTTAAAACAGTGCGATACTTTTTAAAAGCTTTTAAAAAATTATGTATATGAGTGTTTTGGCCTGCATGTATCTCTATGTACCGCATGTGCCTAGTATCTGTGGAGGCCCAAAAAAGTGTGTTAGATCCCTTGAGACTGGAGTTAGATAACTGTGAGCCACTAACTATGTGGATACTTAGGACCTGGGTCCCTTGGAAAAACAGCCAGTGCTCTTAACATTTAGCCATCTCTCTAATCCCTGGTACAACTTATCTTACTAAAAAATTAACAGCTGTCTTTCTGAAGACTAGGAATGTGGAAAGAGAATTTTTGAATTAACTTTTTGGGTTTTTTTGAGACAGGGTTTCTCTGTATAGCCCTGGCTGTCCTGGAACTCACTCTGTAGACCAGTCTGGCCTCGAACTCAGAAATCCACCTGCCTCTGCCTCCCAAGTGCTGGGATTAAAGGCGTGCGCCACCACCGCCCGGCTCAACATTTAAAATTTTTAAGGGTGGTTTTCTTAGTTTTGTTTTGGTTTTTTTGTTTTGTTTTGTTTTGGTTTTTTGTTTGTTTGTTTGTTTGTTTTTCTAGACAGGGTTTCTCTGTGTAGTCCTGGCTGTCCTGGAACTCACTCTGTAGACAGAAATCCGCCTGTCTCTGCCTCCCAAGTGCCATTTTTAAGTTTTAATTTCTAATATCAGGAGTTGAGATTTACATAATGGCTCTTCTTTGAAATGGTGTCGTAAGATACAGATTGCTGTAGTGATGTAATTAAGAGAAAGGTAGTTGCTGAAAAATGTTTGAGGATTGACCTCACCAAGTTGCTATTATTGCTTCTTGCCTGGAAATGACATTCTAGCTTACTGGTAGTCTCTGACTTCTGTATTTCTCCCCTCCCATTTATTCCTAGAGTAGTATTTGAAAATTGTTAATGAGATGATGGACACTAAAGGTCCATCTGAGCTAGTGTCAGGGCCCTCTGATGGCTTCTGCCTGCTGCTCCTTTGATGGCGTCCCTCTCCTTGGCCTCATCGGTTAGCCTCACTGTCTGCAATCCCGTGACCTGTTACTACGTTGACCTCTGCCTTAGGGCTTGTGTACAGCTTGTTCTGGCCTGCCTCCTACTCTCTGTTGGCTTCTACCAATCCTTTACATTGTAGAACAGAGGTCAGTTTCTCAAAGAAGTATGCCTGACTGCCCAGGCTTCCCTGGGGTCACCTGTTGCATTTTCTCACAACGCCATTAGTTGGTACATGTATGTGTGTGTCATTTATTATAGTTCAAAATTACATAGTTAGGATTATTTGATGCTTCTCTGCTAGGAAGGAGTGGTGATGTTATTTATCTAGGTTCCTAGAACCTAGTGGATAGTGTAGACTCCCTAAACAGTGTGTTTGTGAGTGAATTTTGAACATTTTGTGCAATATGTATTTAATATTAAAAACCCATTGTGGAACCTTACTGAGTGAAGCATATACAAATGGGTACAGTCCTCTGGAGACCTCATCTTAACCTTCTCTCCCTTCAGTCTCCTAGCTTAGAACTCTTTCTTTGAGACAGGGTCTCTATGGCTGTCCTGTAACTTTCTATATAGACTAGGCTGGCCTCAAACTCAAAGAGATCCTCCTGTCTCTGCTTCCCAAGGTCTGGGATTACAAATATGCACCAGCATACCCAGCCCAACTCAACTTTTTAAAAGATGTTTAACTCTGTGTGTGTGTGTGTGTGTGTGTGTGTGTGTGTGAGAGAGAGAGAGAGAGAGAGAGAGAGAGAGAGAGAGTTGGTTCTTCAGCTGTGGAACCAGGGTTGTCAGGCTTGGGTATCAAGTGCTTTTCACCAACCCTTTCTCAATGTCCTCAGGTTTTAAGCTGGAGAGTTCCTCTGACTCATAGAAAATGATTTAGTATTAGCCATTTTGTATCAAAGATGGCTTGTAACTGATAACAGTTATTTTATTCCACTTGTCTCTGGTATGTGTAGGTGTGTATGCCAGGGTACAGGTGTGGACTTCCTATGGGAATTGTTCTCTCCTTCTACCACATCAGGCCTGTTGAGCAAACTCAGTTCTTCAGGCCTGGCTGCAAGCACTTGTTGAGCCATTTCACTGACCCCTGACAAATTTTCAGATGTGCAGAGAAATCAGTTTTTTGAGGAGTCCATGTTAAACTAGTCAGTGATTGCCAATCAGTTCTCCAGGAAAAACAGCACTTATCTGTAGTGTTTACTTGTTTGTGTGTAGTAAATATTCTCACAGTGGTAGATTCAAGTAACCAGTATTAAACTGCTTCAAAAATTACTAAATATTAAGAAGCTATTACTTAATGTGGGTTTCTTAGACAGAGGGCAACTATGGCTGGGCAATTCCTGTCTGCCTTTCAGAGCCAATGAGACTGGCCTCTAGAAACAAGGTAGACTTTATGTATCCCTTTACTGAAACTGCAAGCTTCTGCAGCTTGTTGCAATGCTTACTAGAAATCTACTATGTAACAGTGTTTCCTGGTAGAATGGTGTGAGGGGGCTGAAAGACAGACTAAGCCATTAAAAGGGCTGTGGGTTGCTTTGCAGAGGACCTGGATTAGATTGTAAGCACCTACATGCTTTCTCACAGCCTTCCAGAACTAGTCTCAAAGGATCCAACACCCTTTTCTGACCTATGGGCAGCAGGCACACATGTTTTATGCAGACTTACATGCAGGCAAAACACCATGCACATAAAATAAAAATAAAATTTCTTTTTAAAAAACAACAACAAAACCAGCATCACTGGGGCTGGAGAGATGGCTCTGTGGTTAAGAACACTGACTGTTCTTCCCGAGGTCCTGAGTTAATTCCCAGCAATCACATGGTGGCTCACAACCATCTATAATGGAATCTAATGCCCTCTTCTAGTGTGTCTGAACACAGCTACAGTGTACTTATATAAATAAAGCAATTTTAAAAAAATCATAAACAATTTTTAGATTGAAGGGGTGGCTCAGAGGTTAAGAGCACTGACTGTCTTCCAGAGGTTCTTACTTCAAATTCCAGCAACCACACTGTGGCTCACAACCATCTGTAATAAGATCAGATGCCCTCTTCTGGTGTGTCTAAAGACAGTGACAGTGTACTCATAAATTAAGTAAATCTTAAAAAGAAAAAAACAAAACAAAACATAATTTTCTTGGCAAACAATAAAGCTGAATTTAACTTTAAATTTGTTACAGTAAATTAAATTTGTGTGTGTGTGTGTGTGTATACCATGGTGACACCAAAGTTTTGGGCTAGGTCTTTCCACCTTAATTAGCCAGTCTAAAAACACCTTCAGACTTGTGCACAGGTTTGTCTCCTAGTCTGTTTGTTGTTATCCTATCAGGGTGACAGTATTGACCACTATGTGACCCTTTCTAAGAATGAAGGCACAGGTGATCGAAAATATTTCAGGTTTGTATGTTTTGTTTTGTTTTTCTGTCAGAGGAGTAGCGTGCTTGTTCTCTCTGTCTCTCTCTCTCTCTCTCTCTCACACACACACACACACACACACACACACACACACATTCCAGGGTACACGTTTGGAGAATAATTAAGAGACTACTTTGGAGACTTGTTTCTCTCCTTATCCTGTGATTTCAGGAACTGAGCCCTGCACCAGCCCCAGGAATAGTTTTAATGCCTCTGTTAATTGGTATTGGTTGTTTGGCTTTCCCTTTACTCTCTTCAGTTCAGTATCTGGACTGAAACCAAGTTCACAGATAGATGTGTGTGTGTGTGCGCGCACACACACCATGCATGCAACAGGGCTTCTCTATATAGCTCTGGTTATCTTGAAACTTGCTCTATAGAGCAGGCTGGCCTTGGAACTCAGAAATCCACCTGGCTCTGCCTCCCAGGTGTTGTAATTAAAGGCATTCTCCACTACCACCCAGCTATGAGATTTTTCTTAAAGATGTATTATGCGTGTGTGTGTGTGTGTGTGTGTGTGTGTGTGTGTGTGTGTGTGTGTGAGAGAGAGAGAGAGAGAGAGAGAGAGAGAGAGAGAGAGAACATGGGGGAGTGCCCCCAGAAGCCCCAAGATGTCTGATGTTCCTGCAGCTGGAGCTGCTTGATGAGGGTGCTGAGGACTGCATTTGGCTCCTGCAAGAGCAGTAAGCTCTTAACCGCTGTGCGGTCGGTCTCTTCAGCCCCACATCTAAGTTCTTTCTGAGTGCTAAGTCATGAGTCAGCCAAGGCAGCTTCCCTTTGAGGAGGATGCAAGCATGTGCTCTTAGCAGCTGCACCCATCACTGCTTTCTGTCAGTATGAAGGAAGAGCCATGAACTCACATCTCAAACCTGAGATGAGGTTGGAGTCTGTTGTCTGTGACAGTAATTGTTAGCAGCCCTTTGCTTTATTATAGAGAAGGGGACTTCACGTGTGTCTAGCAAAACTCTGCTTGTGTTTTTGTGTTGGGTTTTAGAAATTTTCTAATAAACATCAAATGGGGTGATGTAGTACCAGAAAATTATATACTTGTACAATAAAAAGATAATTAACAAAGAATTGTGTGTTTGTGCAGGCCATTCACATGTGTGTACATGCATGTAGAAGCTGAGGTTGACTCTCTCCTTTGTTGCCTTCTGTGTTATTGTTTAGAGTACCAGGTCTCTTACCAAATCAGAAGTTCATGGTTTGTTGAGACTATCTAGCCTTGAACTCTGGGTAGCCAAGGATGACCCTAACTTTTAGTCCTCCTGTTTGATCTCCTGAGTACTGGGATTACAAGTAATGTGCCCAGTTTATGCAGTGTTAAGATTCAGTGTAGGGCATACAGATACGAGGCAAACACTCTACTGAACCACAGTCCCCAGTCCCACACTTCTCTTTAGAAAACAGATACTGAGCTGGGCGGTGGTGGCGCACGCCTGTAATCCCAGCACTCTGAGAGGCAGAGGCAGGTGGATTTCTGAGTTTGAGGCCAGCTTGGTCTACAGAGTGAGTTCCAGGACAGCCATGGCTGTACAGAGAAACCCTGTCTCGAAAAAAACCAAATCCAGAAAAACCCAAAAAAAGAAAAAGAAAACAGATACTGCCCTTCTGCCCCTTCTTCAATTTGATATATAATAAACCAGAGGTTCTCTTCACTTGTAAATGGTTTTCTTTGCTTTGAGTTATCTACAGTCACTTGTGGCTATTGTTTATTTGTTCTTGAGTGCTGGATTTGACTAAATAAATGTACCATTGAGGCACGTTTTAGTTGTTTTGTTTGGTTAAACCACAAATGTGTCCAGCCTATTAGACAAATAGTGGAACTGTAAGGTCTTGGTAATCAAATCCAGTGTCTACCTTGAAATGTGCTTTTAAAACTGACTAGCTTACACTTCAGGCTGCAGTCTATGTGGCAGCCAGTTACTGCAACTGCAACCCTGCAAACCCAGAGCCATCCAGAGAGGCTCTGTTGTAATTTATAGTCTCTGACATGGAAAAGGAAGAGCACCTTTATTGAAGTAAAGATCCTTCATCTGCATTGTGTTTCTTGCTAATTTGTAGGAAATCTTTGTGCTGTTTGTGCTGTTGTTTTTTTTTTTTAAAGATGTATTTATTATTTTGTGTACGTGTGTACACCAAGCGCATGCTCACGCAGATAGAAGCCAGGGCAGAGTGCTGAATCCTCTAGAACCAGAGTTAAGAGATGGCTGTGGGCCACCATATTGGTTATGAGGAGGAACCAGACTCATCCTCTACAAGAGCTTCTTTGTGCTCTCTCCAGCCCTCTACTGGTTATCTGTGTGCCGGCTGTTTTGTCTCTGGCTTCTTCACTCTTTATGGGGTGTGGGGCGGGGGCGGTGGGGGTGGGGGTGTGTGGGGGGTGTTAGTTAAATAGTTTTTGTTCACTTAGGAAGTAGTGTCTTGCTGGGCAGTGGTAGCACCTTTAATCCCAGCACTTGGGAGGCAGAGGCAGGTGGATTTGTGAGTTACAGGACAGCCAGGGCTACACAGAGAAACCCTGTCTTGAGCCCCCCTGCCCCCCCCAAAAGGAAGTGGTATATTTCTTGTGTTTGATCAGATGTCACTGGAGTACTATAAGATTCCAATTTTTGAAGTGTGTCAATGAATTTTGACCAAGTGTCAGCCTGTTTTGTTAAATGTGCTTCAAAAGATGCTTATGGTGGAAGTGGGTCAGCCACTTTGTTTTATTTTGAATTTTGTTTTTGTTTTTGTTTTTTTATAATTGTGTGTGCTTGTGCAGGCACATGTACATGTGTAGACCAGGCTTACTGTGTAGACCTCCATCCACCTGCCTCTACCTCCCAAGTGCTGAGCTCAAAGAGGATCACCACATCTGCCTAAGATGTCATATTATTACTCCCTCCCCTCCGAACCCCTGCTGGGGATCCTGAGGATTTAGCCCAGCATTACCTGAGGGGTAGGCAGGCACTTAACCAGGGATGAGCCACAGCCTTGTCCTAAGTTCCTCTCTTTGGCAGTTCGAAGAAGTCCTGCTTTAAATCCAGCACTGTGACCCTGGGGACACTGGTCTCTGTGTCCTGCTTGTGGTGTACACTTTCTCTCCGTTTGCTTTCAGATCAAGTTGTTTGCCTTACTCCAGTTGCCGCCTTTATTAGGTTGATAGGTATATACTATTTTTATGTCCTTTGGAGATTTCTCCATGAATTTTATAAATCGTCCCTGTCGGGAAGTACTTGCTACTTGTAGAATACTGCATAGATCCTAGAGCTCTTAACTCTGCATGCCCTGGATTCCACACCTTTCTCTTTTTTGGTCCCTGTCAAATGACACAAGATATATAAGAGCTTCGTAAAGTTGGCATTTTTGAAGAATTTTCTGTACAGTTTTTCATTTTTATTTCTTCATCTGGGATCATTTTCTTGTCCCTAAGGGACCCTAATACATTTCCTAAACTGTCTGCCTGCTAGGTGTCACCTTCTCTGTTTATGTGAGTAAGAAAAAGATCCTGTGAGCCGCTCTGTTTGTCTTTACATTTCAGTTTAATTCTGAGGGATTTTTACTGGATATAAAACTCTAGGTCACTATTTCTCCCTTTGGAAAAAAAAAGTTTATAATTAAGTACAAACAGGTTGAACCTGGGAAATGATGCTACTCAGTGGTAGAGAACTTGCCCAGCCAGCAGAAGATCCTGCCTTGGTCAGTGAGTTGGAGTCACATAGTAGGTCCTTTTCAGTTTGTCAGCTTTTGCTTAGTAATATACATTTAAAGTTCCTCCATATCCTTTCATGACCTTAGAGTACACTTCTTTTCAGTGCTTATTCGAATGCACCACAGATTATCTACTGAGGAATGTCTCAACTTCAAATTTTTGGCAATTATGAGTGAAACCTTTGTAGATCTACATGAAGGTTTTAAAGTGAATAGTTTGTAAATATAAAGGAGTGGTTGCTGAATTTCATTCTGAGATTGTGTATGGTTTCCTAAGAAACAGCCATTGACATATAATTTGTAGTCACACTTGTGTTTACAGATGTAGGTGCTTTTTTTTCCCTTACTTTGCTGACTTTTGCCGTGGAGGGATGCTGTGAACATGGCTGTCTGGCATTGCCTGTGGCCGTTCCCTGCCAGTTAACCCAGGTGACAATCGACTATACCCACGTGCTGAGTCAGCCTCCCATTTACAGATGAAGCCCCATCTGTCACTCAGACTTTCTAAAAGTCATCATTTGTGTTCTTTGAAAATGTGTGTGTGTTTCTATCTGTGATTAGATGTGGCCATCAGCCATTGCCTCCCCACTCCCCTAGTGCCCACATGGACAGCTGAGTAGAGCTGATGTTGTTAGTCTGTCGAGGAGCAATGCTGGGTCTCTTCACTACCTTTACTAGGTTTTGTCTCTGAGGGCCATGAGACAGGTGAGAAACAGCACTGTAAGAGATTGGGTGGGTTGCTCGTTTTCATCTTTCAAGAAAATGGGGATTCTTGGTCAAAGCTTGTTTGCAAGCATGAGGACCTGAGTTCAGCTCCCACGTGGACAGTGAGGACGTGGAAAGGTGCAAGCGCTATTGTGCTATCGGGAGGGGACAGATAAAAGCAGCACACCAACCATGATGACTGTGGGAGGTCTGATAGTTACAGCTGTTGGTGAGCCTGTGGGGAGCCTCTTTCCCTCCCATAGAGCTGAGGAGAGTAGGCTGGACTCTAGCAGTCACCAGGGATGAGGGGACTGTAGAGCTACAGACCTGTGCTACAGAGAGAAACGTTGATGCAAAGCACAGACCAAATATGAGTTGACTATGGCCCAGGAACATGTGCTGGTATCATGAAAGGCAAGTTCTGCTTTGTAGGTAGTTACAAGATGTTTCAGTATAAAATATTTTTGCCAGTTGTATTGGTGGAGATCAGAGATAGGTGGGTACTTCAAAGAGAGGAAATCGCTGTTTCAGATGGTTTCTTAGATATAATGGTTTCTTTTTTGATTTGTTTTTTTCTTTTTTGGCTTTTCAAGACACGGTTTTTCTGTGTGGTCCTGGAACTCCCTCTGTAGATTGTGCTGGCCTCAAACTCCCAAGATCCTCCTGCCAAAGCTTTCCAAGTGCTGGGATTAAAGACAGACACCACCACCACCCAGCAGCTTCTTAAGTTTTTTGGGTTTCAGGAGGATAGTAACCTACTAATAAATTTTAAAATTTTTTGATTCAGTGATATTAGATTAGACACAGAAGTGAGCAGTGAGTGAATGGCATTCAAAGAAACTGAGACTTTAAGACAATTTGTCTCTGGCTGCAATGGTCTTAGTGTCCATAATCATTAAGTACAGGTATGCTGTTTGTTTTTGTTTTTGTTGTTCTGGGAACTAGAGTGTGCAGTATCTTGAAGATACACTATCAAGTCAGTACCAAGGACCATGTCCTAGACGACTGAGTAAGTTAAGGATATGAATAAATGATAGCAAATAGGCAAACTTATAGGTATAAAATATAAGTTAGTGGGGCTTTTTGGGAATGGTGAAGGAATTAATGAGTGCATAGGAAAGTAATAGCAGGAAGGGTACAGATTTCTTTTGGAATGAATGAGTATGTTCTGAAGTTGATTCTTATTAATGCAGCTTATTTCTAAATATACTAAAGACTTTTGAATTATACACTAAATATTTTCTTAAGATTTATTTATTATTGTATGTAAGTACACTGTAACTGTCTTTAGACACACCAGAAGAGGGCTTCAGATCTCATCATGGAGGTTGTAGACCACCTGGTAGTTGCCAGGATTTGAAATCAAGACCTTGCGAAGAGCAGTCAGTGTTCTTAACCACTGAACCATCTCTCCAGCCCCGAATTATATGCTTTAAGTGGCCAAATTATATGGCATGTGAACTATATATATTTGGAGACACAGAGTTTGCTGTGTAGCTTTGGTTGTTGTGGAATTTCCTGGGTAGACCAGGATGGCCTCAAACTCACAGAGAGCTTCATACCTCTGCTTCCCTTATGGTGGGATTAAAGGTTTTTGTCACCATGCCTGGTGAGTGATAATTCAGCAAAGCTTAAAAACATCTTTAAGCCTGGTGCTGGTGGCACACACCTGTAATCCCAGCACTTGGGAGGCAGAGGCAGGTGGATTTCTGAGTTTGAGGACAGCCAGGGATATACAGAGAAACCCTGTCTCAAAAACAAACAAACAAAGAAACAAAAACATTCTTTTATATTAGTTAGAATTTGGAGGCAAAAGTAGGAGCATGCCTCAGATCTAGCATCTTACCTTCAAATCTTCAAACACTATAAAATGCTGTATAACTGTGTGTGTGTGTGTGTGTGTGTGTGTGTGTGTGTGTGTGTGTGTGTGTGTGTACCACAATACACATGTGGACGTCAAAGGCTATTTCTCTTCTACTACCATGAAGTTTCCAGGGATAGATCTCAATAGACCTCTGGTGTTGGGCTTGGCCACAAGCACGTTTGTGCACTGAGCCATCTGATGGCCCAGTGGTTATAGCTAGTTACTTACTTCAGAATGTGAGGGAGATCAGGGCCTTTCTGAGTTTGAGATTAAAACATTTGATCTAGATCAACTTTCTCATTTTATGTATTAAATGCATTTTATTATCAAACCTATAATAAAGGTTACACATTTAATTAATTCATTTTGAATTATTTTGCATATGAGGTGTATTGGTTTGGCCTTGAAATCAGATCTATTCTGGAAACCCAGCGCAGCAATTTATTATTAACACCATTTAGGGCCAAGTCTTAATCCCTTTTTTCTGTGTTTGAAAACAGATTCATCCTAATAACAGAGTTCCTGTGGATTAAGAGAGCAGCAAGAGTGGCCATCCACTGTGCTCGATGCTTGTACTCTGTGCATTATAATTTAAGCTTTAGAAAAATATTTTCTTATAACTACTGAAGGGAGGAGGTACCTAAGAGATGATTAAGTTGTGCTCTTTCCATGTAGAATACCATAGAATATAAATGGTGTTTGTGAAGTTTTTTTTAAGTCACTTGGAAATACCTAGGGAAAAAGATAATATATCACATAGGCATGTCTGTTGGCACACTCATCTAATTACCTACAGAAGCTGATGGATTTCTATGAGATCAAGGCCAGCCTAGTCTACATAATGAGTTCCAGGATAGCCAGGGCAATGTAGAGAGACTTTGTCTCAAAAAATCACCACCAACAAAAAGATTATATATCATATAGTTTCAAATAGAGGGGGAAAGCTCAGATGAGAAGGTTCCAGAGTGCTGACTGTGGTCAACTGTATATATATAATCTGCTTCTTACCCTTTCAGAAATTTGCTTGTGTGTATGAGTTGAGAAGGCAGATTAAAAAATCCACATTGTTTGGTGAGGTCTCAAGCCTGTGATGCCAGGACTGCGGAGGCACCACTGGGAGTTTGAGGTCACCTTCTGCAACAGAGTGACATCCTGTCTCAGAACCAAGCCAACCAAACAGAATGATAGGTTTATATGAAGTGTTGAGACTTACCTTGAGAGTTTTGTTCATAGATCCGTGTACAGAATGCTATACCATGCGGCTGTGCTTTCTGACTTCCTTTCCCGGATGCTGGGAGATTTGTAAGCCTTAGATATGCACCTGATGAGCTTTCCTCCCCAGTGTGGTCTCTGAGACCTGAGACCTTTGCGTGACAACAGGACACTGGAAAGGTCAGATTATCTTGGCATGTTTTTTTAGATTTGGGATTTTTTTAATTGGGTTGCTTACTGTTGTTAAAAACAATTTAGTGGCTTCCAGAAGAATTTCAGACCTGGGACACCGAGCCCTTCTCATTGGATTCATGTCTGTGTAACAGGTTTTGTTGTGGCAGTGCTGGCTTCCGTGTTGAAACTCACCTCTGTAATGTGGGTAGACTTGTGATGGAGAGATCCTTTAGGTTTCAACTGTGGTGCTCTGGTATAGTCTGTTACTGTGGGTTCCCAGGCCACTGAGGTTTTCTAATTTGAATAAAGCCTGTATAGTTTGGATGTTTTAGTAGAGACTTAAGAAATGGTGATCTTTTAAGTAAGCATTTGTCTGCAGTGTCTTGTTCTTTCTTTGCATTTGCAGGCTGTTCTGTTCTCCAGCAAGCAATTCTCCAGGTTTTCCTGATTTCTTCCTAATTTTTCTGCTTTTGGTTTTCAGTTCTGGAAAGCCTTCTTTAACTAACTCTCTTTGTGCTTTTTCTGTTTATAGTTTGAGTCTCTGGAAAAGATTTCCCTATTTACTATTTGCTTTTCAGTGGTACTGCTTGGTAATATACATTGAATGAAAGAAGTGATAAGGATAGTAAAAATAGCTGCAAATATGAGCTTGCCTGTCTGTGTATTGGAATTCAAAAGAAAGGGGGCTAATGATGGAGATTGGGGACACAGTTTCAATAAGCTTAGCAAAGCCCCTTGTGAGCCCAACTACATTTGGTCCTGTTGCAAAAGAAGGAAACAAATACCGTGTCATCTCCTCCATGTGCAGCAGCCCCATCCTTGACATCTGGAGTGAGTCCTTCCTGTTAGAGATGGGATGGTTGCACACTGAGGAGGAGATGCAGCGGTTGTAGTAGGGTCTTTGGAGGAACTTCTACAAACCAGTCTAGGTGGTACTGTACAAACTTCTGTGTTACTAAAATACATACGTCATTTATTTTTTTATCTTATTTAGTTCAAAGAAGAAATCTCTAAACGTTTCAAATCTCATATTGACCAACTTGTGTTGATATTTGCTGGAAAAATTTTAAAAGATCAAGATACTTTGAGTCAGCATGGGATTCATGATGGACTTACGGTTCACCTTGTCATCAAAACACAGAACAGGTATGTCTGTTTAAATAACCAGTTCAGGCTCCAAGGAGCTTTCCTTGTTAGTGTTTAAACAGCTAAAGTACCTTTCTTTGTTTCTCTTGAATGTTTGATGAAAAACAACATTGTGACTCCATGCCTTACTAGTATCTGCTTGTCTGTGGAGTGAATATTTCTGCAGGGAGGGCTGGGGTGCAGATACAGGGCAGGCCCCCACTTAATACTTTAGAAAATTCAACTGGTTATTAGGTAGAAATTTTTATCGGGGTTTTTTGGTTTTTTGGATTTAGTTTTTTGGAGACAGGGTTTCTCTATATAGCCCTGGCTGTCCTGAGCTCACTCTGTAGACCAGGCTGGCCTCGGACTCAGAAATCCGCCTGCCTCTGCCTCCCAGAGTGCTGGGATTACAGGTGTGCGCCACCACCGCCCGGCAGGTAGAAAATTTTTGAGTTAGGTGACAACTTAGTTTTTTAGCTGTTCTCTTTAGGGAAAGTTTTAGACATGATTTAGGTAACATGTTAGCAGAGTACAAGTCATTATTAATGTGTGATAAGTTTTTGAAAGAAATTTTATCATTATTGTTCTAGATATCATCTAGAACAATTTTTGTTTCATTAGTAAAAAAGCTTCATCGGACTTACTTGAATTTGGGATTTTCTTATCTCATTCCACTCTACAAATAATTTAAGATGATGTAATGGAGTGAATGATTGGGGCCTCCTAAAACTTACTGTTTTATTAGTATTAACTTTGTGGTTAGCCTTGATTTGCTGTGCAGCATGGCAACGGTTAGCCTGAGTTTCACTGTGTTGCCACACTAGGTATCTTTTAGAGACTGGCGGTCAGTCTAGTCCAGGCCAATGATAATTTGTTACTCCTGCCTCAGCCTCCTGAGTGCTGGATTACAGGCGCACCTCCCTGTGCGCAGCCAGTCTTAGGATTCTTCCCACTCTTCCTTTGCTGCAGTCTGCAGTTGAGAGCATGGCGTGGTGCATATTTTACAGGACTTGCTGTAGCATTTGCTCTAGGAGCAGCTTCTCAGGCATGCACACCCTGGCAGGCTTTTGTGCTGTCCCCGAGAACTTCCTGTGCTCTGTACTTGACAGCTTCTTGCATGACAGTGATGTAACACAGAGCACACGTACACGTACACGGTGATCCATGCTGGGCCGTCGTGAAGAACAGACCATGTAATCAGTAAATGATGCAGTAAGGTCCATGATCAGATTGATGTCAGATGAGAGAGAGTTCTAATAAAGTCTGCTGGTCTAAAGAACTCTAAAGATGGCACCCAGAGCTTAGTGTCAGAACCCCAGCCCTGGCCACCTGAGCAAGCTGGCTCCATTCCTTGTCCTCATTGAAACAGACAACTAATGGTGATGATGAGAGGGGACATCCATTGAATGTCATACTGAGAAGAACAAGATAGACCAGTGACAGCCTCCCCACCCCTATCTTCTGAGTCGTAACGTAAGACTAGGCTTAAATATATAGGATAAGAGGTGTACATAGCTAAGTAGTCCTGGTAAAAGTGAGGCCCTGCCTATTGACCTATCTTTGTCTTGACTTCAGCTTCTCCTATAAGGTGGTCTACCCAATTGTCAAAGGACTGTGATGAAATCCCTTTCCAACTGATAGGCTCTCCCTCTAGTTGGCACCAGGTCTCCAGCCTTTCTTGCTCCCAGCATAGAGTTGCAGACAAGTTCCAGCTCCTTGGATCATTATGTCAGTAGCCTGGCAGTCAAAGGGGGGAGATACATGGGACTCTTGTCTAGTTAGAGTGATGTCAGAACCAGCCCACTCAGCAGCTCTCCCTGTCACACCCAGTGCCTTGACAATCCCATCAGCTTTTAGGCCTACACTGTGTGTGTGTGTGTGTGTGTACACACAAGTGCCTTTGGAGGCATCTGACTCTCCTGGAGCTGTAGCAGTTACAAGTGGTTATGAGCCTCCTGGAGTGCGTGCTGGGACTGGGCACTCTGGAGGAGCAGCGGTGCTCTAAACGACTGAGCCATCTCTCCAGCCCCGTCATTGTATTACGTTTTTACCTTTAACAGTTTCAAGGATGTAAGTTAGACTACTCGTAGCTCTGTGAATAGTGGTGGCAACAACCATCTTGTATAAGGTGGTAACTAGTTGGCTCTCCTATGTAATCACTGTGCTTGAAAGCAGTGAGGCATTTCATGTGTTTGAGTTCAGAGAAGACAGACAGTAGTCACTTCTTAAAGTTCTATTTCCAATATTTGTTTGTGATGCTCAGTAATTTTAGGCAAAGTATTGATGACATTCTGTTGACAAGAGCTTACCCTTGGTTGTTCTGGCTATTCGAATTTAAATTCTTTTAAAAAATAATGAGTTCTGCGTCTTACATTGTGATTTAATTATTTACACTAGGCAGCAAGATAATTCAGCTCAGCAAACAAATACCACTGGAAGTAACGTGACCAGTTCTCCAACTCCTGATAATAATCCCACTTCTGGTTCTGCTGCTAACAACTCCTTTGGCCTAGGTAAGTTGTGTGTGCATGCATGTATGCATACATGTGTGCACAGAGTAAAATGTTCTGTTTCTCTAAGGACAGTTTAAACTTTGTGGTTTACTTCTGTAATCATGTTTTAAAAGTAGTTTGGGATACAAGTATGTTTGTTTAGCTTACATTTATATTTAGTAAGTGACAATCCTCTACTTTATAATAAAAGTTATGTAGCCTATGTATATGTAGTAATCTGACTAGCACATAATCGCATCTGAGGATATAGTTAATTGAGGCTGACTTGTGATGAATTCAGTAATAGTTTTTTAGTTATACAAGAAAGGAACCTAGTGACTATCCTAGTTGTTTTTGTTTTCTCTTGTGTTTTGTTTGAAAAAAAATAAATCTTGCAAATGTAGCCTGAGCTACCCTTGAACTTCCTACACTGACTTTCCTGGTGGAGATTGTAGGTATGCGGCATGACTCTGTCCTGGGGGGCTCATTGGTTAAGAGATGGTTCCGTGTTTGTTCTTGCAGAGGACCTGGTTCAGTTCCCAGCACTCATTCTGTGGCTTGTAACCATCTATAACTCAAGTTTCAAGGGATCTGGCACTGTCTTCTGGTCCTGGGAACACTGGGCATGCATGTGGTACCCACAACAAGCATGCACACAAAACACTCATACATAAAATAAAAAATAATTAAATCTAGTACTTAAAAAAAAAAAATCTCTTGGACCAGAGAGATGGCTCAGTGGTTAAGAGCACTGACTGCTCTTCCAGAGGTCCTGAGATTAATTCCCAGCCACCACATGGTGGCTCACAACCATCTGCAATGGGGTCTGATGCCCTTTCTGGTGTGTCTAAAGAGAGCAATGGTATACTTATATACATTAGATAGATAGATAGATAGATAGATAGATAGATAGATAGATAGATAGATCATTTAAAAAAGTTTCAAAGGCGTCCTAACCACATGAAAGCACTGTCTCCTGAGTACCGGGAGTGAAGCATCTTTTCTCTCAGACCAGACAGCTTTCCTCTCCTCCCCTGCATGCAGTGCAAGCACTTCACAGGAGCCTCTTCCACTACACTGCTATTCTTTATACAATTGCAAATGTTGAGATTTTGCAATTGTATAATTGAGGAAATCCTTCCAGATTGAGGAAAAATGTTGAGAAGGTGACAAAGGTTGGGCTGAAGATGAGCTTAAATGTCTTTACCAGCCCTTAAAGCTGGTAGTTTTCCTTAGATTTCACTTTCACATATTAGGAACCACACCTTTTGTCCTTTCCCTGAAAACTTTTGGGTGACTCAATTATAGTATGCTAATAGACAGTGCATGCATTTGAGAGCACGGCCTGGCCTTCTGTGCTGCACACAGCACTAACTTCACACAGAGATGAGCCTCTGGCTGCTGCTCTCCTCTCCTTCACGGCTGGTGGGTGGGGCTGAAAGTTCACCTCTATCCACTAGGCCATTTGATGACTGACTCTGTCATCTTCCTGTCCTTCCCAGGGCGTTTTTAGTCTTAGTCCTCATCAGGGTCTTGATCTGTGGGTCTGCTGTGTATAGCAGAAGACTCTCAAAGTTGAGAATTTGGCTGATTTTGATTATAGGGTGTGTTTGGGGCTGGGAGGCTTTCCCCTGTGACAAACACTGGGTAGAAGCAGTCGGAAGTGAGGCAGTTTGTTCTGGCATACAGTTCTCAGCTGGTGAACTGCTGCTGGATAAAGGCCTGTGTGTGGCAAGGAGGGTGTCTTCATTGTGCAGCCACTGTCTCACTTCTGCCTGGCACCCCAAAGGCAAATGAGAAGAGGCAGATTGAGCTAGAAATTGTGCTTTATTTCAGAGCTGGTAATCTGGGGCCACATCTAATCTTCTGCCAGCAAATTGTGTGGGGTTGGGGAGAACAGAAACAAGGTGGTTGATCCTTTCAGAGCTCAGGCTTGCCTCTGCTCAGATAGTCAGCAGTTGAGAGTGGACCAAGTATCTATGCCTCTCGTGTTATCCCTTTCAGTTGTCCCCTATTCTGTGGGTGTCTGGGTTCAAAAAAGTTCTTGAAACACAGAATAGTGTCTGCTCGTATCGGGGTTATGCCTCTGGTCTTCTGTGATTGAGGTTAACTCTGAACATTAGCAGTGTGTGTTGTAGGCTATTAGTAGGGTGTACATGCAGATTTCTTTGTCTAGTATGGGAGTACAAGTATGTCTTCCTAATACACATATAGAAATCCTCTATCTGTAGCAGCAAGAAATCCCTTCAGATGTACTCCATGGAATAGCCATTGAGCTACTAATGAGCTCTTAGCACCCTGGCCACCTACCTGCTTGTGTGTCAGCATGAGGAGGCAGGCTTTGGGGTGCATGCCATATGTAAGACGCAGCATGGGAATTAAAGCTGCATGGTGTCATAGTAAGTGTAACGTTACACAAATGAGTGATAGGAATTGTTTTAAATGGTTTTTAAAATAGAATTAGTGATTTCTTCATATTTTAGCACAAACTTCTGATTTTCATTTTAGTTTTTTCTTCTTTTAAGGTGGACTTGGAGGACTTGCAGGTCTTAGTAGCTTGGGTTTAAATACCACCAACTTCTCTGAACTACAGAGCCAAATGCAACGGCAGCTTCTGTCTAACCCTGAGATGATGGTCCAGATCATGGAGAACCCCTTCGTCCAGAGCATGCTCTCAAATCCTGACCTGATGCGGCAGCTGATTATGGCCAATCCACAGATGCAGCAACTGATACAGAGAAATCCAGAGATTAGTCATATGCTTAATAACCCAGATATAATGAGACAAGTATGTAAAAAAGTAGTTCTTTTCACTTCACTCAAGTGTGTGTGTGTGTGTGTGTGTGTGTGTGTGTGTGTGTGTGTGTGTGTGTAACATTAAAGAGAATCCCAATCATTGTTTAAGGAAAGTCAGCAAAACAGTATTAATTTGGTTTGTTTCAACTTTGGGTTTTCTGCCATGCTTAAATTCTTAGATGAGAGACTTTTCCTGCCAGTTTCTCCTCGGTGTGGGGGCCGGTGGGTGCAGGAGAGAGAAAGGTCCCAGAGTGCAGGGGAGAGAGGTGACATCAGTGCTCTGCTCCTCAGACATTTAAAACAAAACAGAAAACAGTTCTGAGGAGGGGAGAACCCATCAAAATATATTGTATGAAAAATGTTTTCAGTGAAAACATTTAAATTAGATAATTGTGGCGCACAGCTTTAAATCTCAGTACTTGGGAGGCAGATGCAGGAGGATCTCTTGAGTTTGATTAAGGTCAGCCTGGCCTAGTGAGTTCTAGAACAGCAGGGACTATGTAGAGAAATTCTGTTTCAAAAATTGGGAGTGGGGAGGAGGTGTCTAGGTCTAAGTGTGTTTTTGGAGATGGCCTGTTTACTTAAACTACTTTGTGATGGCCTATGAATATATGTTGCATTTAAAGATGAAATCCACCAGGAATTTTAAGTACTTTACTAATTTAAATATAGCAAAATTGGTTTAAAACTCTTAATTGGCCGTTTTGATTCTAGAATTGGACAATACTTCATCCTTTAAAATAGAATCAGTGTTTCCATGATCTGAGACAATGAGGTCAGGCTTTAACAGGTAGACAGCCGTGGAGGGTGCCAAGACAGGCAGTGCTGGGCAGTTGCCATCCTGATAGAGTGTGGTTGGTGCTGACTTTTTAAACATTCACTGTGGCTGCCTGGCCCTTAGCACAGGTGCCTCCCTTCAGTTTCCTGGGGCCCAGTGCAGAGCTTAGTCTAAGCCAGTAGCTTCCCACAAGCATTAACTGAACACAGAAGAAATTCCTTGAATATTTCAGTGCTTTTTTTTTTAACTGGAGATTTCCTTTTTAGACACTGGAACTTGCCAGAAATCCAGCAATGATGCAGGAAATGATGAGAAACCAGGACCGAGCCTTGAGCAACCTAGAAAGTATTCCTGGGGGCTATAATGCCTTACGGCGCATGTATACAGATATCCAGGAGCCTATGCTGAATGCCGCCCAAGAGCAGGTGATCACTCATTCCAAGACTCAGGCCTAAGAGTTCTTGTATAACATCGACTGTCATTGAGGGTATTGCTTTATGGAGAATGTGGCTTCACTGAAAAATAATTCCATAATTATTGTTTTTTTTTTATTACAGTTTGGTGGTAATCCATTTGCTTCTCTAGTGAGCAGTTCATCCTCAGCAGAAGGGACTCAGCCCTCTAGAACAGAAAATAGGGACCCACTCCCCAACCCATGGGCTCCACAGACTTCCCAAAGCTCACCAGCCTCGGGTAGCACTGGCAGCACCACTAACACCGTGAGCACCTCTGCTGGCACCGCCACCAGTACCCCCACTGGACAGAGCACCTCAGGGCCAGGCTTGGCACCTGGTACAGGAGGTATGTGTGCCTCGCTCGCATTGGTAATGAGACTGGTGTTGATACTATTCATGTATCTGTATATCCCTTTTATGGATACTCTTTGTTGTAAGCTTTTAGGATTGTTTAAGGGGTAGAATTAATATTTATTTAACATGTGTGTGTGTGTGTGCACACGCGCGCGCGCATGCATGCCATATGTGTACAGGAGCCCCCTAGAAATCCAAAAGGGGTGTCAGATACCTTAGAACTGAAGTTGTACATGATTATGAGCCATCACTTGGGTGCTGGGGTTGAACCAGGTTCTCTACAAGAGCAGTAAGCTCTCTTGACTGCTGCACTGTCTCTACCCCTACATGTCTTGATCTGTGTATTCATTGTGACATGGTCAAACGTAGTTACCGTGCTGTACAGAAGATTTCCAGAGCTCATTCCTGGGAAAATTTAAAAAGAGGAAAAACATATTTTAAGATGACAGTGAATGAAATTACCCTGGTTGCTAGTCAAAGAACATTTACTGGGAATTTTAGTTTGGACTGAAATATCCCTCCCAGATTTATGTGCCTCAGCTGTTGTCACTGTTAAGGAAGCTTTTGAAAACATAGGCGATGGGTGGGTCACCTGGGGAGGGCCCTTGCTGTGTCTCCACCCTTGCTCCTTTCTTGGTTGCTGTAGCGTGACCTGTCATTCTTTGCTTAAGATGTCCCTGCTGTTGTGGACTGGTGTCGCTGAAATCATGAGCCATAATAAATTCCTCTTTTAAGAAAAGAAGCAGAAGTAGAAGAATCTCATGGGTTCAAGGCCAGCCTGGTCTACAGAGTGAGTTCAAGAACAACCAAAGCTATACAGAAAAACCCAGTCTTAAAAAACCTACACAGCTGGGTGGTGGTGGTGCATGCCTATAATCCCAGCACTCTGTCTGGGAGGCAGAGGCAGGTAGATTTCTGAGTTCAAGGCCAGCCTGGTATACAGAGTGAGTTCCAGGACAGCCAGGGCTACACAGAGAAACCCTGTCTCGGAAAAAAATAAAACAAAACAAAACAAACAAACAAAAAAACCTACACAATAAAAAGGGCTGGAGAGATGGCTCAGTGGTTAAGAGCACTGACTGTTCTTCCAGAGGTCCTGAGTTCAAATCTCAGCAACCACATGATGGCTCACAACCATCTGTAATGGGATCCGATCCCCTCTTCTGGTGTATCTGAGGACAGGTACAGTGTACTCATACATGAAATAAATAATTCTTTAAAAAAGAAAAGAAAAATTATATCTACTATTTTGTCATAGTTACATAAATGTAACTAGTATATTGGGGGGGAGGGTCAAATTAATGAAAGGAACTTGATTCTGGAATCCTTTGAGTAACCCAGGATGCATGAGATGATGGTCGAGTGACCTAAAGATAGGAAGGTAAGCCACAGTCCACTCATTGATGAAGAAGTCAATGTGGTCTTCATTAGGACCATGAGTGTATTGTTAGATACATGCAGGATATATAACATGAAGAAATTCAGATTTAGTTGTCTAACATCTGAGTTGTTGCCATACTAATGCATCTCTTGAGTCATTCATTCTTTCTCTCAATCAATAAACGTTTTTTAGCTCTAGACATAGAGCTAGACATAGAAATAGATTACGTGGTGTATAGTTCTTTTGTGTCTGCACTGGTTTTGAAATCAGTTTTGTCTTTATCTCTAATTTGCTGAAAAGTGTTTCCTTCTAGGGGTATGCAGTGACTTCACCACCATATCATTACCACAAGTGCGGCTTTTTTTTTTTTAATCTGTACTTTGTAGAAATGTATAGGCACAGGAATTAAGCATGAAGCTTGGATAACAAAAATGAGTTTTGTTTTTTTTTTTTTCAAAATAAGGTGAAAGCACTATGTGTTGGATTTTAGCTGAGGCCAGAATGGACTTGGAAATTGTGATGACTGCTGAGATGGAAGGGGGTGCTAGTGATGTGTGTGAGTGGAGGCTCCTCTAGTGTTGGCATAGTCAGAGATAAGGGTATGTCGATATCTTTCTGGAAGGATTGGTCTTGATGTCACCCTTTGGTGATTGCTGTTGGTGGGATCCTGGTTGTTGCTGAATATGATTTGTTTTGCTTGCTTGCTTTTGCTCTGGCTTTTTGAACCAAATCTCAGTACTGTTTATGGATTTGGTCTATATGCTGGTGAGGGCGCACAAGGTAAGGCCAGAGCCTGTGATTGGGCAATGGATAAAGAAGGCGGGCTAAGAGTTTTAGAGACCAGACAGATAGGGACACACAGCGGGAAGGAAGGAAGCTGCAGGAAGAGAAAGACAAACCTGATCCATATGGTTTTAAATAGTCACAGGTAGCCGTGAATATCATAGAGGGGATGGACTAGTACAGGACTGTTTGTACAGTCTAGGTGGGCAGCGTGTATCAGCATCAGTTGGCTCTGAGTTCATGGTGCGGGTGTATTGTAGGTTGAGAAGTTACTGATATAAATCTGAGTTATAAATTACAAGCCTCTAGAGTTTTGATTTTACCGGATTACGGGATTTGTGACTGCTGACCACAGGGGGCAGATGGCCGGGGATGTGAGCAGGATCTGTAGCAGGAGAACCACCCAGGAGTTCAGTGCCTAGTGGGGACCTTGGGGGCAGGAGACCGAGGTACTAGAGTATAGCCCACGCTAGCCAGGGTTCCTTTTTAATAATCCATGCAACAGCTGTTGGTATGTGTGGTCATTTTTACACTGGCCAATAATTTTGTGAAGGCTGGAATCTGTGTATTGAGGTGCTCAGCTCTCCAGTTGCTTTTCAGTTAACAGTTGTGTTGTTTTGTTTTGTTTTCGGTGTTTGGGATTTTTTTTTTTTTTTTGGAGACAGGGTTTCTCTGTCCTGGAACTCACTCTGTAGACCAGGCTGGCCTTGAACTCAGAAATCCTCCTGCTTCTGCCTCCCAGACAGAGTACTGGGATTACAGGCCTGAGCCACCACTGTTGCCCGACAACAATTGTTTTTTAAAAAGTATATAGATATTTTATTTTAAGATTTATATGAGTACATTGTAGCTGTCTTCAGACACACCAGAAGAGGGCATCAGATCCCATTATAGATGGTTGTGAGCCATCATGTGGTTGCTGGGATTTGAACTCAGGACGTCTGGAAGAGCAGTCAGTTCTCTTAATCACTGAGCCATCTCTCCGGCCAAACAGTTTTGCTTGTGACTCTTCTAGTTAGATACTTCTTTCCTAGGTTCATTCCTGTTGTTACAGGAAAGATTTGTTTTTCTGAAAGAATTTTTACTTACATTGATGGTTAAGTATGTACAATATCAGTAAGAGTGTTTACTGAAGGTTTAAAAAGCAGTTTTGTGTTCACAAGTCCTAATAAGATAGTGAGTGTCAAGAGAAATGGTTTTCATTTCCTGAGTCGTAGTTGGTCCATTTGTATCTATGGATTCTCAAAGATCAGTTCTAAGGCCAGGGCCGGAGGGCTGAATCAGCCGCCGGCAGAAGGCTGGCTAGCCAGGCAGGCTGGGGACCGTCATGCAGCTACTAGGGGACTGCCTAACTCTGTGACTTCAAGACCATTGTAGGTAACAGTGACTGACTCCCATGCCCCAAAAAGCCAGGTTTCTTTCTCTTAATGTTAGACCTCATGAACTAAAATCTTTCATGGTGAGGTGTAGGATCCGTTGGGGAGGGGAGCTAATTTTTTTTTTTTTATTGAATATCATCTTCATTTACATTGCCATGGTAAAACCTTTCCCAATTTCCCCCCTCCCCAAAGACCCCCAACCTCCCCTGCCTCCACCTCCCCCCTCGATTTCCCTTTGTTGGGCCTCTGTTGAGCTTTAACCTGACTAAGGACCACTCCTCCCACTGATGCCCAACAAGGCCTTCCTCTGCCACATTTTTGGCAGGAACCACATGTTTCCCTTGGTTGATGGATCAGTCCCTGGGAGTCTTTGGGAGTCTGGGTGACGGAAATCATTGTTCTTCCCATGGGGCTGTAATTTATTATTTTTAATTATCATAAAAATCATTGGGTTTCACAGCAACATCTCTGTGTGTGAATCATTTTACATTTTCTTCCTTTCCTTCTGTCCTTCCTCATGTCATATCTTGCCAAACTGTTTTTTTTTTTTTTTTTTTTTGCTTCTCCCAGTTAATCCCAGTTTCTGCTTTTTTTTTATTGCATATATTCAGCTTTTCCTAACCCCATTAAGATCTCTTCTTCCCCTCTCTTGATCCCCTTTCTAGTTCCTTAGTTTAAACACTCTTAGATAGAACTAGACACACACAACTTTATATCTGATTCCACATGTGAGAGAAAGCCTTTAAGTCTGGCTCATTTCACTTAGCGAAAGGACTTCTTGTTACTTCCATACACATCCTACACATGTCATGGTCACAGTTTTCTTACAGCCTTTCTACTTGCACTGCACATAGACTGCATATGCTCTGTTTCAGCGAGTCTACCGGGGTGTGGAGCCTGGTCGTAGTTGAGCATTGAAGCACAGCAGCGTTGCTTACCCAGGAGTAGTGCAGCTGAGTCATACGACCGTTCTCTATTCGGTTCTTTAGGGTGCTCCATACAGGTTTCCATAGTAGCTGCACAAGTCTGTGCCCCCTTGTGTAATGACTAAGTGCGCTCCTGGCCCACATCCTCGCCAGTGTTTCTCTCAAGCATTCTAGCTGGAGTGAGCTGCAATCTCAAGCAGTCTTAATTTGCATTTCTCTGATACATAAGGATGCTGAACTTTTTCAAGTACTTGTATGTCTTTTGAGAATTGTCTACCCAGTTTATTATTGGATAGACTTACTGAGTGGGTGATTTGAGGTTTGTTGTTTAATTTTGCATATCTTGATGTAGTTTCAGTGTTAATCCTATACAGTATGTAGTTAGCAAAGACCCCCCACTCCACTCCCACCCTGTGATGTTTCGTTTGCTGAGCAAAAGTGTCTTAATCGCAGGTCGTCTCCTTGTCACCGCTTGTGATTATTCCCTGTGCTGCTGGAGTCCTGAGAATTCATGCCTGTGCCTATGTCTTAAAGTAGTTTTCTTAGCAACTTAAAAGGTTTCAGGTTAAACAAAGGTCTTGGTCATTTTGAATTAATTGTTGTTCAGGTTGCAGACACCAAATTCTGCAGGTTCATGTTTGGCTTTTGGGGATAGTGATGTAATTAATCATTTGGGTTCCTTGCCCCTGCCAGCTGTGCTACCTGCAGCATACATAACTCTCAGATCAGCCCTGCTCTGCCTTTGCAGCCTGCCCTGGTGGGCATCCTGGGACCTGAGTCTCCTCACCTATTTAGGCTTCACTGTGACTCCTCATGGTCTCTCAGAGCCTCCTTTCAGCCTTAGTTGTGTTCTCTCTAGAACCGTGATCAGATGCATGACCCTCTAACAAGTACCACGTGAGGGAAAGACCAGATTCTGATGACATTTACTGGTTTTCTTGGACGTGGCAGCAGTGACCTTCATTTGAGGGTCAGTGATGTTAGCATTCTGTTTTCAAATACATTTGGATTTTGATGTGGTGACCTTTAGGTGAGTGGGGTCTTGCCCTTGGACCTACCCCCACAATACAAAGCCCTAACTGTCCTGATTTCTTTAACAACGGCAGTTGCTTCTTTGTAACTGTAAACTCATTCTTTTTTGTGGCCAAGGCTGAATGTTGTCCTGTCTCAAGATTTCAGTTCACTCAATTCTCCAGAACAGGGCAGAGTACAACCAGCTCCTTTGCCATGAAGGAAAGACCTGTAGCCTGGTTTCCCTTGTGTCCTTGTTCTCCTGAAACCTTGTGAGCTGACTCCCACTGTGCACATTTCTTGGAGCGTTCTTGACCTCAGAACCCAGATGCCCTTGCCCTGTGGTGAGCATTGGCTCACAGCGCCTGGGCTTCTCCAACTGTAGCTCTGACCCCCACTCTCTTCCTCTGCCCGACAAGTGAGCGCTCACCCCTCTGTGGGTTTCCAATGCTTCCCCTTATCATTCTTTGGCATAAAATCTAGCATTTCTTTTCTAACACATGCTTCAGTGGTTCATGCAGAGCCTGATAGCATGTAGTATGCCGTGCTCTCTCCTCTCTCTCTCTCTCTCTCTCTCTCTCTCTCTCTCTCTCTCTCTCTCTCTCCCCCTCTCTCTCTCCTCTCTCTCTCTCTCTCTCTCTCTCTCTCTCTCTCTCTCTCTCTCTCTCTCTCTCTCTCTCTCTCTCTCTCAAGTCTCAATGTCTGGGCGTGAAGCGGCTGGGGTCTGAGGTGTTCCTGGGAACATTCCCCTGCCCACTGTGACTTCCTGTCCTTGGTTTCCATAGAATGAATTCAGACAGTGGTGTAGAATCCTCAGACAGTGGTTAAGAATCCTTAAGAGATGACAGTAAACAGTGGCTAAAGGGACCATTCGTGGTGAACTGCATGTTTGTGGAGATAAAGCCTCTAGGATATGAGTCTGTGCTGGTGGTGGATATTCTGTTGTTCATGGTACTGGCAGGATCACTAGATTAACTTTTTTTAAATTATTTTTATTTATTTAGTATATATGAGTACTCTATCTGTATGTATACCAGCATGACACAAGAGGCCATCAGATCCTATTATAGATGGTTGTGAGACACCATGTAGTTGCTGGGAATTGAACTCGGGACCTCTGGAAGAGCAGATAGTGAGTGCTCTTAACTGCTGAGCTCTCTCTCCAGTCCCTCACTTGAATTAAATCTTGAATTAATTCCTTAAGGAAGATAATAATTATATATCTTTATATATATATTTATTATATATAATATATGCTTGCTATATATAAATATGTAACAATTATATATCCAGAAAGTTATTGCCAAATGGTGATTGATGTCCTGTCTCTCCACCCAGGGCCAGAAGTACAACTCAGATTCTATTCCTTTAATCAAATGTCATGTGACAGAGTAGATTTAAAAGAGTTAAAGAAGGCCAGGTTTGGTGAAGATTAGCATTTGGGAGGCAAAGGGAGCAGATCAGGGTAGCCTGACCTACAGAGTGAGTTTCAGGACAGCCAGGACCAAACAGAGAAACTTTGGTGAGGTGGGAAATCAAAGAAAAATTAATCTAGAAGAGCAGGCGTGTTTTACACATCGAAGGGACAACTTCACCTTAATGGACCTCAAAAGAGCCTTGCTACCTCAGTGTCTTTTCATGAGGCATTTCTAGTTCTCTCTTCTACAATTACTGTATATCTAGAGATACAGGAGGTAAGGCCCAAGCTGGTTACAAACTGACTTTAAAGCCTGCTAATTTCTTACAGTAGTGCATGACTGAATATGGAGATTACTTTTATTAGATGAGACACTATAGTTACCTTTAAAAACTATATTTAAAATTTACTTCTCCTTCTATCTACCTCTCCTCTTCACACATGTGGGGGGGGGGTGGCCTCAGAGCCCATCAGATAGATCATCTGGAGTTACAGGCTGCCCAACTTAGGTGCTAAGAATCAACTGTTCCTTGAAAGAACAGAAATGCTCTTGACTGTTGAGCCGTCTCTCCAATCCCTCCCTATAGACATGGTGTTCTTAGCTATTGAGAGGACTGACAGTTCAGTACCTGTGCTTTTGACTTGGGACGAGGTCCCTGCCTACCCCTCAGCTCCTTCCTGCTCCTGTCAGCCCCAGTGACTCACCCTCCTGTGAAGCTCTGCCTTTTTGATGGTCTCAACAGTTTTCACAGGGCCATGTGCCAGGGACAAGCATCTCTCTCTCTCTCTCTCTCTCTCTCTCTCTCTCTCTCTCTCTCTCTCTCCTGCCTCTAGGGGCGCTTACCAAGTACTAGTACTTGGCATATAAATAGGAAGAAGTTGAATTGTAGAAGAAATGTCCTTAATTATGAGGGGAGGACCTGCAGTAAATAAAGGATTCTTGTATTTTAGCAGGGGAATATTATGATAAGAAATGATGTTCTGAGTGCAGAATTTAGTTCCAGACAGTGTTATGAGGTTTCTGAAGACAAGTCTGATAAAAATTGGAATAATGCCATCTTTAAATCAAGAAACTGCTCTGTGCTCTGCTTCTTATTTGATTTTTCTCTTGGGAGGGAGATGAAGTGTTCTTACTTCAATGGCTCAGGGCAGCAGCTCTACTCAGATGGCCTCACTGGAGACTGTTGGTTTTGTTTCTGTAACAGCATGCTGTCTGCAGTGACAACTTTGCAACTTGTAAGTTGGGTTTTTAATGTAACATCTTGATGCTTTTAACACTTAATGTTGAGATTGTCCATCAGAGGACATCAAACAGCAGAAAGCCTGACTTTCCCAGTACACAGGTGTGCACATCATGCAGAGGTAGTATTCCTGGCAACTGTGCCTGCGCACATTAGCTGTGAGAGTGAGGGAAACCTTAAAGCAGGAGTTGGCACATTTTTCATGTAAACAATGAAGTAATATTTTAAGGCTTTATACATGGAATGGCGGAATTAAGACTCACTGCAGCCTGGGCTGTGCCAACTCGATATCCTCAGCAGCCTTGAAAATAGTCTTGCCAGCTGGTGGTGGCACGCACCTTTAACCACAGCTCTCGGGAGTTTGAAGTCCGTCTGTTTTACAGTGGGTTCCATGACAGCCACGGCTGCTTAGAGACCTTGTCTCAAAATAAAGAAAGAGAAAATAGTTTTACCTAGTGATTCTGTGAAAAACTGAGACTTTTGTTTTAAGATTTTACTTTATGCGTAAGGATTGTGCCTGCATGCGTGAATGTGTACTGTGCATCTATCGGATGCCCTGGGGGCTTGAGCCTCTGTGCCAGTGTTAGGGGTGGAACCCGGGACATCCACAAGAGCATCAAGTACTCTTAACCCTGCGCAGTCTCCAGTCCAGAAGTTACATTTTTTTGTCTGTTCAACCTCTGCGATTCCCTTACAATCTAGAACAGGACTCTGTCAGCAATGTCTTTTAACTTTTAAGAACCAAAAAGTAACTACTCAGAATCAAACTGCTATTGTTTTTTTGTTTTTTTGTTTTTTTTTAGTTTAATTATTGGTGCTTTGTCCTTTTTTGGTGGTGGTGGGGGATTAGATTTGTTTTTTCGAGACAGGGTTTCTCTGTATAGCTCTGGCTGTCCTGGAACTCATCCTGTAGACCAGGCTGGCCTCGAACTCAGAAATCGGTCTGCCTCTGCCTCTGCCTCTGCCTCCCAGAGTGCTGGGATTACAGGCATGCACCACCACCACCCGGCAGGTGCTTTGTCCTTAATTCTATGAAAAACTAGATTGCGTGTTCAATCTAGATAAAATTAACTGCAAGTCGGGTACTGCTGATCCTTGCCTCCTTTCTGGCTGACATGCCTCTTGAAAACTACCTGGTAGTTAGACAGTGAAGAAATGGAGTTCTAATGAGATACATCACGTTAATTTTGTAAATTTTCTGATTGTTGCTCTCCTGTGAATGAGGAATGTTGGTTCGGGGTTGGGTTTTGGTTTTGTTGTTATTTTGTGTGTGTGTGTGTGTGTGTGTGTATGTATATGTATGTGTGTGTGTGTGTGTATATATATATAGTTTTTTTTTCTTTAGATTTATTTATTATATGTAAGTACACTGTAGCTGTTTTCAGACACCAGAAGAGGGCGTCAGATCTCTTTAGGGATGATTGTGAGCCACCATGTGGGTGCTGGGATCCGAACTTATGACCTTTGGAAGAGCTGTCGGTACTCTTACCTGCTGAGCCATCTCTCCAGTCCTATATATATGTTTTTAAAAGGTTATTTTGTGTGTGAGGATTTGCCTGCCATGTGTGTCTGTACCGTGTGCATGCAGTGCCTGCGGAGGCCCAAAAAAGAATTTGCATCTACCGCTGCAGTTAATGGGTGGTTGTGAGTTGTCATGTTGGGGTCCTCTGGAATAGTAACTAGCTACTGTGAGCCATTTTCTTGGGCCTGCTTTTATGTTCCAGACCAGCTTGGAAGTTGGCATTCTACCTCAGCCTTCTGAGTGGTGCCTAGCCGGGATGTCATGATGAGTGCTCAGGCAATGTGTCTACAGTGTTGTACTCTTTGATATGTTACAGAATTTTGCCATTTCATTTGGTAAAGTGATTCTCACTCTACTGTGCCCTGACCCCACAATGTTAACAGTTTGCTTCTCTTATTTTACTTCTTACATGACTAATTTGCATTTGTAATTAAGAAAAACAACATGCTAGAGAGACTGGTTTCTGGTGACACAGCACAGCCATTGAGGGAAGCAGGACGGCCCCACTGGTACCAGTTCAGTGCTGCTGCACTTTCCTAGTGTGAATCCTAGATCGCAGTACCGGGATCAGATTTCAGCAGTTTCCATATTTCTATAAGTATTTATTTGTAGACCTTTTTCTCTTAACTGTAAAAATGTAAAAACAATATTCACTTTGTGGGCTATATAAAAACAGACTGTGAAAACCAGATTGGTTTTGTAAGCTGAAGCTTGCCAAATTGTCTTAAGATAGATATTTTTGAACTTTAGAGTGTGGAAAAGCTAACTTGAAAGTTGAAAATATAGGAACACCACAAACACAGGAGTCACAGCAAATTAGAAAGTTGAGTGGAGATACTAAGGTGTTTAAAGCCAGATAAAGGGACATTAGTTCAAAAACCAGAATGAAAAGAAGAGTTTAACAGTTGGGTTAACATTATGCTGGCATTTCCCCTCAGTACTCCGTTAGAACTGTTCACCCTTTATTTGAAGGAAGCGTATTTGTTGGTTTTGGTGTCTCTGAAGTGCCACTGTCAGGATTCTTGTGCCTTGGAGCCATTATTGAGTACAGTAAAGGTTGATCTGAAAACAGAGCTTAGTAACTAGTTAGTACTGGGTAGCAACTTTGTTTAGGTAGCAACACTTATTAAGTGTGAGGAGGGGACATAAAGTACCAATATATACTGTGTCTTAAAACCTAAATTTGTGTCTTAATCTGTTTGTTTTTCTTTTTGTAAATAAAATTTTAGCTAGTATGTTCAACAGTCCAGGAATGCAGAGCCTGTTACAACAGATAACTGAGAACCCGCAGCTCATGCAGAACATGCTGTCCGCCCCGTACATGAGAGGCATGATGCAGTCGCTGAGCCAGAATCCGGACCTGGCTGCGCAGGTGAGCATGTGACTGTGTGCTTACGAGTACTCTGCAGCCAGGGCTACACAGAGAAACCCTGTCTCAAAAAAAAAACAAAAAAAAACAAGAGTACTCTGAACTGAGCGGCCTGGGACTTGCTCTGGTGAGCTCTCAGAGTGCTAGAGATGTCCCATGACACACTGCACCTTCATCTGGGGGCAGTTTTAGTTCAGATAACTTCAAACAACCTCATTTCTGCTATTTGTTGATGAGATGTGCTTTAAAAACAAAACCAGAGTCTGCTCTGATCACGGCTGCTCCTGCGTGTGTGTGTGTGTGTGTGTGTGTGTGTGTGTGTGTGTGTGTGTGTGTGTGTGTGTGTGTGTGTGTTTTGCTTGGTGCTAGCTGTCTGGGTGGTGGTGTACGTACATAGAGCAGCACCCTGGCTGGCCTGAACAGCTGGAGGGCGTGGAGTGACGGTGAGCACCCACCATCGTCACTGCTGCTAGGCGTCCTTTACAGCACTCTCATTTATGTTTAAAAGCGTCTCTTCTTTCATTACTATGAGTGAAATGGTTTTTATTTCAAAATCCTGCAGCCACACTGATACAAGGATAAAGCAGATGTCATTGAGGTAGGGTCCTTGGTGATGACTTACATAACAACGGTAATTAAAGAGTAACAATGGTGCTTCTGGATAATGTTAATCTTAAAACACGCATGGTATGGGTTGTTGTGTGTTTCTGAAAGCTGGCTTTGTGAGTTTGTTAATTAAGTGCTTGATGTTAACGTGTGCTAAGCATTTTTATCACTTGGTTCCTTGAGGTGTGGAAGTGTGTGAAGTGACCTGTATTTTCAAGTATGTGTATCATTTAACACTGAGTGTGTGCCTCCTCCTTACAGCTCCTCTGCAGGAAGCACACTGTCTGTAGAGGGCCCTGGTGCTCCACACCTGATGTCTGCTAGCTGTAAAGCAAGTCCTGGCAATGCGAAGTGACGCACGCCTCTTATGACAGAATACTCAGCAGCTCACAGTGTGCTCTGACATCAGCTGCTCACATTCTAGTGCTTATTCTTTTGAAACTTAAATATGTAAAATATTTTAAGTGTAAATACTTAATTCTGGGGGCTGGAGAGATGGCTCAGCAGTTAAGAGCACTGACTGCTCTTTCAAAGGACCCGAGTTCAAATCCCAGTAACCACGTGGTGGCTTACAACTGATCTGACACCCTCTTCTGGTGTGTCTGAAGACAGTGTGCTACAGTGTACTTAGATATATGAAATAAATGAATAAAAAGTAAATACAGACTTAATTCTGGAATGGAGGTTCAGGTAAGTTAGGAAAATATAATAAGTATGATAAATCAAAAGGTGTGTGTGTGTGTGTGTGTGTGTGTGTGTGTGTGTGTAGCTTTTCCTATATTAGGTGAGTAATTTAAGATGAAAGTAAATGTGGTAACTGGTTAATTACTCTCATAACAAAGGAGAGTTAAAAAGAGGCGTCTCTGACCTGGAGCACCTCCTGGTGATTTACTGCTTACTCTAAAGCGCGTGCTGTATCCATAAGACACCAACTGTTTCCCTCTTTGATGATGTTGAAATTAAATAATCCACTTTGAAGGAGGATTGGGAGAAATCTTTTTTTAAAAAACAAACAAACAAACAGGATTTACATACAGTTGTCATTTAGTAAGGTTGCCTAATTGAGGGCAAATATCATTTTCTCCCCAGACTTTGGACAGGTAAACAGGCCATCAGTAATCATCGGAAAGCAATATGTAGTTTGTCTTTTTTGAACCTTGTAGTTTCCGGTTAGCTTATTGTGTATGATGGTCTTACCTTCAGGCAGTCCCATTATGTTAACACTGGTCATACGTTGAAGGCTAGGCGTCCCATGTTTCTACTGTGGTGCTAGTGAAGTGGAGTAAGACGCTAGGTAATTTTGGTGCTCATTTACATCTCTGCGTCTTAGGTATCTAAGCGCTTTCCCAGAGGACTGCTGGTGCTAGGTGGGGCTGGCTGTCACCTAGCAGCTCCATTTATCTGGCAAGTTGGCGGCTGCTTTGTGGTTATTCTGGACCTAACATCAGCTGTTAGGAGTGGGCAGGTGGATACAGTGGGCCCAGACCTGGGCTTCTCTGTGCTTGCTGTTTGTGTGTTGAGGTTTCTAAGCAAGCCATGTTTAAGCTGTTACATGTTGATGTTTCTTTCCTGAGAGCCTGGCACTGCCAGGGTTTTTTTTTTTGTTTGTTTGTTTTTTGTTTTTTCCCTTTCAAAGGCAGGTATTCACCTTTGTTCAAGGAAAAAGGGACAAAACAATTGCTTTTATTTTTTAGGGCACTGCATGTCATCCATCACCCGCCATTCTCATTGAAAGAGAAGATGCCTAACTGCCTTCCTTCTTTCCTTCCTTCCTTCCTTTCTTCCTCCTTCCTTCCTTCTTCCTTCCTTCCCTCCTCCCCTCAGCTCCTTGTGGATAGAACTTCCCTGCCCTTTTGTATTTCTGTTCTCCCTCCCTTTTAAGTGCCAGTTCAGGCACTTGGAGGAAGGTAGAATATTAAACCAGGTACATTACTTGTTTCAGATATTTCCAGTTAAAATTGTTTGAATACTTGCCCCATAGATGATGCTGAATAATCCCCTATTTGCTGGAAATCCTCAGCTTCAAGAACAAATGAGACAACAGCTCCCAACTTTCCTCCAACAAGTGAGTAAGAGAAGACGCTGCTGTCTTTGTAATGATCTGCTTAAAAGGTTTGCTGGTGAACGTGGCCTCTGCCTGGCTGACAGCACGGCGCACAGGAGCGCGTGGTCCCACCCACTGTGGACACTGAGTCTGACCCTCTCTGCCCATGTCACTCCTCCTGTGAGGGGAGAGCTGTGTTGCTGTTGCTCATGAGGATTTAGGGTTCTGACACTTTGTTGATATCATAGGCCATTTCCCTTCACTGCACTAACTGTGAAGTGCATCTTTATATACACTGTACAGTTTGGACTGGTTTTGAGAATCAGGAAAGTGCTACCCTCAGGTTGGCTTTTGTTGTAATGTCTCACTTTCTTCCAAATTAGTAGAATGCTTGTTCTCTGGGAGTAGACCTCATTTCCTCACAATTAGAGTTAGTGAGGTTAAGACTGTCAGTGTTGTCACCTTACGAAGGTTTAAAAAAAACACTCCCCAAGATGTCACAGTGCTATTTAGAAACATAAAGTGGTGTTGGTGTTTGAAACTGGTAGTTGTCAGGGTTCCAACTTGATTGCAATCATTGTTAGGCAGCAAGTCATTACCCACGGTCAGTGACTGTCCTTGGTCTACTGCAGTGGCACAAGCTCCCTGCCAGCAAGTCATTACCCATGGTCAGTGACTGTCCTTGGCCTGCTGCTTAGTAGGAGCTCCTTGTCTGTCAGGTGTGGGGCTTTGAAAGCCTAGAAGCTAGGGACGCTGCATTGATTCAGGTTTGCAATGGCTGTTTCAGATGGCGACGAGTAAGACTGTTAGATTAGCAGTCGACAAGGCATGGTTACCAGGTTACCACCATCTAATACATTTGCGTTTGGAATTGCATAGAAAGGTTTTTCTTCTGTTGAAGAAAGGGGATCTGTGGCTTGTGGGATGGCTCCTCCTTGTCTTCGCCCTGGAAATGGCATTTCTGGTAGGCTTGCTAGTGAGTTGAGTAATAGTCTGTGTGTGGAACTCGCTTTCAGAGAGGAGGGTTTGTGTTCATTTTGGGAAGAAATATGGTGTCTGGGTGTAAGATTTTAGATTTTCCTCAGAGATGTTGCAGAGTTGGAAATATGTGCCTGACTTGCTTTCAGTTCTTGGTAATCACTGGGCTTTCTTCTCCTCAGATGCAGAACCCTGACACGCTCTCAGCAATGTCGAACCCAAGAGCCATGCAGGCGCTGCTGCAGATCCAGCAGGGCCTGCAGACACTGGCCACAGAAGCCCCCGGCCTCATCCCAGGGTAAGCTCATTGCAGTGTCAGTCTGCCTTTTATTTTAATTATTGCGTTGTTTTTAGTCACTTTTCAACGTTACATCTACTTGTTTTTAAGAAAATAACCTGGCCAATGCTATGTTAAAGTGTAACCTGATGGGGTTGCCTGTGCTTTCCCTAGGTTTACTCCTGGCTTGGCAGCAGGCAATTCTGGAGGCTCTTCAGGAACCAATGCACCTAGCACTGCACCTGGTGAGGACACGAACCCCCAAGGGGGCACTGCCGAGCCAGGCCACCAGCAGTTTATCCAGCAGATGCTGCAGGCCCTTGTCGGGGTGAATCCTCAGGTAAGGATGCTTTTCTCTACAAACTTTGCTCTTGTTTTCAAATTTTCAAAAAAAAAAAGGCAAAAAGAAAGCAGCAGCCGTTTCCTGTTCAGAGTAATGAAAAGTACTATTCAAGGATAATAAATCTAAAAGCCAAACATTACAGAAATTATTAATTTTGTTGCTATATCACATAGCAGAGGAAAGAATTCTTCAATCTGATGGAATAATATTTAGAAGTAGCCTTAAAAAATGGGTTTTGAAGTACTTTCTTCAAGGCCCTTTGAAATAAGTTTCATTGTATAAGAGTTTATCAGGGAGAATCTAAAAACATTGTCAATGTTTCAGAATAGCCCTATCTAGGCTTCCTGTTGGAGCCTGTCCATTACTCCAGCACTTCCTGTATGTGGTAGACCCCTTAGTAATATTTTTGCACTGTGATCATTTATTGTCTTTACTAAGAGTTTACCATTAAAGGGGCCTGGAGAGAAGGCTAGCTCAGATGTAAGAGCACTGGCCATGCTTCCAGAGCACTGGATACTACGCACACCCAGTGTGCATATGGCGGCTCAGAGCCACAGTTAGCTAGCTCATCTAATGTCTGTGCACAGCATACATGCTGTCAGGCCAGTTGGTGTTGTAATTGAAGCACACTTAGTATTAATACAAGAGAAAGCATCTAACTCTAAACTGTCTGTGCATGGTTTCTGCTACTTGCAAGATTCTGAAGTACTGAAATTTATTAAGCTTGTTTTACCCTTTGTGGAGAAGAGAGAAGGGGCTTCAGGGAACCAAATCCAAACCCTGTGTGCTCGCCACAGCCTGTAAGGTTAGTTTAAAGGCAGAGTTATATGATCTGTTTGTTATGGTTTAGGAATAAACTATTCCAAAGTAAACTGCTAATCAGCTTTTAAATATGGATATTTATACAATATTTTAAATCATATTTTGCTCATTTGAAGTAAATACATAATATAAAGTAAGGATATGGGCAGTGGTTACTCATACCTTTAATCCCGACTCTTGGGAGACAGAGGCAGGTGGATTTCTGAGTTGGAGACCAGCCTGGTCTACAGACTGAGTTCCAGGACAGCCAGGGCTAGAGAAACCCTGTCTCAAAACATAAATACATATATACATATATACATACATACATACATACATACATACATACATACATACATACATACATAAAATGTAAGAATAAATTATAGACTAACACCTGGAAATATTTTTTTTAAATCTTTGCCAATGGTCTTGTGTATTTTAGATGAATAAGTTGGTTCTATTTAATAAATAACCAAATATGGTGGCTATATCTCAAGAAACAGGTAACAATTTAAAGAAAGCTCAGCAGAGCAGCATACATTATTTAGAATGCAGGTGATGTTTTCAAAGGTGACTTGGGTATAGCATGGACTGGCTTTCCTTAGATTGTGCTTCGTTGTTCTTTTCAGCAGCTGCAGAGTCCAGAAGTCAGATTTCAGCAACAGCTGGAGCAGCTCAGTGCCATGGGGTTCTTGAACCGGGAAGCCAACCTGCAAGCGCTGATCGCCACAGGTGGAGACATCAACGCTGCGATTGAAAGGTTGCTGGGCTCCCAGCCATCATAGCAGCATTTCTGTATCCTGAAAAAAATGTAATTTATTTTTGATAACGGCTCTTAAATCTTTAAAATAACCTGCTTTATTTCATTGGGATTCTGTGCTGTTATAAGGAAACCAATAGGAAGTGTCTGGAGGTGGAGCGCAGTAAGATGCGCAGTTGCTGTGTCCTTCTGGACCTGTGGGAATCAATGTTTCTGGTTAAGGCTGCTGCATGCATCAAACACTTGGCATTTATTGTAATTTTTTTAAAAATATCACCTTTTCTAATTGGGTGAACAAATTTTTGTCTTGCATCTGTCCAACTAACTTGCTTTTTAAACATAACCCTATGGTAGTAATTTATGTAGAATAAAGGCATTAAAAAGCAGATCATGTGCGCGCTCCATGATTTCTGGTTCAATATTGCTTATTGTGACTTTGGCATGTACTTTGCAAATAATGCTGTAAGATTTATACTACTGACAATTTTGTTTATTTGTATACAATACAAATTATTGCACATTTCTAGGCCATCTAAACAAAAATTTCTGTAACCAAAAAAGTGCAATGAGGACTCCTAATTGTAGAATCCTACAGCATCTCTGATAAACATCTCAGCAGAAGTGCCATTTAGTCAGTGTGGGAATAAAAACTAATTCTGGTTATCTCTTTAGGGACATTTAATTGTACAGACAACATAATGTAACAATATCTCAGCATATAATGGCTGTAAATTACCTTTCTCTGTGCCGCCTGAAGGAGCGCTGTGACATACACTGGTGTGTTTGCTGGGCTCCCTGCTCCCCACAGGTATCTCCGCAGCACTAAGTTTTATTGAGATGTCGCCCTCGCTGGAAGTGCTGACGCTTCAGTATCACCATAAAAGAGTAGAGCTATCTTTGGGTGTATCAGCTTTCTCACTCTTCGGCGATAAATACCTGGTTTTTAATGGTAGTGAGCCACTTGTTTCTCTCGTGTTTGGCTAGTTCTGTTAAATAGTTGAATGTCGTGCTGTTCAGAGCCTCAGAAGGGGGTGGGGGAGGGGTGAGACAGAATCTGTTCTGGATTGGGCCAGCCTGAACTAGGGAACACTGGCAACTAAGATTCTGTGAAGATTCTATGCATATAGTAGTGTCAGTTGGGTGAAAAAGAGCCGTTTTAACAATTTTGAGTAAGTTTGGCTTTTCTATAGCCTCTTTCTTCCTTCCCCAAAGACGTTCTACTTGCCTAACTCTCAGACTGTTGGGGTGATATATTCCTTTGGGACCAATTAAAATATAATGTTAGGGTCGGTGATATATGTGACTGGCTCTGGTTCAGTGTTCTCGTAGGTCACTGTATTCTCTCTTGTATGGTTGCCCGAAATTATAATGTTAAATAATCTAAAATTAGTTCAGACAAGTAAAATCAAGGGAAATAGAAGGTGAATTCTATAACTTCTGTAAGTTGCTTAATTTTAAAAGGTTGAGAGGCAGGTTGGCCCCAGACTGTATACTTTTCTGACACTATGCCCAGGAAGAAAACATGTACAAAGGCTGGGGTGGCGGTGTGACTGAGGAGGGCAGCACGGTGTGCATGTGTCTGTGCTCTCTGCCTTATACCTCAGTCTGTCTGGTTGAAAGACTTTGTACTGGTGACTGGCAATATGCAGGTGGGGCAGTGTCGAAGCAGTTTGATTTATTAATCACCAAATAACAATAAATCTCCAGCTTTTACACTTGGTTGTCTCGCCTCTTTTGTAGAAAACTGTCTTTGTTTTTTCTCAGTATGTCTTAATGTAAAGTTATTAGGATATGGGGGAAAGTGGACCTGTTCAGCAGTTCTTTGGGGGTGATAAGCTCAATCTTCTTTGACAGCAGTTCAGTCCTGTAGCAAACACCAAATAGGACTAAGCAGCTGCAGACCAGTTCTGTCAACAAGCAGCTGTAGTTCAATCCTGAAGAAATGGAGAAGCTTGCCCAACCAGCCTGAGGAAGCAGCAGGCTGCCACAGGAATGTCATGAGCAGTTAGGCCTTGGGCGAATTTCTCTCAGCAGGGTGTTACCATAAGCTGAGCTCAACGATGCAAAGAATGGCAGAGAAAACCAAACCAAGGTCAGTTCTGTCTCCCACTCTCTGTGGGGTCATTTTATACTCCTTCTCCAAGTGTCCTTTCATGTGTTTGCTATATCAAAACATCTTCTCACCTGTGTGCCCCAGCAAAACATCATTTGACATAACTGTCTTTCCAAAGAACTAGAAGTTTCCACTTCACACATTCTTCACCAAAATATCACAAGAACAGTCTTTTTTTACCACATATTAAAATTCTCCTCTGAAACTTCTAGAACAATCTTTCACAATTCAAATCACCCTCAACAATGTCTTCTTTATTCCTGCTATGATGGAATAAACCCCACTTAAAGCATTCTACTGCTTTCCAAATCCAAAGTCCCCAAATCCACATCCTTCCAAACAAAAGCATGGTCAGCAATACCCCACTCCTGGTACCACCTTCTGTCTTAGTTAGGGTTTTACTACTGTGAACAGACACCATGACCAAGGCAAGCCTTATAAGGACATTTAATTGGAGCTGGTTTACAGGTTCAGAGGTTGAGTCCATTATCATTAAGGTGGGAGCATGGCAGTGTCCAAGCAGGCATGGGGCAGGAGGAGCTGAGAGTTCCTCTTTTTGTTCCTTAGGTAGCTAGGAGACTAGCTTCAAGCAGCTAGGAGGAAGGTCTTTCAAAACCCAGTGACACACTTCCTCCAAGGCCACACCTCCTAATAGTGCCACTTCCTGGACCAAGTATATTCAAACCACCACAATCTCTTTTTTTTTTGGATTTGGTTTTTTTCGAGACAGGGTTTTTCTGTGTAGCCCTGGCTGTCCTGGAACTCAGTCTGTAGACCAAGCTGACCTCGAACTCAGAAATCCACCTGCCTCTGCTTCCCAGAGTGCTGGGATTACAGGCGTGCGCCACCACTGCCCGGCTTCACCCCACTCTCTTACCTGAAATGTCTGGACCAAAAGTGATCAGTTGTTTTGGGTTTTAAAGTTACTAATGATATCTAACTGGCACATCCTGTCTAATACAAAATTCATTAATATTTCACACACCTTATACATGCAGCAGAAGGCAATTTTACACAGTATTTTAAATAATTTAGTGGATAAAGTTGGAGTCCACTGACTCATCAGAAAGCAGAGGTACGTCAGGCAGTGGTGGCGCACACGTTTAATCCCAGCACTTGGAAGGCAGAGGCAGGAAGATTTCTGAGTTGGAGGATAGCCAGGGCTACACAGAGAAACTCTGTCCCAGAAGAACGAAAGAAAGCAAGAAAGCAAAGGTATTGCTGTCTCTCTCTCTTCCCTGTGTGGACACCGACTGTCTGACATCACCCTAACTCCTGGCTGGATCCATTGCTGCTAGTGGGCAGTTAGGGGGCAATGGTTCCCAATACCTGTTCACAGTAAGTCATGAGACTGACGCACACGGTGTGGAGACCTCAGCTCAGCAGCTTCACCAGAGTCCCCACAGCCAGTGCTCTGTTTCTCACTCAAGTGCTATTGTCTAGAAATGCCAGCCACAGCCACATCGGAATTGGAGCTCCTAGAGATGTGGGGATACTGCTGGCCAGCCATTTCAAGTGTTCCTTCTAAAGCCATCTGCCTCACGAGCCACTATTTCTTGTCTCAGAAGTGTCTTTTTCATAGGCCAACGTGACTTCTGGTAAGGAATGCACACAGTTGAACCATGCTGTCTAGAGGCTGCCTAGAATTCCTTTTCTGAACTCAGTCACTGGGAGCGTGTGGTAGACATACATGCCTGCAGGCAAACTTGTATATAAAGTAGCAAAGTCTAAGCTAACCAGGATGATAAGAATCCATGAGATCTGACTGAAGGTTAGACCAGTGGGACTTAGTGACACAGATGTAATGTTAAAAGCAAGGTGACAGAGTAGAGAAGCAGAGATGGGAGCAGGGACGGAAGCTTGGTTTTGACACTCAACAAACTTCAGCAGTGCTGAAGTGACCAGATTGCTGCAAAGCAGGGAGGTAGGTGTGGCCACTGTGTTGTCTGTCCCTGCTTTGCAGTTCACCAGGGACTGATGCTAATCTTGAACTTAGTTTTAAAAAAAAAAAAAAAAAAGGTCTCCTTATGGCTACAATAAGGAGTTTAGCATGGTGGGGTTAGATTGTTGTTATGGGAAACGGAGGGGAAAGCATGATGATCAGAAATGATTAGGGCAAGGCGTGGTAGACGCACTTGGGATGACACCAGAGTCTTCAAGAAGGCTCGCTCATGTGTGGGTATTGATGGTGGTGCACACTTGTATCTGAAGGTGTGCTGGGCACCGTTCTTCTCACAGTGCTGCATGTAACCACTGAGCCATCTCTCCAGCCCAGGGGTATGGACTTCTACAGTAAGCAATAAACAGTCTGTTCCATGTAGATATGTTCCTAGATCATCTCACTGAAGAGCAGTCCCGTTTAGTTAAGGCATGAAGTCTTCATTTTGCCACAGCCTGCAGGCTCCACAAACCACCAATGTTTTTAGGACGGCCTCTGGGCGTTGAAGATTCTCATGTACCACACAGCCGGTCATAAGGTTTGAGGGCGGAGTTCCACTTGCACTACACTCAAGCTAAGTTGCCAGAGAACCTTCTGGAAGGATGCGAGATCAGGAGAGACAGCCTACATTTCCACCTGATTCTGAAGCTGATGGCGCCACGCCTGTGTTGATACCCGACTTTACAAACAGGCTGGCTGTCCAGTCGAGCTCTAACTTGGTAAAACGCGGCGCATCCCTAATGCTTACATACACTTGGTTGTGTCTTGGTTATGTTGGACGTAATGGCCCAGGGAAAACGAGCTAGGACGTGAGATCTAGAAACTCCTCTTCCTCCTCTCCTCTCCTCATCTCTCTGCTTCTTTCTCCTGCCATACAAAACTGGGCACCCTCGTCTCGTTCCTCGCTTTAGAGAAAATATCCTTTCGTTTTTCCCGTTTTTCATACTGCTGGCTTCATATTTATTACATATATCCTTAGTGTGGTGAGGATGTGTTGCAGTATTCTCGTTTTTTCTTCTGGGTCTTTTATCTTGAAGTGATATTTGACTTTGTCAAGACCGTCTTCACTTATGGAGGTGGTCATGTGATTTCTCTTTGGATGAAAAGCTTGACTCTTACATTCTTGGAATGGAACTAACTTAATTTTTTATTTTTGTAAGCAGGTTTTTGTTATTGTGTTTGTGCACCGGCTGGTTTTGTGTGCCAACTTGACACAGGCTGGAGTTATCACAGGAAAAGGAGCTTCAGTTGGGGAAGTGCCTCCATGAGATCCAGCTGTGAGGCATTTTCTCAATTAGTGATCAAGAGGGGAGGGCCCCTTGTGGGTAGTGCCATCCCTGGGCTGGTGGTCTTGGGTTCTATAAGAAAGCAAGCTGAGTGAGCCGGGGGAAGCAAGCCAGTAAGAAACATCCCTCCATGGCCTCTGCATCAGCTCCTGCTTCCTGACCTGCTTGAGTTCCAGTCCTGACTTCCTTTAGTGATGAACAACAATGTGGAAGTGTAAGCTGAATAAACCCTTTCCTCCCCAACTTGTGTCTTGGTCATGATGTTTGTGCAGGAATCAAAACCTGACTAAGACAGTTTGTTTGCTTGTTTGTTTTTCTGAGACTGGAACATGCTAGGTAGCTCTACATGGTCAAGAACTCAGAAATTCACCTAATTTTGCCTTAATAGTTCTGAGATTAGGGCTGAAAAGATGGCTCAGTGGTTAAGAGCACTGACTGCTCTTCCAGGAGTCCTGAGTTCAATTCCCAGCAACCATGTGGTGGCTCACAACCATATGCAATGGGGTCTGATGCCTTCTTCTGGTGTGTCTGCAGAGAGCAATGGTATACTCATATACATAAAATAAATCTTTAAAAACAATAGTGCGGCCGGGCAGTGGTGGCGCACGCCTGTAATCCCAGCACTCTAGGAGGCAGAGGCAGGCAGATTTCTGAGTTCGAGGCTAGCCTGGTCTACAGAGTGAGTTCCAGGACAGCCAGGGTTATACAGAGAAACCCTGTCTCGAAAAAACCAAATCCAAAAATCAAAAAAATAAAAAATAAATAAATAAAAACAATAGTGCTGAGGTCAAAGGCAAGCTCCTACTATACCCGGCTTCATTCTATATTAAAAATATTTTTATTTTTCATTTTATGTATGTGTGTATCTGTGTGCATCTCTCTGTTCACACGTGTGTCTATTGAGCCAGGAAAAGGTGTTTGGTCTCCTGGAGCTGCCATTGAAGAGATTGTTCTCCACCTGATGTGGGTCCTGGGAACTCAGCTGTATCCTCAGTAGGAGCAGTGTGGACCCTTAACCATTGAGCCATCATCATAGGCTATTGAATGTGATTTCTAAAATACATTGCTCAATTTGGTTAATATTTTATTGAGATTTTTGTGTCTATGTCTTCAGTGAAATTAGTTGTGTATCTGTCTGTCTTTTCTGGGTTTTCTACAGAGCTAACAGAATGGCTTTGTCGCGTTCTTTCCCTTTCTCTGTAAGCACTGCATACTAACCACTAGCTGTGCCTTGGTAGCCATTTCCCTTCCTATTCTAAGAAGTCATTTGAGAAACATGGATATTAATTCTTAAGGTATGGCAAGGGGCTGGAGAGAAGATTTAGCAGTTAAGACAACTGGGCTGCTCATGAAGAGGGCTCAAGTTGGTTCCCTGCACCCACGTGAAGGCTCACACCCATCTGTGACTACAATCCTACCCTCCTCTAACCTCCACCATGCATGTGGTATGCACACATATATATGATTATGTGCACACATGCAAGCACATAAAACAATCTTTAAAATCCAACATTGTATAAATGCTATTCAAAGATACACCAGTTTGATGCTTGCATGCTGAGGAGTGATGGTTGGGAGTAAGAGTGTACGTCATTAATTTCTTAGAAGAACAGAAAACTACGTGTGTGTATCAACACACGGAGTAACAACCCTAGTCCTTACGGTAATGTTGGCAAATCTGGTCCGAGGTATTTCAGAGGCAGTATACAAACATCTGTAACCCTGGCATGCTCCATGGGGAGACAGACAGAAGCAGGCAGAACCCTCAGAAGATTGCAGATGTGCAGTCTTCTACTCTAGTTGATGGCCCAAGCCTGAGAGAGCCAGCCGGGCCAAAAAACTGAGGTGGACTAAAGTCACGTGACGGCCAACTTTATTCAGCACATCAGACAACTTATATTCTTTGTTTGTTAGTTTTGGTTTTTTTTTTTTTTGAGACAAGGTTTCTCTGTATAGCTTTGGCTGCCCTGGAACTCACTCTGTAGACCAGGCTGGCCTCAGAAATCCACCTGCCTCTGCCTCCCAGAGTGCTGGGATTACAGGCGTGCAGCACCACCGCCTGGCTGACAATTTATATTCTAAGGATTAGGCAAAGTCACATGTGCAAAGTTCGCACATGTGCAAAGTTCGCTTGAGTCCAAGTTATAAGCAGTCACAGGGTGACCCGTGCTTGGAAACATGGGAATAACAAAACTAAGCAAGCAGATTGAAGTCTGAAGCAAACCCATTCCCATAAACCCCATGTGGGCGGGGCAGAGGAGCAACCCTTGACACAGAGAGCAGGCTACAGGATCTGTTTCCTTACAAGCTCCCAGAAACCTCACACAGCTTCGTCCATGGACTGTTCCATCGGGCTGCCACAGCGGGTTTGCTGCAGAGTGGAGGGAGGCTGCAGTGCTGTGTGCGCATGCACTCAGACACCAGCTTCTGGAACACGACGCAGCTACGCTCCGGAAATACCCAGAATTCTTGACATACTTGGTTGTAAATTGATCTGTGGATGTTGCATGGCAGAAACCCATTGCTGTCCTTGGACTCCTGGCAGGTGGGATTTCATTACCAAGACCAGAGAGTGGGGACAAATGGAGACCTTCCTTTCTTTTTTTCTTTTTTCTTTTTTTTGGTTTTTTGGATTTTGTTTTTTTCGAGACACAGTTTCTCTGTATAGCCCTGGCTGTCCTGGAACTCACTCTGTAGACCAGGCTGTCCTCAAACTCAGAAATCTGCCTGCCTCGCCTAGCTGAGACCTTTCATTTGCTTTTGAGATCAAGTCTCTGTGTAGCCTTTGTGGGTCTAGAATTTACAATGCAGAGAAAGCTGGCCTTGAACTCACAAAGACTCACCTGCCTCTGCCTCCTGGGGGTTAAGAGAAATGGTCTGTGCTGCCACACCTGGCTGAATCTTTAAATTCTGTATTCAGTGCCAGCAATTGTGGTGTGGTGGGGGCTGGAAAGATGGCTCAGTAGTTAAGAGCACTGACTGCTGTTCTGGAGGTCCTGAGTTCAAATCCAGAAGCCACATGGTGGCTCTCAACCATCCGTAAAAGAGATCTGACACCCTCTTCTGGTGCTGTCTAAAGACAGCTACAGTGTACTTAGATATAATAATAAATGTATCTTTAAACTTGTCCCTTTGGAGAAGGCCCAGCCAGATCTCTAAGACTTGTGACATCTGACTCTCATCATCTTAGGCCTTCTTGGCATGTCTGGGCTCAGGCAGTTCTTTAAACCCCAAGTCTGCCTCCTCTGCCAATACCAACGTTCTCCAGGGGCATCTGTGGTGTAGGCATGAGGTGGGATGAGTGCTAACAGAACGTAGATGGTGTGTACATAGACACTCAATCCTTCCAGCAGTGGGTGGGGTAGATATGTCTTTATTATACAGAACAGAGGTATGCCTTCCACCCTGTGGCTACCCTGGAACTCAGCCACCATCTCACTGAGCACCACTGCATCAGCCCTTGTCTATTTAGAGCCGGTCTGTCAGTAATTCTTTCTGTTAAGTTGATTTATTAAGTTTTGTGTTCCAAGCTTATTTTTATTAATTTTTAGAATCCTCTTTGCTGACTTTCTCATTGAAGTTGAATTTTCATCCAAATTATGAATTGACTTCACCCGAATGACCTTTGAGGTCATTCCTTACTAAGACAAACTATTTAATGCTGTGTATGTGCTTCGAATGTGTGATTATGTACCATGTGTGCAGAAGCCTGCAAAGATCAGGAGAGGAGTTGGAGCTTCTGGGATTGGAGATACAGGTGGTTATGAGCCACCATGTGGGCGCTGGGAACCAAATTTGGGCCTTTGTGAGGGCACTTGGCACCCGCTCACTCCTGAGTCATCTCTCCGGCCTCCATTTATCTTTTCTTTCAAGGGAATGGAATTGGGTTTCTAGTTGTTTTTTTTTAGATTTATTTATTTATTGTATGTAAGTACACTGTAGCTGTCTTCAGACACTCCAAAAGAGGGCGTCAGATCTTGTTACACATGGTTGTGAGCCATTATGTGGGAGCTGGGATTTGAACTCAGGACCTTCGGGAGAGCAGTCAGTGCTCTTAACCGCTGAGCCATCTCTCCCAACCCCCATTTATCTTTTCTTTTCTTTCCTTTTCTTTCTTTTTTTTTTTTTTTTAATGTAGCTCTAACTGACTGCCCTGGAACTCACTCCATAACTGAGCTCAGAGATCCACTGGCCTCCACCTCTCGAGTGCTGGGATTAAAGGTGCGACCTCCACTGCCCGACTTCCACTCTTTATTTGTTAAACCAGGCTTTCCCGTTCTTTATGTAGCAGTTCGACCATTTTAATATCAGTGAGTCCAGCAATTGGAGTGTTAAGAACTAAGACAAAATAATTTATAAAAGTATATAATAGTAAAATATAATAAATAGGTAAAATCTTGACGAGCATGTGTGCTCGCATGTGTGTGTGTGTGTGTGTGTGTGTGTGTGTGTGTGTGTGTGTGTGTGTGAAATGTGGCAGCAGCTTCTTTCAGGACCTCTAACCCTGGAGCCTGCAAGCCCTCTGGGTGAGAGTTACTCCATCTGAGGCCTGCAGGTCACTATTGAGTTACCAGGGTCAGTGCTGATTAACTTCAGAACTTCCTGGTGTCCATGTGTCAGGACCTGTTGCCGCTGGCTCCAGTGGGGTTTGTCGCCTGTAACCTGTTCTTTGTTTCCATGCTCCCCAGAGCACCCCTCCACCCTACTGTGCACCCAGAGGTAGTAAATGTCCTAACTGACATGTCAGAGAGTGGGGTCAGTGGGAGTTCTGCATGCAGGGAGAGAGAGGAGGGGACCTTACACTCTGCCTGCTGACACTTGCAGACCCACAGGCAGCAGACCGCCCTGTGGGAGAGGAGCAGACCTCTGCTCAGAGCTTTCTCTTTCCATGGCAATGTGCAAGCTAATAGAAGGCGCTGACAAGAACTCTGCATTCTTCAACCCAGGCTCCTCTCTCCGTGTGTGTGTGTGTGTGTGTGTGTGTGTGTGTGTGTGTGTGTGTGTGTGTGTGTGTGCACGTGCGCGCGCTAACCTCTAGCTGAGTCTACATCTGGCCCTCCCGTTTTCCATGCCTTTGTGGCCATCTCTGCAGCAACACAATGGCAGGGATTCCCCGGGATCCCTGATATTGATTGCTGCTTGTTTTCTGGTCCCTGCGGCTGGGTCTCAAACAATAGACCCTCCTCAATATGGTAGCTAAACTGTATAGCACTCTTGAGAGACTGGGCATCGCATCTTCAAAGCCTGCCTGTCACACAGGCTGAGTCGCCCCACACAGATTTAAGGCCCATGGGAAGTGTGGTTGTCAATGACTAGGACAACCCCCAATCCAAAAGGCTCAGGTTGGTACTGCAGGCTGTTTCTGACTATGCCTTCCATAGCCTTTCTGTTCTCTCATCTCTGCCTGGTTCCCAATGCACTTTCTCTCCTCGGACTACAGACTCCCTGTTGTTACCCTGCCTCTCAGCCTCACTGAATGGAGAGTGGCCCAAGGAAGGCCTCGTTAAAATGATATTAAACTAATAAAGCCAGCTCAGTCAGTCAACAGGGTCTCGAGGGAGGGAGTGAAAGAAGAGGGAGAAGAAAGAAAAGACAATTAGACAGCATTGTAATGTGACCCCAGCCAGTCCTGAGGCTGAAGCGGGTTTATTTTTTTCCAGTCTGCTTTGATGCCATTCTAGATACACACAAAGAATAGGGTCAGTTCTAGGTCAAAGATGAAGTCTTTGCTGTATCTAGGGGTTTATCAGGATGACCAAGATACAAGGAATATAAGACACTCCCCAGCTGTATTCATCTAGAGCCTGCTTCCTCATCCTAGCCCAGCGTCCAATCCCTGCCAAACTCCTAAAGGGCGGCACCAGAGCTCTTCACATTAAATAGAGGATCCTTTTCTGTACCAACCGTCTGTCTAAGCCCAATTCATCCCAACCCTTCCCCTTCCTTCCTTCCTTTTTTTTTTTTTAAGATTTATTCATTTATTTTATGTAAAGGAGTACACCATTGTTCTCTTCAGACACACTAGAAGAGGGCATCAGACTCCATCACAATTGGTTGTGAGCCACTATGTGGTTGCTGGGAATTGAACTCAGTACCTCTGGAAGAGTAGTCAGTGATGTTAACTGCTGAGCCAGCTCTCCAGCTCCCATCCCACCCCTTTCTATGCTCCATTCTCCTCTGATCTTGTCCAGAGAACAGCGACTCTGCAGATCCCACCTGGTTACCAGCCGGGATCATCATGGCAAAGGCTGCTTCCCATCCGTAATTTTATGGGTGGGTCTTTACTTCGTCAGAAGCTCACCAGCTCTGGACTTGACCATAATGAAGTCTCTCTGATGTTTTTTTCTAATGTTAGTGTATGCAAACTACATATCCAAATAGGGTTCCGGACCAGGCTGCTCTGCCAGTGCAAGGCTCTCAGGGCAGGTACCAGAACACCCTGGTCAAGGTGGTTCAGTACCTGGCTGTGAAGGCATCTGGTGGTGTTTGCAGTGCTGGGGTCAGACTTGGGGCCTTGCACACATTAGGCAAGTGCTCTACCCTGAGCGATGTCTGCCACCCTAACACATGTTTGTTTTTTTTTTTTTGGGGGGGGGGTTTGAAAAAAAAATTTTTTTTCCCGAGACAGTCCTGGAACTCACTCTGTAGACCAGGCTGGCCTCGAACTCAGAAATCTGCCTGCCTCTGCCTCCCAGAGTTCTGGGATTACAGGTGTGCGCCACCTGTGAGACATGGATTCTAAGGTGCATTAGAGGTTGGAAAATGCTGCCTTTCTTTTTCCATTTCCTGCTGTGGCACATCTGGGCTGGGCTGGCCAAGGCTAATCCAGGCCATGCTTCCAGTTCCGTCAGAGAGGGGAATAATCTACCAGGGACTCTCTTTCAACAGATCTGAACCCAAGTGTCAAGACTCCTCATGAGGGCTCCAGCCCGAGAATACAAGGTGACCCATGTCTCCCCTTCCTTTGAGTGGAGCCACCTAAGACCCACAGTTTTGTGTTGTCAGCCCTCTGGAGCACACACTTGCTTCTCTGGTTCCTTTCTCTACCACCCACTGTGGGGAACGCCTTTTTTGTTGTTGTTGTTTTCGTTTAGTATTTATTCTCCATAAATTGTGGGGATTAGGTACTTATCACCATAACACACAGCTGATTAGCACTGAGTGGGAACCAGCTACCCTAAAAGAAGAGACCTCTAAGCCGGGCGGTGGTGGCACACGCCTGTAATCCTAGCACTTGGGAGGCAGAGGCAGGCGGATTTCTGAGTTCAAGGCCAGCCTGGTCTACAGAGTGAGTTCCAGGACAGCCAGGACTACACAGAGAAACCCTGTCTCGAAAAACCAAAGGGGAAAAAAAAAGAGACCTCTAAATGCGAAGTTTGCTTCATTGTAGTGAGGAGAGTGACTGTTCTTTTAACCTCTCACAGTGAAACTTTCCACACTGTCAGAGATTTCATTAGATTTCTGTCACTGACTGTCTTAGTTGGGGCTTCTTTTTTTGTTTGTCTGTTTGTTTGTTTCAAGACAGAGTTTCTCTGTATAGCCCAAGATGTCCTGGAACTCAGAAATCTACCTGCCTCTGCCTCCCAAGTGCTGGGATTAAAGGTGTGCACCACCACTGTCCAGCAGAGAACTCTTATTTTTATTTATTTGCTGTCATCTTGAGACAAGGTCTCATTATGTAGCTCTAGGCTTGCCTGGAACTCAGTATGTACACCAGGCTGGCCTGAAACTCACAGAGATGCAGCTGTCTCTGGAATGCTGGGATTAAAGGTGAGCATCCCCACACCTTGCCCGCGTAGGGAAGTCTTTTATCCTCATCTGGGAATACAAGGTGGCCTGTCTCTGCCTTGACTGCATCACATCTGAAGCCAGGCAGCACATGTTCCGAATAACTCAGCCAGGGCAAGCCCGGGAAGACGAAGCTGTTTTATTATGGCTTTGCAATTTGACAGTATATAGTCAGTCCATCATGGCAAGAACTCCGAGTGGCCGGAGCCGGGGTGACTGGTCACATCGTATCCACGGACAGGAAGCACGGAGCCCTGAAGCCTGGGCTCCCCTCACTGACGCCTTTTCATTCAGTGTAGGACTGCGTCCATGGGATGGTGCTGCCCACTGGGTGGGTCCTCCCAAGTCCATTAAACTCAGTAGAGAGGGCTGGAGAGATGGCTCAGTGGGTAAGAGCACCGACTGTTCTTCCAAAGGTCATGAGTTCAAATCCCAGTACCCACATGGTGGCTTACAACCATCAAGAGATCTGACGCCCTCTTCTGGTGTCTGAAGACAGCTACAGTGTACTCACATATAATAAATAAATAAATCTTAAAAAAAAAAAAAGAAAGAAAACCACAGGGCAGTGGTGGCACATGCTTTCAATCCCAGCACTTGGGAGGCAGAGGCAGGCAGATTTCTAAGTTCAAGGTCAGCCTGGTCTACAGAATGAGTTCCAGGACAGCCAGGGCTGTACAGAGAAACCCTGTCTCAAATAACCAAAAACTTAAAAAAAAAGAAAGAAAGAAAGAAAGAAAGAAAGAAAGAAAGAAAGAAAAAGAAAAGAAAATCCCTCACTGTCTTTCCCTATGGTGATTCTAAGTCCCATCAGGGTGACATGATCTCTCTGTCACACTCACTGCTCAGTCAAACAGCCCTCAACCAAAGCTGTTTGTCACCCTGTCAGGAAATGGAGACAGCCTGAGATGTCCATCAAACGTGTGTATATACAGTGAAATTTTTTGTAGTTGTGAAAAGACCCACTCTCCGAAGCAGGTCTTAAAACTTATTGTGTGTGTGTCTGTAGGGAAAGGGCTAAAGAAAGGGTGGGAGCCAGGAGTGCAAAAAGATGGTCATCTGGGGACAGGAAGGGCGCCAGCCAGAGCAGAGCAGGAGACACAGGGTGGGGGAGGGCAGGGGGAGGGCTTAGAATAAAGTATAAAGACAGATGTATGAAAACAAAGTCCTGGACTGGAGAGATGGCTTAGCGGTTAAGAGTACCAGCTGCTCTTCCGAAGGTCCTAAGTTCAAATCCCAGCAACCACATGGTGGCTCACAACCATAGTGGGATCTGACACCCTCTTCTGGTGTGTCTGAAGACAACTACGGTGTGCTTACATATAATAAGTACACTTATTATTTATTTATTATTTATTATAACAATAAACCTTTAAGAAAGAAAGGAAGGAAGGAAGGAAGGAAGGAAGGAAGGAAGGAAGCCAGCCTTTCTGGGCTAGGATCTAAATTGTTTGATTTTTTTTTTTTTAACATCCTGGTTATAGCTTCTCTCCCTCCTCTCCTCCCAGTCCTTCCCCCTACCCCTGCCTCCCTGTCCAGTCCTCCTCTCTTCCCTCAGAGAAGGGCAGACCTCCCATGGATATCAACCCGCCTTTGCATGTCAAGCTGCAGTAGGACTAGGCACATCTCCTCCTATTGTAGCTAGACAAGGCAGTCCAGTTAGAGGGAAAGAACCACAGGCAGGCAACAGAGTCAGGCAGCTCCTGCTCCTGCTGTTAGGAGTCCCACATGAAGACCAAGCTGCACAACTGTTACATATGTGTAGAGAGGGGCTGGAGAGACGGCTCAGCGGTTAACAGCAGTGACTGCTCTTCCTGAGGTCCTGAGTTCAATTCCCAGCAACCACATGGTGGCTCACAACCATCTGTAATGAAATCCTCTTCTGGTGTGTCTGAAGACAGCTACAGTGTATTTATTTTATTAATAATAAATAAATCTTTGGGCCTGAGTGAGCCAAGTTAAACCGGAGTGAGCAGGGGTTGGGGTCAGCAAACAGAATGAGCAGTATTGACCAGAGAGAGCAGAGATCCTACATTCAATTCCAGCAACCACATGAAGGCTCACAACCATCTGTACAGTTACAGTGACATACAATAAATCTTTAAATTTAAAAAAAAAAGGCAAAAAAAACCCCAAAGTCGTTAATGGTGGGACAAGCCTTTAGTCCAGCACAACTGTCTGAGTCTGAGGCCGACCTGTCCCAGCAGCCCACTAATACAATGACGATAATAAATGAGAATATAGATAGCAAACGACAGAAGACGAAGCCTGTTATTTCGCAGGCTAACCTGAGACATTCGGAAGCAGTCGCCACTGTGCTCTGCAGTGTGGAGGGCGGGGCCGCTCCGCTCGGGTCTCCATCGCTGAAACCAGCTTCCCGGAGGAGAGCATATTCCATTCCTTTGTACGGATACAGCCATGACCCATTGTTCTTCTGAAAGATGGTGATTTCTAGCATTGATTATAGGATTTCCTCTGGTCATCTGGTTACATTATACGTGAATTTAAACTTCCGTTTTTAACTTTATTTATTTTTTTATTTATTGGTTTTTTTGGATTTGGTTTTTTTCGAGACAGGGATTCTCTGTATAGCCCTGGCTGTCCTGGAACTCACTCTGTAGAGCAGGCTGGCCTCAAACTCAGAAATCTTCCTGCCTCTGCCTCCCAGAGTGCTGGGATTACAGGCGTGCGCCACCACCACCCGGCTAAGTTTTTAACTTTATTAAAAAAAAAGATTTATTATGAGTACAGTGAAGCTGTCTTCAGACACAGCAGAAGAGGGCATTGGATCTCATTACAGATGGTTGTGAGCCACCATGTATCTTGGGAATTGAACTCAGGTACTCTGAAAGCGCAGTCAGTGCTCTTAACTTCTGAGCCATCTCTCCAGCCACAGTTTTTAATTTTTAACACCCTCCGCCTTGTCCTCCACAGCTGCACACTGCCAAGTACACGGCACACTCCTAATACAATCAAACAACAGCTTTGCTTCTGCCTCCATGCACAGCGGTTTGTCCCAATTAAGAATTACAATACAAGCCGGGCGTGGTGGGGCTACACTGAGAAACCCTGTCTCAAAAAACCAAATCCAAAAAAAAAGTAAATAAATAAAATAAAATAAAATAATTACTATACAACCGGGAATGGTGGGGCACGCCTTTAATCCCAGCCCTCGAGGGGAGGGTGTGGCAGAGGCAGGCAGACCTCCAAGTTCCAGACCATCTAGGTCTACACAGAGAAACCCTGTCTCTAAAAAATTTCGAAGCCACCATGGGCGAGGAGTTTGGGAGCAGGGTGCACTGAAACCACGGGTGTGAGCGAGCGCTTCATCTGAGGGCTTCCATGACGGCAGCCGTGATCTCTGGGAGACCTTGGTCCACACTGATTTGGATGAAGTTTTCGGGAGCTGTTGGGGGCTCCAGAATACTGAACTGGGACTGCAGTAACTCGGGCGGCATAAAATGTCCTTTTCTTTGGAGCAAGCGTCCGTAAATGAGGTCAAACGCCCCGCAGAGGTGGACCACCAGGAGCTTCCCGCCGGCCAGCACGGCCTCCTTTGCTGAGTCATCACTTCCTCCTCGGATCAAGATGTCTCTGTACATTTTCTTCAGAGCTGAACAGGCTAGAACGACGGGCTGTCCCAAAGCCGCATCTCTGTTTTCAAAATATAAGAAAAAACATACCCCGCCCCAACCCCCAAAAAGGATGAGGGCTAAAGAACGAGGCCTTGTAAAGGCCGACAATCACAGGTGGCGGGCCAGGCTTTGCCAATGTTAAGTGTTACTTGAAAATGGAGATTGAGCAGTGGGCCCTAAGCAATCTTAAATCGAGGGTCTTTCGTCCGTGAACCAAACAGTCTTGGGCGAGTGTTACATCCCTGGGCATCAGTTCCTCACCTGTAAAATGGGCCCATTCAGAGCTGTCCTGAGGACAGAGGTTGGCTGGGTACCTGGTATGTGTGAGCGCTAAGTGTCTCCACCCGGATGGATAGATGCATCCAGTTGTGGTTTCAGAAGGAATTTTTAACTTACTGGATTATACCACGGGTATGACGTCATACCTTAGTAAAATGTCGTGCAAGCTGCAAAGCCAAGGAATCCTGTCCTGAAATTAGAACAACTCAAAGTGGCTTTCCCCAGTATCGCTTGCTTGTACAGAAACGGCTGTAACATAGTCACAACAAAGAGATCTCAGTGGTTATGAGAACTGGGCACGAAGTGGCGGCGGCGGCGGTGGGGGTGGGGTGGGGTGGGGGGTGTAAGCCATAGACCTACAACCACAGAAACATTTTCTCCCTTCTGGTGTAGATGGCTCATTTCATAATGCTCTAAGTCCCCAGCTCTCCCACTGGTACAGACGCCCTCCTGCCTTTCACGCAAACCCCTCTTACTGTGGCTGACATATCCTTTCAATGTGTCTGATCACAATCTGCAGCTCACACTTATCTGCAGTTCTACCTTGAATTAATGTCTGGAGTTCCAGGCAGCTGTGAGCACCGTGTGGGTGCTGCACCGAGCCTCCTCTCCAGCCTCTCAAATGTATTCTCTAAAGCAGTTCCTGCAGCTGTGCAGCAGAAGGGGACTCAAGCTTGAAGGCCCAATGTCAGCCAAGAGAGTTCTACCTCCTTCCTGGGTTCTATAGAAGTATCATCATGCCACAACCCCACACCCAGCACCCTCACTCTCTCACACCCTGCTTCTTTTTTTGCATCTGTCTTTTGTTGTTTGTTTGGTTGGTTGGTTTTTTCGAGACAGGGTTTCTCTGTGTAGCCCTGGCTGTCCTGGAACTCACTCTGTAGACCAGGCTGGCCTCGAACTCAGAAGAAATCCGCCTGCCTCTGCCTCCCAAGTGCTGGGATTACAGGCGTGCGCCACCACCGCCCGGCTGCATCTGTCTTAGCTAGAGTTTACCACTGGGAACAGACACCATGACCAAGGCAACTCTTCTAAGGACATAATTTCATTGATGCTGGCTTACAGCTTCAGTCCAGGATCATGAGTGAGCACAACAATGCCCAGGCAGGCATGATGCAGGAGGAACTGAGAGATCTACATCTTGTTCTGAAGGCAAACAGGAAAAGACGGGCTTCCAGGGAGCTAGGATGAGGGTCTTAAAGCCCATGCCCACAGTGACACACCCACTCCAACAAGGCCAAATCTCCTAATAGTACCTGGGCCAAGCATATTCAAACCACCACAGCATCTAAATAGCTCAAATTCGCTGTCTTGGGAAGCCTTATTTATGGTGGATTATCAAGACTTTCAGCTCAACAGAGGAAGTATGGCCTCTGAGTAGCCTCTCCCAAGGAGTGGCCTGGAAACTGAGATATTAAGATGAACATGGGTGTGCCAGGTAGTGGTGGCGCTCGCCTGTAATCCCAGCACTTTGGGAGGCAGAGGCAGGCGGATTTCTGAGTTCGAGGCCAGCCTGGTCTACAGAGTGAGTTCCAGGACAGCCAGGGCTGTACAGAGAAACCCTGTCTCGAAAAAAACAAATCCAAAAAAAAAAAAAAAAAAAAGATGAACATGGATCAGTCATGCCGGAGGAAACACATTAAGAGAGCAGTGGGACAGTGGACACAAAAGTCCTATAAGAAGGAACACTGTCCTGGGAGAGACCAAGAGCTGAGGGACTCCAATGGGGATGGGAGGGACCAAGAGCTGAGCTGAGTGGCTCCAATATGGGGGTGGGAGGGACCAAAGGCTGAGTGGCTCCAATGGAGATGAAGGTGGGAGGGGCTAAGGGGCTGAGTGGCTCTGAAGAAGTAGCTGACATTTCTAAAAGACACTCAATGACCTTAAGATCAGTTACATGCCGGGAGAGTCTCAGATATGGTGGCATGTGTGGTGGTTTGAGCGAGAATGGTCCCATAGGCTCGGATGTTTGACTATTTAGTTTCCCGGTTAATGAAAGTTTTGGGGAAGGATTAAGAGGCGTGGCCTTCTTGGAGGAGGTGTGTCTTTGGGCAGAGGAGTTAGGGTTTTAGAATAAGCGTGCATTCCCAGCATGCTCTCTGCCTCAAGCCTCAGATCGCATGTAAAATCTCAGCTGTCCTTGGTGCCATGCACGATCGTCATAGGTTCCAACCCTCTGAAGCCATAAGCCCAACTAATGCTTGCTTTTTATAAGATGCCTTGGTCATGCTTTATAGCACAGCAACAGGAAAGTAAGACGCATGGTTTGCATGATCGCTGGCGTCTTGGAGTGGAATTCACCAGGACTTGTGGGGTTGGGGAGGTGAAAGGCCCCGGGAGGCGCTAACTTCCCAGTAGGAGCGCAAGGGAGGCCTTTGCCCACTCGAGGACTGCAAATTAAAAACCCTGCAAAAAGCTGTGGCAGGCTGCATCCAGGCAGGGCAGAGGAATTCACGGAGGAAGTTCAGGTTCTACCAAACGGATGTGGAGGGTGTTACAGCGATACTGGGCACCTGTAGCCAAGGTTACCTGGTCGCTCAGTGGCACCCCCTTTCCCATCTTTATCCGATTGTCCTCCGAGTGATAATCATCGGCATCATAGAATTTCCATCCCAGCTTTAGGAACAAAAGGAAAGATATATGTGGCGTCATCAGCAAGACCCTTGGGACAGTCACTGGGCGCTTACTGTCAGGCAGGTGTAGACATCACTGCTCTAAAGCTGCCCCGTCCCCCGCCCCCATCACTGATAACTGATTTATTACCACTAGGAAGAAACCTGGATTGCCATGTTGAGCTATCTGCACAAACACAGGCCAGAGGAAAGGGAGGAAGCCGTGGACTAGAACACAGTTGGGGAGGGGAGTTACCTTGGAGGCCAGCAGCGCACCCACAGTGGATCTGTGGAGAGAATACAGACGATGCTATTCCTGCCCAACAGGTGTGAGTGCCAGCTGTTCAGAGTGCCCGAGAGACGCACAGCTGTCACAGCTGGTACTAAGATGCAGGCCCGTCTGTGACCCTCGGCTATGGAGTCTAGAGACAGCCTTGACTGTCCTAAGGAATACCTGCGAAGGTGAACTAGCCAGAGAGCAAGGTATCGGATCTAAGCAAAGCTCTGAGCCAGGGGTGGCGGCGCATGCCCCAGACCCCTACACTAGGACGCAGAGGCAGGAGGATCTCTGTAAGGAGATCTCTGGCCTACACAGGCTGTCTTTTGTAGACACTGTCTTGAAAAACAATTTCCAATGAGAAGGGTTTAATAAAAAGTTTAAAGTCTGGGGGCCCATAAACACCTCAAAGCCCCGTTAGCTTCCCAGATACATACAATGCTGAGGAGGTGGCTGAGCAGTTAGAGCACTGGCTGCTCTTGCAGGGGCTTGGCTCTGGATTTGATTCCCAGAACCCACGAGGCAGCTTGCAACCATCTGTATGGGACGCCCATTGCATGGACTCTGGTGCCCTCTTCTGACCACCGTGTACACTGCACCCTTGTGGTACTCAGACAAAACAAAAACCCCCATAGACATACAGAGATGGATCCCGTGCCACCAACACCGTCCTCCATCACTCCCGCAGAGTTCCCCTTAGATTTTCATCCTGCAGTACCTGTCACTCAACTGAGTTCTCAGTCAGCGCCTCCATCGACTCCCCAGCCCCTGAACTCTGTTTCCAAATCAGCCCAGGCCAGCCACTCCATCAGAAAACAAACACCGGCCATGCTCTCAGGCCTGTGCTTTGGGTCTCTACCACAAAGACAATCTGAGCTCTTACTATGGGCTAGGTGCAGTTCTGGACAGAAGAGAAAGGGTTTCTGGGAAGAGACTGTGAACACAGGGGGCGGGCTTCCCAGAGGTACAACAGCGGGGTTTTCGCCGCTGGGGTTTGTTTGTTCATTCTGTGGTGCTGGGATTGAACCCCCGGCACGGCACTCAAACACTTCACCACCGAGTTACTCTATGTTCCATTTCACTTTCAGTTTCAAGAATCTTGCAGTCAGATGGCGTCTATCAAACCAAATACCCACGGCTTGCTTACTTCTGAACTTTCCAGCACTGGGCTGGGAAGAAACTGCTTATTTTGCAGAGTTTAGGCAGCACTTCCCACATGAGGCATTCCAGCCAAAGCAGGAAAGCGATCAAGGTTGGTCTTCACTTTTCAAAATCTATTTGGAAAAAAAATCCAGACGCTCACCTAGGAGGGAGACCATCCGCCCAAGCAAAGCTTTGTAAAGACCCAGAGCGAGGTTTGCCTCCTGGTTTGGGGTTCGCACCCTCCCACCTTGTTCTGCAAGAAGCCACCAGGCCCAGGTTTGTAAGGCTGAAGGCTAAGAAGGGTCGCTAGGCACCGCCCGTGGTGACCCCGGGGAGCTGCCAGCCGGGCAGGGCAGCAGGGGCAGCAAATGCATGGCCCCCCAGCGCTCAGCCCCCTCTCACACCCTCCCAGCGCCCGCCCGCCCCCAAGACCTACTTCCCGGAGCCGCTCACGCCCATCACCAGCAGCACCTGAGGTGCCTCCATGTCCCCGCTCCCAGGTCCTCAGCGCCCGCTTCCGGGGCAGGTCCCGCCCAGCCCCTGACGTCACGGGCCACGCCCCCGCCTCATGCGTGCTGACCGCTGGGTGCTGCAGCCAGAGGACACCTGCTGGCGTTTGCTGGTAATTGTGTCCTGTTGCGTGGAAGCCCCCGGGACGCAGGGGCGGTGGTAGAAACAGTTTACTAGCAAAGACAGCAATGAAGGACAAGGAGTGGGCCGGGGAGCGCTCTCTCTTCTCTCTCCTCTCTTTCCTCTCTCTTTTCTTTCCTTTTTTCTTTCTCCTCTCCTGTCTCTTCCCTTTCCTTTTCCTCTCTTCCTCTCTTCTCTTTTCCTTCCTCTTTGCTCTTTCCTATCTCACTCTCCGCCCACAGACCCCACCCCACTCTGGAAGCCAGTTCCTCTGGCTCCAGTTCCCCCTATGCAAACAGCAAATTTGTATCAGGAGACTTCAGTGGTTGCCCTCTGCCCTAGGGGACGGAACGCGGACACGACGGACTCTCGCTAAAACCAGCGGGCCGATCGATGCTCACAGCACTGAGCCCTCTCTGACTCTCCCAGAAGGAGCCCGCGAAGCAGGCTCAGGAAGGGCTCCCACCCATGACAGGGACAGGTTGCTCTTCCCGGCCGGGGCTTGTGTCAGTGACACAAGAAATGGCAACTGCGGCTCTCAGTAATGTTGACCATGAAAGCAGGTGCAACGCGGGAGCTAGAAGTGAGCTATTAAAAGTAAAAAATACCACATATATGTGGTATTATACATATACATATACACATACACATACATATACATATAATTTAATGGTGTGACTCTTTGGTCATATAGTACCTCTAGATTTGAGAAAAATACCAAAATGTTTCCCAAATTGGCTGTCCTATTTATGCCCATTAAGCAATGTGTGGGCCCTCTGGTTTCTCCACGTCACGATTGTTACTATCGTTTTCACTCTTAACAATCCTGACCATCTTTCTTTAAAACAAGAATTTTACTCTATGTATATGAGGTTCTTGCCTGCATATTGTGTACTGCATGCATGCAGTACCTGCAGAGGCCATAGGAGGGCGCTGGGTCTTATGAAGCTGGAGTTGTAGATGGCTGTGAGCTGTCGTGAGTGCTAGGAATCGACCCTGGGTCCTCTGCCAGAGCAGCCCGTGCTCTTCACTGCTGAGCAGTTACAACCACATCCTTCCTCTATTTCCGAGACTTCTAAACCATGACCCTCCTTCTCCTAGTGCTACCTCAGTGGCTGCTCTTTCTGAGTCCTTGTGTTATGTTTCCTCCTCCTCTTCTTCCTCCTTTTCTTTTTCTCAGGTTCTAAATATTGGAGTGACTTTGTCTTGAAACAGCCTCTCTAAACAGGGTCTTCCTATGCCGTGTTATCTCCAGTGTTTACATACTCCGTGCAAATTTCTTCCCAGTACAGATCCTTTTATCCCTGATCTCTGGATAGCCAACTGCTTAACTCTTAGTTTCTCTCATCGATATTGGAGACTTAATATCGACAAAACAAAATCCATAAGAATGCCTGTCTCCCCTCTCGGCCTTCCAGCCGGTGAATCTGCTTTCTGTGTGGCCGGTCAGCTGAGCCTTCTGTGATCTAGGTTCCCCTGCTTTGTCTTCAGCCCTGATCAAGACCGCCAGCCGATTTCTTTCAGCCCTCCCCGCCCCTGCCCCCATCCCGCCCCAGCCACGCCCCGACCCCGCCCCTGGCCACACCCCGCTGTGTTTGAAGCTGTCACTGCTTCACAGGTCTTCTACCACTAGCTTGGTTCTCAGCATCATCTTCTTTTCCCTGCACCACTGGGGGAGCCAACCACACAGTCTCACTTCTGTCAACTGTCCAGAAGCACAGAGAAGCCCTCATTCAAAACTTCAAATCTTTGATTATTTACTTATACATACAATTAATTTTTTAATTAGTAAAAAGTTAAATCTTGGGGCTGGAGAGATGGCTCGGTGGTTAAGAGCACTGACTGCTCTTCCAGAGGTCCTGAGTTCAAATCTCAGCAAGCACACCGTGGCTCATAACTATTTGTAATGAGATCTGATGCCCTCTTCTGGTGTGTCTGAAGAGAACTACAGTGTACTTACATATAATAATAAATAAATCTTTAAAAGAAGTTAAATCTTAATTCTAATTATTTACAATTAATTATTTAATTATTTAAAAGTTAAGTTTTTTTTTTTTTTTTTTTTTTTTTTTTTGTTTTTTTTTTGGCTTCTTGAGACAGGGTTTCTCTGTGTAGGCCTGGCTGTCCTGGAACTCACTCTGTAGACCAGGCTGGCCTCGAACTCAGAAATCCGCCTGTCTCTGCCTCCCAGAGTTCTGGGATTACCGGTGTGTGTCATCACTGCCCGGCTAATTTTTTTTTTTAAGTGGAAAAGGTTATTATTAAGTCTTGATCAGGGGGCTGGAGAGATGGCTCAAGGGTTAAGGGCCCTGGCTGCTCTTCCAGAAGTCCTGAGTTCAATTCCCAGCAACCACATGGTGACTCACAACCATCTGTAATGGGATCCGATGCCCTCTTCTGTGTCTGAAGACAGCGATAGTGTGCTCATATATATAAAATAAATAAATCCTAAAAAAAAATAAAATAAAAAAGAAGTCTTGACAAATAAGTATTGCACATAGCAGTTTCTTCCCCTCCTCTTCCCTTCCCTTCCTTTTCTCCTTGCCTTGAAATCCAGAAGCCGTTAGGTAGGGCTTTGCCAAGGAGACCTGTCATGGGCGAGAGGGGGATGGGTGGCCCAGCATGGGCGGCAGGAGAAATCCTGTGTGGCAGTAAGGTGATCTATAAAAGAAAAGATGGTAGTGTCACAGTATTAATCTAATTTGTGTGCATTATGATGTTAAAAAGGCCATGAAATGAGGGAAAGACAGGCACCTGTGTAGAGGTCTCAAGCTCAGACAAGCATGACATTTAAAGTTGCAAGGAGTTGCCTGTGTGCAGGAAGCGGAATGCGGGTTTGGGGCGTGGGTGGTAACCAAGGGAAAGGCACCTAGCACAGTAGTGCCCTGCGATGACGTATTAGTCACACGGTAACTCACTGCTGAGACCCTAAATCTGACTGGAAGGGCGGAGCATGAAGACAGACTTTTGTTTACCACCGCCCATGTGATGCTTTTGATCTCAGCGCTCAACCCAAGCTTCCCTAGAGACGTGTCTCTAGGGAGCGCGTCTCAGAAATGCAAGGATAGAAAGACCGGCCTGTGTCATATCTGTTTTCAAGATGAGGCATCTGCTCTGGAAACCTCTAAGAGTGATTTCTTAGACAAGGGAAGGCTCTCTGAAGGAGCAGGAACGAGGACCCCTCTGAGTGACTTAAGAGAAGTTGCCTGTCCTCTCTGTGGGGTAGCCTTGTGGGGCAGTGTGGAAGGTGTCTCTTTTGCCATGGGGTTTCTAGGGCTCAGAAGGTGGCACTGAACTTTGAAACGCTGAACAACTACCATGAGCTTTCTGACAAAGTAACCTGCAGTAACCAGTCAGAAACAACTTTCAGAGTATTCCTGAGTATTCTGTGCTGAGGGGTACTCATGAGAGAAGACTGCTCAGACGTTGGTTAAAGCCAATAGAACATCTTAGCCGGGCAGTGGTGGCACACGCCTTTAATTCCAGCACTTGGGAGGCAGAGGCAGGCAGATTTCTGAGTTCGAGGCCAGCCTGGTCTACAGAGTGAGTTCTAGGACAGCCAGGGCTACACAGAGAAACCCTGTCTCAAAAAAAGGAAGAAAGAAAGAAAGAAAGAAAGAAAGAAAGAAAGAAAGAAAGAAAGAAAGAAAGAAAGAAAGAGAGAAAGAAAGAAAGAAAGAAAAGAAAGTCTTTGTTAGCTGCCAGTGACTACATTGCACCGGGTGCTTGGGGTCCCAGTGTAGCGCTGGGTGAGATTTTAGGCACACATAAAGCATATCCTGGTTGCCATCCTTCAGATAGGAAGGACAGTTAGAGAACTACTGATGCCGGCAGGCAAGGTTCAGGTGGAGAGACATTCCCAGAACTGTGGGCTTTGGTGGGTTAGGTAGTTGTTTTCATTTTAGCAGGCGGTGCTGTCCCTGTGCGGAGTGTTTCAGCCTGAACCACTTCCATCACAGAGTCAGCAGCTGGGGCCTGTTACATTCTAGACTGGGGAAAGTCTAGGTCTAGACTGGGGAAAGTCTAGGTCTAGACTGGGGAAAGTCTGGGTAAAGTTCTTTGCCCTTGGGATGGACACAGTCCCAGAAATGACTGAGGTTGGAATTCCATTCACTTCCAGAAAGGCGTACTCAGTACTCAGAGGATTTCTTTTTCTTTTCTTTTCTTTTCTTTTCTTTTCTTTCTTTCTTCTTTCTTTTTTTCTTTCTTTTCTTTCTTCGGTTTTTGAGACAGGGTTTCTCTGTGTAGCCCTGGTTGTCCTGGAACTCACGCTGTAGACCAGACTGACCTCAAACTCAGAAATCCACCTGCCTCTGCCTCCTAAGTGCTGGGATTAAAGGTGTGCACCACCACTACCCCACCAGTCAGATGATTTGTATTCCTGTACAAACATCATGACCAAGAAGCAAGTTGGGGAGGAAAGGGTTTATTGAGCTTACATTTCCACATTGCTGTTCATCACTAAAGGAAGACAGGACTGGAACTCAAGTAGGTCAGGAAGCAGGAGCTGATGCAGAGGCCATGGAGGGATGTTCCTTACTGGCTTGCTTCCCCTGGCTTGCTCAGTCTGCTCTCTTATAGAAAGAACCCAGGACTACCAGCCCAGGGATGGCCCCACCCACAAGGGGCCCTCCTCCCTTGATCACTAATTGAGAAAATGCCCCACAGCTGGGTCTCATGGAGACATTTCCTCAAGGGAGGCTCCTTTCTCTGTGATAACTCCAGCCTGTGTCAAGGTGACACAGAACCAGCCAGGACAGTGGTTTAAGGTGAGACATGAAATGTGAGAACAGGGCTGGAGAGATGCAGCTCCACTCCGTGGTCTATCAGCACAGCGCCATGTAAAAAGGCTTCCAGGGATCTAGCTCTTACATGTTTTGTGTTTGTTTTGTTTTTTTGAGACATGGTTTCTCTCTGTGTCTCTCTGTCTCTCAGTCTCTGTCTCTCTTTCTCTGTACCTCTCTATCTCTTTGTCTCTCTGTTTCTCTCTCTCCCACTCTGTCTCTTCCTGAGCCAGGTTTATCTCTGGCTGTCCTTGTACTCACTATATAGACCAAGCTGGCCTTGAACTCAACAAAGATTTGCCTGGTTCTGCCTCCCTAGAGCATTAAGCCTGGACACACACACACACACACACACACACACACACAGTAAATGAACAACTGAACAAGGGCTGGTGACACGGTTCAGCGGTTAAGAACGCTGGTCTTCCAGAGGTTCTGAGTTTAATTCCCAGACCATCTCGAACGGGATCTGATACCCTCTTCTGGCACGCGGCTGTACATGCAGACAGAGCACTCATTAACGTAATTAAACAAGATGCATAAATAAATTTAAAAATAAATAAATAAATAATAAAACGCAAAAGGAGAACGAGGAGAGGAAGGTGAGCAAATTAGAATCCAAACGTGCGCCAGGATTTATTTCGGGGAATTAAATGCCTTTTACCCGATGGCTTAAACTCGAGTTAGCTTGGTTGAATTAAACTTGTTTCCTTGACTTTCCTGTCAGTCCCAGAATCATCTCTGTTCATTCTGCAACTCACTGTGTTCCGTCAGTTTCTCCAGCCTCGGGTGAAGCTGGCAGCAGTCTGGCCTCCCCATGCCCGCCCTCCTTCCCAAGCACGCACAGACGAGCAGAACTCGGCGCAGCGGGAGGTGCCGGAGCCCGGAGCCCGGAGCCCGGAGCCCGGAGCCCGGAGCCCGGACTCTGCTCCCCCCGATCCTGTTCCCCACCGCTCTGAAGCTATGGCGCGTGGTCTTCTCTGCCCCTCGGGTTCCTTCTTGACTCTGTGCCGGACGACACCTGCTTGCCTAGGCTCTTTGGGGACGCTGTAAAATCACATTGTGTGTGTGGCAGTGTTGAGACTCTCCGCCCCCAGAAGCTGTTATGTCAAATGCTGGATCTTGGTAACCAGGGCGTTGTGGGGCTGCGCTGTGAAAAGCCCTGATGCTGAACGCTAACGCGGTCCCCCATCCCACGCTCCGCCGTGTCCTCGGTCTTTCCCTCGGCTCCATCCCAGGAGTTTCTCTTTGCTGTTGTTTTATCTCTGCTGTTTGGTTTCAAACAGTTCTTTATTAGCTCCTTTTAAATCTATCTATGCTCGCCTCTATCTTTTGTCTTTTTTTTTTTTTTTTTGGTCTTTTCTTCTTCTTTTCCTCCCTCCCCCCGCCCCATTTCTTTGTTTTGTTTTAATGTTTTGAATTTTTTTAAACATTTATCCGGGGATGGGAGTTTGCACATGTCACAATTTGGGGACAGTTTGTGGAGGCCAGTAGCCTCCTTACATCTTGTGAGTTCAAGGATTGAACTACGGTTGTAAAGTTTGGAGGCAAGGACCTGTAGTGAGACGTTTGATGTCTTTAAAAATATAAATATGGGGGCTGGAGAGATGGCTGAGAGGTGAAGAACATTGTCTGCTCTTCCAGAAGAAGCCATCTGTGAGATCTGGCGCCATCTATGAGATCTGGCGCCCTCTTCTGGCATGCAGGCATACATGCAGGTATAGATGCAGGCCAAATGTGTATATATAATACACATAAATAAATAATATATGTAAAATATATAAATAAATGTGGGCTGGCGAGATGGCTCAGTGGTTAAGAGCACTGACTGCTCTTCCTGAGGTCCTCAGTTCAATTCCCAGCAACCACATGATGGCTCACAACCATCTGTAATGGTGTCTAATGCCACCTGGTGTGTCTGAAGACAGCAATGGTATATTCACCTAAAATAAATAAATCTTAAACCAAATATGTGAATATATTTTTGTTTTAGTCGCAGGTGTGGGACATGGGACTGCTTCTGATCGTCCACAGCAGCTGGCTGTGACTTGTCTCTTCGCCAGTTGCATTTAGAATTCTGGGGACTCTTGAGAGGGTAGAGATAGGCCAGAGCCCCTGGAGGTGACGGCTGCTGCTCTCCCTGCTGCTGCTGGATTGCTGGATTGCTGGATTGCTGGTTGGACATATGCTGACTATGAAGATTGAATTCGCTCCTAGGAACTTGATGCCCCTAATCAGCAGGAAGTAGTTAAATAGGATCAACACCCCATTCCCCCCCTAACCTTCTTTCTCTCCTAATGTTTGGGGCTTTGAAGGGGTTTCCGTGGAAAGAGCGGAAGGAAGGGGGACTTGATAAAGAGCCAAGGTCACAAGTCAAGGACTCCTACCTCCACCTTTACCTGCTGATCCATCTTGCTTGCTCTGTTTTCAGTATTCAAGAAGTGTTTCCCTGGGGGCTAGAGAGATGGCTCAGTGGATAAGGGCTTGGACTGCTCTTCCGGAGGTCCTGAGTTCAATGCCCAGCAACCACATGGTGGCTCACAAACATCCGTAATGGGATCCAATGACTTCTTCTGGTGTGTCTGAAGACAACGATAGTGTACTAACATACATAAAATAAGTAAATCTTAGAAGAAGAAGAAGAAGAAGAAGAAGAAGAAGAAGAAGAAGAAGAAGAAGAAACATTTCCCTAAGTTCCTGAGACTTCAACAGTACACAAAGAACTACAGGGCAAATGTTCCTAGGGAAGAGTCCACCAACTGGTTATCCAATATCAAGTGGTCAGCCCTGAAAACATGCACAAGTGACATACAGTCTGAGGAGGTTATCGTTAGGAATGTATGTATGTGTGTGTGTATGTATGTATGTATGTATGTGTGTGTGTATGTATGTATATGTATTATAATATACATATATGCATGCAATGGCAATAGTGACAAAGGAGATCATGACTTTGAAGGAGTGAGGGGTACTTGCGACTGTTTGGGGACGGAAAGGGATGGGAAAATGATGTAATTATATTATCTAAAAAAGTAAAAGAAATAATTAAAAAGTTTTCCTGTGGCTGCTTTTATTTCCTGTGTTACTGTGCACTTCTTGCATGATGTTTGGTGATTTCTTCCAGTGTCTGGTGATCCCCAGCCGTGTGCTCATAGTAAGGAGGGACACAAAGACACAGACAGACAATCAGTAGCTCCGCAGGAGAGAGGGGACTGACTCCCACCCCCACCTGACCCCACCTCAACCTCCCACGGTCTCCCCATCACGACTTCCCAGCTGTGTATATATCGTTTCCCTTGGCCCTGGCAGTTTTTTTCAGAAGAATCTTCCAAGTCCTAGCAGGTCTGGAGTTGATCCTGGTGCCAGGAATCTGATACCCTGACAGGTCGGTGTTCTAGTGGGTTTAACAGCTAACACTCACAAGTTCTGCTTTTATCCAGTTTACCACCACGACAACCCACACAAACTTCTACCAGATAAATCAGCCTGTCTGGAGGATAGGAGTTTTAAAGGTAAGTGATCTGCCGGACCTCTGGGTCAGGATCTAGGCTCCCAGCCCCACCCATCCCTGCCTGGCTGCCTTAGGTTCTGGCTGTGATGATCACAGACCCCAGCCTTTCGTGTTTTCTTGCCTTGGTCACAAAATCTTTTCACAGCAGTTGAAAAGTAACAAAGACACAGTGGTGCTGTCTTTAAGCCCAGCGCTAGGGAGGCAGAGGTGGGAGGATCTCTTGGGTTCAAGGCCAGCCTGGCCTACCGACTGAGTTCCAAGGCCGGCAGTCTTCACAAAGAAACCCTGTCTTGAAAAACTGAAAAACAACAAAAAGAAACAAAGAGAGCTTTCTCTTGTATGTATCTGTTAGTGTTAGAAATTCAAGCGGAGTTTGTCAATTTGGGACAGGGAGGGATGGTGAGCAGAGGACAGCGCGCACCTGCGCCTGGCTGCTCTTCCTGGCAGAACTCAGAAAGCCCTCGAGCCTCTGCTACAGGGAGTCAGAGACCTGCCCCGCACCGCACCTCATCCATTCTTTCCTTTTTCTTTTCTTTTTTCTCTCTCTCTCTTTCTTTCTTTCTTTCTTTCTTTCTTTCTTTCTTTCTTTCTTTCTTTCTTTCTTTCTTTCTTTCTTTCTTTTCTTTCCTTTTTTTTTTTTTTTTTTTTTTTGAGACAGAGTCTCCCTAGGTAGCCATGGCTGACCTGGAACTTGCTGTGTAGACTAGGCTGGCCTTGAGTTTACAGATATCTCCCTGCCCCTCCCTTCTGAGTGCTGTAATTACAGGCCAGAGCCACTGAACCAGACAACCGAGGATAAGATTTTAATCTATCCTTGGGCTGGAGAGATGGCTCAGTGGTTAGAGCACTGACTGCACTTCCAGAGGTCCTGAGTTCAATTCCCAGCAACCACATGGTGGTTCACAACCTCTGTAATGGGGATCTGATGCTCTCTTCTGGTGTGTCTGTAGACAGCTATAGTGTACTCATAAAATAAATAAATCTTTAAAAAAATATTTTAATCTACCCAACCCAGGAAACAGCCTGTTGGATGTTTGTGAGGGGGATGTTGTGGGGATTTGGGAGCTCTATGTGCTAAAACTGTAAAGTTTTTAGTAGCCTTCCTGCTTTGAAGGGTATCTGCACCTCTACCTTCGGAGCCGTTGGAAACCCACCAATTTCTTTTTTTTTTGTTTTTTTTTTTGTTTTTGTTTTTTGGAGACAGGGATTCTCTGTATAGCCCTGGCAGTCCTGGAACTCACTCTGTAGACCAGGCTAGCCTTGAACTCAGAAATCCGCCTGCCTCTGCCTCCCAGAGTGCTGGGATTATAGGCTTGCGCCACTTCCGCCCAGCGTCCACCATTTCTAAAATTGCCTGGTGTTTTGCAGAGCAAGCTAACTGCTTTCAGGACCTGGCATTTCTCTGGTTTGTTTTCAGTTACTGCCTGTTTATCGGTTCTAAAAGTGTGTTCACACTTTATTGTCCCATCCTCTGCCCAGAGGGCTGTATTGTTGTGTTGAGGCTGTGGTGACTGCGGCTCTTGGTGGTCAACTTGACTACTTCGGAGTGAACTAAAACCCAAGAGGCTGAGTACACCTTCGAGAGAGCTTTTTTTTTGTTTTTTGTTTGTTTGTTTTTTGTTTTTTGGATTTGTTTTTTTCGAGACAGGGTTTCTCTATGTAGCCCTGGCTGTCCTGGAACTCACTCTGTATACCAGGCTGGCCTTGAACTCAGAAATCCACCTGCCTCTGCCTCCCAGAGTGCTGGATTACAGGCGTGCACCACTGGCCGGCTGAGAGAGCTTTTCTTAATTAAACATTTGAAATGGGAAGATCTGCTTTTCATCCAGGTCTTTTCAGCAAAACACAAAACTGATGCTCCTCAAAAGGCATTGCCAAGTAAATACAGAGGCAATTGGGCGGTAGTGGCGCAAGCCTGTGATCCCAGCACTCTACGATCAAAGTCTTGGGCTGAGAATGTGGCAAGAGTTCTCACACGTTAATAGTGAGAAGGCAGAAATACAACCTTTAACCTTAGGCAAGGACTTTGTTTTTTTGGTTTTTTTTTGTTTTGTTTTGTTCTTTTTTTGTTTTTTGGATTTGGGTTTTTCGAGACAGGGTTTCTCTGTGTAGCCCTGGCTGTCCTGGAACTCACTCTGTAGACCAGGCTGGCCTTGAACTCAGAAATCCGCCTGCCTCTGCCTCCCAGAGTGCTGGGATTACAGGCGTGCGCCACCACCGCTGGCAGGCAAGGACTTTGATAGTGTAAATTCTTTACATTTGATGATAAAGAATGGCCCATAGGCACACGGAAAGTGCCAGATGTAATTAGAGTTCTTAAAAGGACAGGCTTAGTGAGAGTCAGGGGCATGACCATCTGGGCCACGCCCTCTGCAGCAGCCTACGTAAACAACATGGAAGAGAAGCCGGAAGCCTTCTCTCCTGCCTGCTTGCTCTCTCTGGCGAGTCCATTCCTTCACTGGCATTAGCACCGACTTCTCTGGATTACGTTGTATCCTGAAGACCCCGTGAGCCGTTCTAATAAACCCCCTTTATATATGGGGTGGTTTGAATATGCTTGGCCCAAGGTGGTGTAAAAAAGCAACTGGGCAAACTGCTGGGGGCAGCCAGGAAGCTGCGCCCTCCATGCCTCTTCTTCAGTTCCTGCCTCCAGGTTCCTCACTCGAGTTGCTGCCTCGACTTCCCTTTAGGGTGAATTATAATTAAGCCATGTGGTGAAATGACCCCTTTCTTTCTTTTTTCTTTATTTATTTTCTTTATTTTTTTATTTTTTGGTTTTTCGAGACAGGGTTTCTCTGTATAGCCCTGGCTGTCCTGGAACTCACTCTGTAGACCAGGCTGGCCTCGAACTCAGAAATTCACCCGCCTCTGCCTCCCAAGTGCCGGGATTAAAGGCGTGCGCCACCACCGCCTGGAAAAAGGAACCCTTTCTTACCTGTCTTAGTTACTTTCATTATTTTGTATGGCATTGAAGAGATGCCATGGCCAAGGTAACTTACAAAAGAAAATGTCTGGGGTGGGGACAGCTCAGCACTTAAGAGGCTGCTCTCCCAGAGGTCCTGAGTTCAAATCCCAGCAACCACATGGTGACTCACAACCATTTGTGATGGAATTCGATGCCCTCTTCTGCTGTGTATCTGAAGACAGTGACAGTGTACTCATATACATAAAAATGAATAAATAAATCTTTTAATAAAAAGATAATGTCTATTTGGATGAATCTGATAGTTAAGAGTTCAGGATGATCATGCAGCAGGCAGGCTGGCATGGTACTGGAGCAGAGGTGGGGAGCTTACATCCTGATCCAAAGTCATGAGGGAGGGATGGAGGGGGAGAGAGAGAGAGAGAGAGAGAGAGAGAGAGAGCGCTTGAGGTGATATGGGCTCCTGAAACCTCAAAGCCAGACCTCGGTGACACCCCTCCTCCAACAAGGCCACATCTCTTTTTTTTTTTTTTTTTTTACAAAAAAAATTGTACCATTTATTGACAGAGAAGTTGCCATATGATTATAGTGAAATGCATTGATTATAAAAGGCTTGAAGGGATGTCAGAAATAGCTGATTCAAATACTATTTATAGAACTTTAAAACAGTTGGTATGCTTATAAAGCAAATTTCATCTATTCTTGAAATGCCAGTGTTCATTAGTAGCATCTTGTTGGTCATCACTTACAGAACTTTAGAAATGGGCTGGAGAGGTGGCTCAGTGGATAAGAGCGTTGTCTGCTCTTCCAAAGGTCCTGAGTTCAAATCCCAGAAACCACATGGTGGCTCACAACCATCTGTAATGAGATTTGATGCCCTTTTCTGATGTGTCTGAAGACAGCTACAGTGTACTTACCTATAATAATAAATAAATCTTTAAAAAAAAAGAAATGGTGTGTTCATGAAGCAAACCCCACTCATCTCTGAGTTCTAGTGCTCATTAATAGTATTGGGATAGTTGATAATCACTTACAATTTCCTCCTCCAGTTCTGAATCAGCTCCTTCCAAATGTCCCTGGAGAAATAGAGCCTTTTGTGTGTCTGCTATTTCATATGCTGGAAGCATCTCATTTTCATTGCGGAGCATGTCTAATTTTTTATTAAAATGTGCTGTTTTCACATCTTGGCTTATATTTTCAATGATGTCAACAACATCTGCAGGACGCTTATCTAGTATCTTGGTCAACACTTTAGAAAGATGATCATGTAGGTTTAAGCCAGATTTGCTGCTGGTACTCAGCAGGTATGCTTTTGCATTCTGAATGGCCACCTCGAGCATTCTCGGGGCTTCTTCACTGAAGGCCACAGCTCCTAATCCTTCCCAAACAGTTCCATCAAGTGGGGACCAAGTGTTCAGACATGTGAGCCTTTGGGGGCCATTACCGTTCAAACCAGCACCAAGCTGCTTTCTGTCATGGTATTTATCACAGACATCAACAGGGAACAGTATCCTGGTGAGTGACACGGTTTCCGTGACCACAGTGCTTGTTTTACCGAGCTTCTGAGGCTGGACGATCTCCTGCACTGGGTGTACTCATTACCTGTTGCTGTGACGAGATACAAAAGCGATGTGATTGTAGCCTGTGGTTTGAGGGGATGAAGTCCATCATGGGTGGAGAGGGGTGGCTGGCAGCAGTGTATCTGCTGTCAGGAAGGAGTGAGGTGAAAACTCATCTTCTCCACTCCATCTCTCTTTTTTATTCAACCCAAGATCCTGGCCCATGAGTTTAGGGAGTTTGCTCACACCTCTGTAGGCTTAGATTAAAAAAAAAATACTTAAAAAAAAGATTTATTTTATGCCCGTGAGTACACCATCATTGTTCTCTTCAGAGACACCAGAAGAGGATGTCAGATCTCACTACAGATGGCTGTGAGCCACCATGTGGTTGCTGGGATTTGAACTCAGGACCTCTGGAAGAGGAGTTGGAGCCGAGCAATGGTGGCACATGCCTTTGATCCCAGTGCTTGGGAAGCAGAGCAATGGGGATTTCTGAGTTTAAGTTCCAGGACAGCCAGGGCTACACAGAGAAACCCTGTCTCCAAAAACCACCAAAAACCAAAAACCAAAAAAAAAAAAAAAAAAAAAAAAAAGGTGCAGTCGGTGATCTTAACCACTGAGCCACCTCTCCAGCTCCTAATAACATTCTTTTAATAAGGGTTCTCAAATGCTTCAAACTCCCCCACCCCCCACCCTTTGAGCTCACCATCCAAAGGTAGGGGAGAAAAGATGGTAAACAGGACAAGGGGATGTGGATCTGTTTAGACGTAGTTCTTTAGAATGAATCCAGTCTGTGCTGTTGGCAGGCTATCAGCAGTTCAGTTCACACAAATCAGCAGTGGTAACTCGGTCCACTCACAAACACCAATCTTGAATCAGCAGCAGCGGCTCCATCTAGAAGAATCCGAGAAGCTCTGCCAGTTGGCAGATTCCAGGGAAGGGACAAGAAGCCACTGGAACACCACCTGAAAGTTCTCTGGTGCATTTCTCTCTATGAGGTCGTGACAGACAATCGTCAGCTCAGAACGCAAGGTGAACCAATTCCAAGCAGCAACACCCACTGCCTGCTGGGTTATACTGATATCCTTTTCTTTATTTTTTTTAAAAAGATTTTATTTAAGTAGATGAGTACACTGTCATGTTTTCATGGCACACCAGAAGAGGGCACTGGATCCCATTACAGATGGTTGTGAGTCACCAGTGCTGGGCATTGAACTCAGGTCCTCTGGAAGAGCAGTCAGTGCTCTTAACCGCTGAGCCACCTCTCCAGCCCCCGCCTTATATCCTTTCCCAACATCATGAGTTCTCTCAAGCATCTGCTCCAGCAAAACATCACAATGCCCCTTTTCCAGGCAATTTCCAGAAAAACACCACCTGTCTGTTTTCAACAAAACTTCCCCTCACATGTCTGCTTCAGGAAAAGCACTTGTAAGACAGTTTTCCAAAAATATCACATGACACAACGGAGTCTCAAAAAACCCTCAAACATTTCCACTTCCTACCTCAGTTAACTTTTTTCTAGAAGCATCCTCACAGACATGCCCAGATAGTCTTACCTAGGTCCAGTCAAGTGCACGATAAACATTAGGCTTGTCCTGGTGGCACACACCTTTCGTGCCAGCACTGGAGAGGCAGAGGACAAAGGTCTCTGTGAGTTCAAGGCCAGCCTGGCTTGTGTAGAGAATAAGTAGAGCTGTGTAGAGAGACCCAGGCTGAAATATAAATAAGATTAACCATGGCAGCAGGTGACCTTGTGGCATCCTTGGGCAGAGTTGACTGTTTATGGGGCTTCATCTGACTGCAGGGATACCGTGTAGCAACAGAGATGAGAGAAGCAGACTCTGAGGAGTGTGATGTGAGCCTGGCTTTGACTCTCTGGAAATGTAGGGATAGAGGAAAGGGCTGGGGTAGACACTCTGCCTTCTGCCACTCCTGACAGTGAGCTTGCTAGGCTGTGCATTTTGATTTTTCCCTTACTGAATATGCAGACTCAACCTGGGGTCAGACAGTGTTTCCTCTGTTCAGGTGACATTTTGCAACTGCAGTCACACATTGCTAAGCCACAGGGATGTGTAACTTTCTAAGAAGTGCTCCATTAGGTGCGTTCAGTGTGCAAACATGACAGAATTACCTATACTAATTAACACTCAGCAACTCCAGTGTCACTAGAGGGTAAAATCTTACGGGACTGCTGTGGTATATGCTAATGAATGGCAGAAACACCTCAGATGCAGTTATCTAGGTACATTAATGATATCAAAGTGGCAGTATCTTCCTTGGATTTTTTTTTTTTTCTTTTTCAAGACAGGGTTTCTCTGTATAGCCCTAGCTGTCCTGTGGAACTCACTCTGTAGACAAGGCTGGCCTCAAACTCAGAAATCCGCCTGCCTCTGCCTCCCAAGTGCTGGGGTTAAAGGCGTGCACCACTACTGCCCGGCTCTTCCTTGGATTCTTAAATGTTTAAAAATTTTGAGTTAAGAAGCAAAGGGATTCTTTTTTTTGTTTGTTTGTTTTGTTTTTTGGAGACAGGGTTGCTCTGTATAGCCCTGACTGTCCTGGAACTCACTCTGTAGACCAGGCTGGCCTCGAACTCAGAAATCCGCCTGCCTCTGCCTCCTAGAGTGCTGGGATTACAGGCGTGTGCCACCACTACCCAGCCACAAAGGGATGCTTCCAGTCTGTTGTATTTCTTTAACTTGACTCTTTATGTACAGGAAGGTAGGACGGAATAGAAAACAGAGCTTGGGCAACTGGCTGTGGTGATAGCCTTGCTTCTTCATTTGATTTATCTGTTATGTGGGGCCATCCCTGAGAAAATGTCTACTCACTCTACACAAGGAGCTGACAACAGACCACAGTAAGAATACTACAAAGCTCCAACTTAGTGAGGTAGCGAGTTTTACTGGGGTTACTTATAGACGTGGAGTTGCCTCAAAGACAGCTACATCAGCACGATGCCTGCCCCAGAGTGGGTGGCAGCTCTGGGACACTGGGAACCTGGACCTCACCACGCAACTTGCAGGCAGCTGTGCAGGCCGTGTCTTCCAGGCAGTTCTGCTGACCTGAGAATTTTTCTCAGCAGCATTTATTCCTCAGAGGTCCTCGGATGAGGGAGGAGCTAGGTGAATCTGGTGAATTTCAGATGTCCCTGCAGGACAGGATGCTTTGCTGGTGTCTTAAGGAGCGTCCCTTGAAGTTGTAAGGTTTTTATCTCAGAGGAAATTGCTACCCAACAAAACTTTTTTGATCCTTGTAAAAATTCAGCAAGGGAAGTATTATACTTAGTCTAAGGCAATGGTTTTCAACCTTCCTAATGCTGAGACCCTTCAAGCAGTTCCTCATGTTGTAGTGACCCCCAACCCATAAAATTATTTTTGTTGCTACTTCATGACTGTAATGTTGGTAACGTTATGAATTGTGATGCTTTCTGATGGTCTTAGGTAACCCCCAAGTGGGTCATGACCCACATGCTGGTCTAAGGTGAGATTCCACTGGACATCTGCAAGACACAAGTAGAGACAGGGAATCATCTTGTACCCATTAGGATCTCCATGATAGACGATCTGGTCGATATGATAGCTCCTTTATCGTCTGGGTTTGTCTCCTTGCCTTTGATGCTAGCTTTGGTTACTGTAGTATGAAGCCCAGCTTTGACATACAGGGTTGTTGCTGGAGGATCTGCTCTGGCACCTTTGTCTAACTGGCTGGAGGGTCCTTCTGCGCAGGGAGTAGCTGAGGGGAAGCCAGGGCAGCATGAGGTGGGAGACACAGTGGGTGGCACCTTCCAGGGTCAGGCTCCTTGCAGGCCTCAGACATGGGGACCCTTGAGTGCTGCGGCTCTATGTGGTCTGAGGGTGTGGTATCCCTCAGCATTGACAGCACCGAGTTACAGCTGTGGGCCTGGGTGTCCCTAGAGACTTGCTAGTGCTGTGGAACTCTCCTGGTGACCAGAGCTTGCACTTCCCACTCTGTGGCTCTGGAGAGCCTTTTCTTCTCCATTCTCACCTTCTCTCCTTCTGCCCCACCCCACTGGCCACTCCTCACATCGCAGGTGCTCTAGCTCAGCTGTGACAGAGCTGGGAGGTTTGCTTGGCCTGCTAATTCCCGAGGTGTCCCTGCTGCTTGCTGCTCCTTCCGTCCTGTCACCCGGTCTGCTGCACTAGATGAGGGTGAGAACAGATCCCTAGGACGGAACTTTAGTGGGTCAAATGTCGCAACTCATGGGAGTGTCTCTCAGCTGACACAGCTTGTAAGCACTCTCCTTACTTTACCCTTTCTAGACCACAATGGGAAGGCAGGGCCTGCTGGTGTAGGAGGAAATCAGTTACTGAAGCATTGTAATAGAGAGTCAGGTATAATGCTCTCTAAGGCTCAGGAAACGTATGTGTGTGTGTGTGTGTGTGTGTGTGTAAAGCACTGTAAAGCACTGTAAAACACCATCTTCTAGTCCAGATACAGCTGTTGTGATCACAACTGACAGCTGCTATGGACGCCTGCGTGAGGTCTACCCAAGAATGGGCCCCTCACAGTGAGGCATGGGTGGCATAGGGACTCGTGGGTTCTTACCCTCACTTTTGACCTATTTGTCAATGACACGTTCAAGAATGGAGCCCCGCCAGGCTCCATGCCCGATACTCAAATGATAGCCCTGGTCAAACTAAATGGTTGCAAAATAAAGTTGTCGTGAATCTGAGGAGGGGATGGATAGGGAGAGCTGGGCTGGCAGGGATGGGAGAGAAAAATCACAAACTGTCAAAAACCAAAGTCAATAAAAAAATAAAGACCTGAGGCAGGAGAAATGACTCAGAAGTTAACAGCACTGGCTGCTCTTCCAGAGGTCCTGAGTTCAAATCCCAGCAGCCACATGGTGGCTCACAACCACCCATAGTGAGATCTGACATCCTCTTCTGGTGTGTCTGAGACAGCTACAGTGTACTTACATATAATAAATAATGTTTAAAAAAATTTACATGTAGGTGTGTGTGCCTGCACATGCATGAGTGCAGGTTCCTGTGAAGGCAGAGCTTCATTTAGACTGAAGTCCTGACCTGGGTGCTGGGAACTGATCAGAACTCAGGTCCTCTGGAAGCTGCAGGTGCTGCTAACCACTGATTCATCTCTTCAGCCATCTAGTTTATTTTAAAATGAAAAAACCAAACCCTAAATTTTCCTTGTTGTATGTACTGGCTGGTTTTGTGTGTCAACCTGATAGAAGGTAGGTAGATGATCAGAGAGAACAGAGCTTCAATTGAGGAAAGGCCATGAAATTCAGCTAGAGGGCATTTTCTCAGTGATCAGTGGGCAGGGCCTGGCTCATTGTGGGTGGGGGCCATCAAAGGTGGGGGCCATCCTTGATGGCCCCGTGTTCTTTAAGAAAGCAGGCCAAGCAAGGCATGTGAAGCAAGGCGGTGAGCATCACCTCCCACAGCCTCTGCATCAGCTCCTTCCTCCAGGGCCCAGTCCTGCTTGAGTTCATGTCCTGACTTCCTCCAGTGACAGATTATGATCTGGAAATGTAAACCAAATAGTCTTTCCTTCCCAGCTCTTTTTGTCACAGCGTTTTCGTTGCCGCAGTAGAGACCCTAAGACATTGTAGAAATCGAGATCTTGTCTGTGATCACTAAGCACCCGACAGCTTTTTCAATTTTTTTTTTAAAATCTAGTTATATGGGTAAGGTTGGCAAAATGATGGTTGTATGTATTCATGAAGCTGGCAGCCCAGTAGAAGCTGGCTGCAGGGCACAGGGGTGCCCTAGAATGAGGGATATGGGAAGTAACGCAGCAGGGGGATTGCATCGGGGGCACTGCTCCAACTCTAGTTAAGCCCCCTGGATTTAATTCCCAAACGACAATTCGGATGGCGGTGAGAACGTAATAAAAATATGAAATCCCATAGAACATGATTGCAATCTAGTGCTCGGGAGTTCGAGGTCAGCCCGGCTCAAAGCTTGCAGTGTGCGGACGGGGCTGACTAAACGCTGGCTGGCTCGCACGAACATGTCCGCAGGGCTTGCCGCAGAGTAACAGGGCGGAGCACCGCTAGCGGCTACCACGGGCCAGGCTCGGGCCTGTCTGGACCACCCGGTCTGACGGGCCTTGGAGTTGTTACTTCTCACGGGCTCGCTTCGGCGAGCAGAGTGGCACGGGGCAAGAGTCACATTAGTTGTATCGAGCCACCAGCCCACCGTAAACGGCCAATAACCGCCTTGGGGGGGGTCAGGCCTCTGCCCTCCATCTTTGTGCCGCCCGAGGGAAGCTGACGCCAGGTGCGAGCGGCCCCAACAGTCAAGTTTTTAAAAAGCCCGCGCGGGGCCCCCGGGCAGATCCGTTGGGAACGGCCAGAATTCCCGCGAGGGCGCGCGAGGACTAAGCGTGCGGGCGACAGCCGGCTCCGCACGCGAGGCGCCGGACCAGCGCTCGAGAAGAGCGCGCCCGTCCCGCAGCAGCGGAAAACGGAAGTGGGTTTGAGGAGCAGTCGCTGATTGGCTGGCGGGATACGTCCCTCAAGGGGCTGGCGCGAACGCCACTGCGGAGTTGGGCCTGAGGATCCGGCGAGGGGAGGGAGGGAAGGCTACGGGAACAGCCGCGCGGCTGACAGGAAACGCTCCGCGGATACGCGCGGAGGGTTCTAGTGGGCCGTCTCCGGTGTACTGCGGCCCCGCAGCGAGTGCGAGCGCGGAGGCGGAAGGAGCAGCGGACACCCAGGGGCCCGAGGCCCGGACGGAAACCGCGGAGGGCGGGGAGGCCGCGGCCTAGAGCGGCGCTGCGGCGCGGTGGGCGGGACCAAGGCGAGCGCGGAGGCGATTGGCTGGCGGTCCGGCGTCGCTGGTGACGCACCGCGCGGGGAGGGTGCGCGCGCCTTCAGCGGCCTCTTTGTGTGGTGTCCTGATAGGGGAGCGGAGGTGGCGGCCGCGGCGGCCCTGGTAGGGTTCCAGCGTCCTCGGCTCGCCCTCGGGCAGCAGCGCGCCCCTTCCCTCCCCCTCCCGCCTCTTCCCCGCCGGCGGCGGCGGCGGCCGGGCCCGGGCTCCGACGAGGCCTCGGCGACCGCTAACGGCGACGGCGACTCCGCGGAGTGCGCAGGGCGGGGGCAGGGCCCGGGCGGCCGACATGGAGAACTCGCAGCTCTGTAAGCTGTTCATCGGCGGCCTCAACGTCCAGACGAGTGAGTCGGGGCTGCGCGGCCACTTCGAGGCCTTCGGGACGCTGACGGACTGCGTGGTGGTGGTGAACCCCCAGACCAAGCGCTCCCGCTGCTTCGGCTTCGTGACCTACTCGAACGTGGAGGAGGCGGACGCCGCCATGGCCGCGTCGCCGCACGCGGTGGACGGCAACACGGTGGAGCTGAAGCGCGCCGTGTCGCGCGAGGATTCGGCGCGGCCCGGGGCGCACGCCAAGGTGAAGAAGCTGTTCGTGGGCGGCCTCAAGGGCGACGTGGCAGAGGGCGACCTGATCGAGCACTTCTCGCAGTTCGGCGCGGTGGAGAAGGCGGAGATCATCGCCGACAAGCAGTCGGGCAAGAAGCGCGGCTTCGGCTTCGTCTACTTCCAGAGCCACGACGCGGCCGACAAGGCGGCGGTGGTCAAGTTCCACCCGATCCAGGGCCACCGCGTGGAGGTGAAGAAGGCGGTGCCCAAGGAGGATATCCACGCGGGCGGCGGGGGCGCGCGGGCGGCCCGGGGCGGGCGCGGCGGCGGCCGGGGGGCGCGGCGGCGGCGGCCGCGACCAGAACGGGCTGGCCAAGGGCGGCGGCGGCGGCTACAACAGCTACGGCGGCTACGGGGGCTACGGCGCCTACGGGGGCGGCGGCGGCGGCTCGTATGGCGGCAGCGACTACGGCAACGGCTTCGGCGGCTTCGGCAGCTACAGCCAGCACCAGTCCTCGTACGGGCCGATGAAGAGCGGCGGCGGCGGCGGCGGCAGCTGGGGCGGCCGCAGCAACAGTGGACCGTACAGAGGCGGCTACGGCGGCGGCGGCTACGGCGGAGGCTCGTTCTAGAGGCCGGGTTCCGGATGCCGGCGGCGGGCGCGGCCATGCTCGCCCTCCGCGCCCGCCCCAGGTGCCCTCGGGGAGCCGCTCACCCTGGGGGGCACGACCCCCCCGCTTGCCTGCCCGTCCCCCCTCCCCCGAAGGTGGACTCGGCCCCACACACACATTTTTGTGTTACAGTCATTGATGGACTCTATTTTTTTATTATTACTTGGACCTTGGTCGTTTTTATACTAGCAAAAATGTCTTGTTTTAATTTGTGTTTTTTTGGGGCGGGCGGGCGGGAGTGAACTTGCTGATTCTGTAGCAAAACCTGGGTGGGGGTTGGGCGGGAGGGTAGTTTACTTTGTTGTAAGGACTTGATACCTGGCTACAGCGTTTTCTATGAAACCTACTTGGATCCCATGCCTGAAATTTGGAAGCATATGTACAAAAATCATTTTTACGTTTTATTTTTAATAAATCATTGTGTTTGACCGTACATGTCTAACATTTTTTTCCTAGGATCCACTCCTTACCGTTTTAAAGGATATTTTTGTTAGGTTTGATGTGTACTTGGAGAAGCTTAAAGGAGGTCTTGTGGGTTCTTTTTTTTTTTTTTTTCCCCTTCCTGTTTGCCCAGTTAGTGATGTGTTGAATTTACCTTTTACAGACAAAAAAATTTTTTTTGAAGTGGTGGATGTGGCTCTTTAGTTCTTGTGCATCCATCTCTTTGTAATAAGCGATTTGCTTATCTTGACATGGTTGGTTCTTATTTCTATGAGAATTTACTTCAAAATATGTACTGTGTAGTTTTAAAAGAAATAGTTTGTGTTTAAAGCATGTGTTCTCATTCATATAAACTGTTTAAAACTTTTTTAGATGACCTAGTTTCATCCTTATTGGTTTGTCTGTAATGAATGGTTACAAATAAGGGTTCTATTTTACCCTAACACTAAATGAGTTTTTTTAAATGTATTTTCAGAGCAGGTTTAAAAAAAAAAACGTTTCTTCCCTAAGTCTGAACTTTGTCCTAAGTCCAACGGATGTAGCGCCATCTGCTGGTAGAGTGGCCGCAGAGCTGCAAGACAGTGGTTTAGACATACCAACTTGTTCAGGACAATTTCATCAGATTTAGCAGTTTGCCGTCAGAAGTCTGCAGACTTGAGAGGTCCACATTTACTTGTGGCTGAGACGGGCTTCCCAGGAGTGTAGCAAACAGCCCGCACCAGTCACTTTTTCTACGTGAGATTCGAATATGTAAACTGCTATGCATAGCTTGGGCAGTAGCCCCAAACTGCTCTGATAGCTACTGAAGCAGCTGTGTGTACTGGGGTTTAGGTGCAAGTTGTAAAACAAAATATCTGTATTCTGCTTGGTTAACGTGTATTTGTAGCCCTTCATGCAATAGAATTCAAGTTGTTGTTTATAAAAAAAACAAAAACTGATAATAGGAGAAAATTGCCTTCCTGGATAGAAACATAGAATAGCAACGTTTATGGATATCACAAATAAAGAATTCAATTCTTACATGATTGAGTGAGAGTATGTATAACCTGGTGGGCGGGATCAGAGTACCAGTTAACTTACTGGACTTAATGGCATGGTAAGGATTTGACTGGGATTTTGGAAGCCTAAAGCCTTATGGCATCAAGCTTTTGGGGAAAGATTTTTTCTTTTAAAATATTTTAATGTTGGAACTGCCACATTTTAAGTTTTCATTGTATAATTTCTAAGATCTGATTCTTGCCAAAATACTGTAGTTACTAAGGTCTTAAAGAGGTAAGAGGATGAGTAGTTGGCCAGTTGGCTCAGTAGGCAACAGTGCAGGAGTGTGCTTGCTTACGGCAGGGGGGCCTGGGTGAGGGTCTTTGCTCATTGTTCTTGCTCCCTTAAATTCTGCTTGAAATCACACGGTCTAATGCGGGCTTCCTGGGGTCCCTCTAGGATACAGGAAAAGGCCCGTACATGTTACCTCTGACTTGCGGGTATTTAGGATGAAAAGACTGAGCTGGTAGGTACTGTGGGAGATCTCACACGTCAGGTGGTTTTTCAGTAATAGTGATTTTGTAAAAAGGTGGATGACCTAAAATTCCATTAGGTCCTACAGTTCGTGGTATATTAACAGCTCAGTGTTCACCCTTAGTGATGAATATCATTGAATTGTAGGAAAGGAAAAAACGGTAATATTTTTGTAAGCACTTCCTGTGTTTCCCCTAGCAACCTTTGGAGCTTTTTAAATGGGTGGACAACTGTTTGATGTCTTGATTGACCAGTGAGAATCTGAATAGAGTACTTGAAGCTTAGCTGACCGGAGGTGGTGATAAGAATCCACCACTCCTTTGAGAATAGCTTTTCATGCTTGGATATTTTCTGGTTTTTCAACATGAAATTGCCCCAGTGCACAGCTCTTTGTATTTCAAAGCTTGAATGTAAGTTCTAAAAGCTTTAGTTAAGAGTGTGGGAGATCCTTACATTGACTTTTGTGTGAGCATGAACCTTTCACAGAGCATCGGTGGAGGCCAGAGGATGCTTTGCAAGTCTGAACTGCCTTCTGGGTTTGGGGATCCACAAGTGTCTTTACCAGCTGAGCCAATTTTTGACAGACCTGGGACATCTTTAAAGATGGTAATAAATTTTTTTTTAAACTGTATTTTTGAGAAAAGGGAAACTGAGTTCAAGTTCCTGCAGAGTCCAGAAGAGGGTATTAAATCTCGGAGCTGGATTATAGGTGACTGAGTTTCCAGATGTGGGGTCCTCTTCCAAAGCTGAGTCGTCTCCAGACTTCAGAATTAAAGGTTAAACGTAATTTAGATTTGTAAGTGCTATCAAGCATGACTGAGTGTGATCATGGTTCTATCCTAATGCGGATTCTTGTTTTTTAGGAAAGATGATGGACGGAGGTTGGCTGGGAATTTGGAATTTAGGATTCCTTGCCTCAAGACCACAAGTGACAGGAGTGTTGAACTGTGGACCTTGTTACACTCGGTTTGGATTGCTTGCTTTTTAGGTTGTTTTCTGCGTGTCTGCTAACTGAAAGGACTTTGGAGAGTGGTGGGTTTGAGTATTGCTTCCATTTAGCTAGTGCATGGGTGTAACCTGTCTAATATCCACACTTGAAAGTTTCTTCCAATTCCAGTGTCAGTGTGATTGGGAAAACCTCTCAGCCTTACTTTGCCTGGTTTGCTCCCCACCCCCACTTCCTTTTCTTGCTGTGTGTCTGTCCCTGTCCCTTTCCTTTTCTTGCTGTGTGTCTGTCCCTGTCCCTTCCTTTTCTTGCTGTGTGTCTGTCCCTGTCCCTTCCTTTTCTTGCTGTGTGTCTGTCCCTGTCCCTTTCCTTTTCTTGCTGTGTGTCTGTCCCTGTCCCTTCCTTTTCTTGCTGTGTGTCTGTCCCTGTCCCTTTCCCCGGCCCTCGCTGGCTTGAAACGTGCCATGCAGACCAGGCTCCCCTGAATTCTTGGGCATCCTCCTGCATAGGATTACAAATATGTGCTCTGGGCTTTTTGAAGGACCAGCCAAGACTACCAGGCTAAGTGGGACTGTTTTCTTCTCAGGGTCCTGTTGCAAATGAGCATCAGGTACTTTTTTCGTTTGTTTTTTTTTTTTTTTTTTTGATTTGGTTTTGAGACAGGGTTTCTCTGTGTAGCCTTGGCTGGAACTCACTCTGTAGACCAGGCTGGCCTCGAATTCAGAAATCCGCCTGCCTCTGCCTCCCAGAGTGCTGGGATTACAGGCGTGCACCACCACCTTTCTTTTCCTTCCCTCTTAACAATGAAAAACCGACACCCCCCTCCCCCCCAAAAAGTTCCTTGATGGGAAGGAATCTCGCAGCTTTAAAAATATTTTTTGGGGGGAGGGCTGGCTCTCACACACAGTCCTAGCTGCCCTCAAACTCAGAGACTCACCTGTCTCTGCCTTCTGAGTGCTAGCTGAAGGTGTTACATAGTTCTGAGATCACAGCAGTAAATACTGTTTGTCCTACTTAAAAGGGCACAGTATTCCAGTGTGTTAAGAGATGTCAGTAGCAGCATTTGCCTTTGCTTGAAATGTAAATGATTTACCAAATATTTGTATCATGAAGCTTTCTTAAGAGGATGGAGAGTAACAAATTGGGACTGTTGGGTGATGTTTGCCCTGGGTCAGAGGGGCGAATTTGTAGATTGGGAAAGCCTCAGTTTGCTGTTTAACCTGGTAAGTCAACTCTATTTCCTAGACTATGTAATTGTTTAGATCTCTTATGATTTGATAGGATTTTCAAGTCATTCTTGGTAATTATTTGCCAAGTCTTTGAGAGAGACCCTTAGATTCATTATGATACATTCAAAAAAAGATTTACTGCTAAGATGAATATGGATCAGCCTTTTTCTCTTAAGACACCCATAGTTTTGTTTGGATGGTGAGAACTTAAAACAGTTATGAGAGTCCCAGCATTTGTGTTGGGCCTAGACAGGACTGCTGCAGGGAGATGTGACAGGTGTTTGAACTAGTTTCACTATTTGGATTAGGTAGACAAAGCCACAGAGGACATTCCCACTGCTCTGCTGAAATGCAAAGCAGGATAGATTGGGTTTCTTATGTCACTGGCCCTTTTGAATCTGAGGCCACCAAGACCTTTAAAAAAAAAAAACAACAGCCATTTAAATTTTATTGTTTTTGCCAAGACTAATAATAGCAAACCAGCTGTAGGAAGGATGCAGGCTCATTTATTTAGTTTTGGAAACAGCAGTCACCTGAGACTTAGTGAGCAGTGGTAGCAGGGGCTGGAGAGTCATGTAGGCTTCTGAAGAGTACTTGTCGCTGTTGTGGGGATTTCCAGCATTCACGGGGCAGCTCACATCTGTCAATAACCCCGGTCCTAGCAGTTCCAGCGCCCTCTCCTGACCTCTGACGGACACAGGCGTGCGCATGGCACACACGTGCTCAGGCAAGTACACACACACACACACACAAGGTCTAAAAAATGACAGTCATCACAGGTTGAGACCATTCCACAGTAACTGGTAGTTTGAGGTTTCCCGCGAAGAAATTTTGACTCTCTTCACTTGTTTCCGAGGAAAATGTGGGTCAGTTGTCCCTCAGGTTGGAGTCTAGTGCACCATGGGTGTTCTTGGCTTCTGAGTTCAGTTTCTAACTAACTTTCCACAGATTTTACTTTGGCGATTTACTAGGGTAGCTGAGGGAAGAGCAGCCCAGGAGGAGCCGGTGAGGCCAGAGCCCCAGATGATGGTTTGGGAAGTAGGTCCATTGTAAGATCTTGCCTCTGTGATGATTAATTTGGTTGTGGCAACTTGACACACCCGGGGAGAGGGAGCCTGCACCGGGAGAAGTGCCTCCGTGAGATTAGCCAGTGTGCAAATCTGGGTGGGATGTTGTGATGGGAACGGCCCTGCCCACCGTGGGCGGTGCCCTGGACAGGCGAGCCCGAAGCTAGCCAGGAGACAGTTTAGTGCCTGCCTGCAGTTGTGCTGCGGTGTCTTTTGGTGACAGACTGTAACTAGTAGGCCACGTAAGCCCTTTCTTCCCCAAGTTGCTTTTGGGCCATGGTGATTGCCACAGCCACAGAGAAGTAGACTCTTAACACCTCTGAATAAATAAGTAGTTTGAGGGCTTCTTGTTTTCGTTTTTGGGTTATTTTTGGGACAAGGTCTCACTTTGGCTGGCTGGCTGGGCGCTGCCTGTGCAGCCTGGGTGGCTTTGAACTCATGATAGGTCTTCCTCAGCCCCGAATGCTGAGATTACAGGGTGCTGCTGTCTAGCAACCCGAGGCTTTTGAGTAGGGGAATGGCATGATCTGAAGTTAAACAGCTGCTGTTCGGCTCTGTCAAGATGTCTATTCTTTCGGTATAACTGCCTTTAATGATAGTTTATGAGGAAAGCATTCGGAACTAGTTGGATCGAAGTGTAACAGTCAGGCTCTTCCATAGCTGTAAGGGTTTTGGCCAAAAAGAACCTTCCTTCGGTTGCAGAAGGTAAAATGTTAGCCTCTCTGGCTTGGTGCCGCCTTATAGACGGCCTGTTTGTGAGCTTGGCCTTTGTCCAGGCGCTTGAACTTCGGGAGTGTCCCACCATTCCCTTGTGTTTATTGTGCCCAGGCTTTGTAGCTGTGTGATTATTGCTAACTCCCTGCTTCTCCTTCTGGGAGCGCATACTTAACAGTGTCATTCCAATGAGCTTCAGCTCCGAGGTCAGCAAGTCCTGCCAGTAAACATCAGAGCGTAAGAATCGGCATTGGGGATCTCTGGTGCATAGGTGTGTGTGTGTGTGGTGTGAGTGTGGATGTGTGTGTGATGTGTGAGTGTGGGTGGTGAGTGTGTATTATGTGTGGTGTGTGTGCATATGTGTGTGTGTGGAGGTGGTGTGAGTGTATGTGTGTGTGGTGTGGGTTGTGTATAAGTGTGTGTGAGTATATGTGTGTATGTGTGTGAGAGAGAGAGACTGAGAGAAGAGAGAGAGAGAACTGGGGGAAAACCAGATTGTAGTTGAGAGCTTGGGGCAGGTTTAGGGGAGATCTCTTCCCTCCCCAGACATTCTCTCCAGTCTTGGTCCAATGCGTGTCCTCTCACAGCTGAAATCACTAATGCTAGCTTCCCCAAGCAGCAAGAAGCATCAGGCAAGGGCAGTGAGATACAGCGCAGATTCGTTTAATACTTAGTGAAGTGGAAAAAAAAATAGAGAAATACTGAAGCGTTCAGATCCTTTGTTTCTGTGGTGTCGTTTGGAACAACTCAACCCAAGGAGAAAACTCAAAGGAAAACAAACTTTGCTTATAGGCGACCATTATATGGTATCAAAAACCTGGAGGCCAGCTAAAGGTCAGCCTTAGGGAAACACCAGCTAGATCTTGCTCTACTCTAAGGGAAATACCAACCCAGTGACTACCAATAAGCAAATGTAATAAAATGGAGCTTTGCCGAGCTGTAAGAAATAAATCCTGGCACGGGTCATCACATGAAAATAAGGTCATCTGAGGGACAGAGGCAGGTAAAAAAGACAAAACACTTTGTATGGGATACCCTGGAGATAAGATGTCGCTGAGTCTGAGGTAGAGCTTTTTGGGAAGGGTGCACCTATATAACCTTCTGCTTAATCCACAACAATAAAACAGGCAGATGGCAGGACACTAGCTAGCCGGCTCTGCCGGGGAACAGGGTGTAGAGGTGTGAGGAGGGTGCTCTGGAAGTGGGAGGCAGCGGTGGGTGTAGTCAGTGCCATAGAACTGGGCTTTTATTTTATTTTATTTTATTTTATTTTTTGGTTTTTTTGGATTTGGTTTTTTCGAAACAGGGTTTCTCTGTGTAGCCCTGGCTGGCCTCGAACTCAGAAATCCGCCTGCCTCTGCCTCCCAGAGTGCTGAGATTACAGGCATGTGCCACTACTGCCTGGCTAGAACTGTGGATTTTTAAGTAGTTAAAATTATTAATTTTGTTCAAGGCCAGCCTAGTTTACAGAGTGAGTTCCAGGACAGCCAGGGCTACACAGAGAAACCAAAAAAAATTCACAAATTTTATTTTTTAAATATAAAGTGGATGCAATACATATATAAGTGTATTAAAATTATATCTTAAAATTACACATGTTAGTTATGAGGGGTCAAAATGACCTAGTTGCAGATAACAATGATAAATGTCCCCCTCCGGGATTTTTGAGATAGCACCTCACTACATAGACCTGGCTGACCTGGAAAACTCTATCTAGACCAGGCTAGCCTAAAATTCACAGAGAGCCTACTACCTCTGCCTCCTGAGTTAGCAGGATTAGAAGCATGTGCCACCATGCCTGAATGAAGATTTTTTTTTTTTCCTTTTCCTGCTTGATAAATGTCCTGTTTGAAATGTCACAGACAGGCACTCTGGAGGTGGGAGCAGGGTATCATCAGTTAGAGAGTAGCCTGGCCTACAAGGTAGATGGTAGCCTGGGCTACATGTGGGCATCTGCTGTAAAGACACGAGACTGGGGTCTGGAGAGCCGACTCAGCAGTGACGAACACGTCGCCCTTGCAGACCACCAGAGTCTCCCAGCACCACCCTGCGGCTCACGATTACCTATAACTCTAGCTCCAGAGGATCTGAGACCTACCTCTGTGGTCAGAATTATCCGCACTCACGTCCTCATGTATGCATACATATGAGTAATTAAAATCTTTAAAAAAAGACATAAGTTTTTGTTGCTGTGTTTTTGTTTTTGTTTTCCTCGACAGGATTTCTCTGTGTAACAGAGCCCTCGGGGTCTTGGACTCACCTTGTAGACCAGGCTGGCCTTGAACTCAGAGACCTTGCCTACCTATGTCTCCTGAGTGCTGGGTAGAATTAAAGGCCTGTGCTACCACACCTGACTTTTTTTTTTTTAATTTTTAAAATTTTTTATTTTTTGGTTTTTTGAGACAGAGTTTTTCTGTATAGCCTTGGCTGTCCTGGGACTCACTCTGTAGACCAGGCTGGCCTCAAACTCAGAAATCCGCCTGCCTCTGCCTCTCAAGTGTTGGGATTAAAGGCATGTGCCACCACTGCCTGGCTCTGGCCTTTTTATTTAAAAAAAAAAAAAAGATTTAATTTTCATGCATGTATGTCTGTGCATCACTGTATGCAGTGCCCTTGGAGGCCAGAAGAGGGCACTGGATCCTCTGGAGCTGGAGTTAAAGATGCTGAACTGGGAATTGGAACTCTGGTTCTCTGCAAGAGCAGCCAGTGCTCGTAACCACGGAGCCAGAAGAGTAACACCAAAACCTCGCCACAGTTTTAATATGATCTCAACTTTATTTTTATTTTTTAAAGTAGTTTTTAAAAATATTTAATTTATAAGTACACCATAGCTGTCTTCAGACACACCAGAAGAGGGCGTCAGATCCCATTACAGATGGTTGTGAGCCACCAAGTGGTTGCTGGGATTTGAACTCAGGACCTCCGGAAGAGTAGTGCTCTTAACCGCTGAGCCATCTCTCCAGCCCTCTAAACTTTATTTTTTGTTTCCACTTTCCCCAAACTGAAAATTGTCTTCTGCTGATTTTTGATGGGCTCTCAGTTATATCATTGTATGAGGAATCCTTTCAGCCAGCCCATTAACTCTTGGGCTTTCTAGCTGTACCTAGTGCATGGGAATTTATGCCATAGCCGCCTGCTGCAGCTCACGGCAGAGCTCAGTGGACCTTGGCTGGATTAAAAGCTTGCTATCGGCGACCAGAGAGATCGACCATTTCTTTAGTCCCCCTTCACCCGCTCACAGCAGGGACCGAATCACGGGCCTCACACGAACTGGATAAGCACCCATCTACTGAACTACAATATCTCCAGGCTTACCCCTAATTTCTTTTTTTTTTTGAGACCGAGTTTTACTAAGTTATCCAGATTGGCCTAGAACTCACTCTGTGGCTCAGGCAGGCCTTGAACGTGTCATCTGTATTTCACCTTTTTATGCAAAACAAATTTTCTTTGGATCAAGCAAAGGACTGAAGGGTGAGGCGAGGGAGAAGATAGATGTTGAAAGAATGCTCGCTCGTTCTGGAATCCGTGAAAAGAAGCCAGGCCGGGTTTTGTGAGAAGTGGTTTCACTTTCGCTATGAGAGACAAGCAGGCCTGCTTGCCAGCAGGGGGTACCAGTTGTCGGCTGCAGCATTGGGAAAGGAAAGAGTTCTTGGGAAAACCTCTAAAGGCTAAAAAGCCCTTAGGGTTGTGCCAGCTGCCTCCTGTGCCGTCCTCAGTCTGGCTTTGCGTTAACTCTTGAGGTCCGATGGTTTCCTCAGACAACCTTCCTAGAGGAGGTGTTTGGAGGCTTTGGATGCCAGGTCTATTATATAATGTCTTTGGGGTGGTGGTGGTGGTGGTGGTGGTGGTTCCGGTTTTTAAACCGGAAGTGGGGTAGAAAGTGTATCTGGACCAGGCACCGAGGGTGTGGTTTCCATGCTGGCCGCTTGGCTCTCAGTGCTCTTGAGAAAGTTCCTTTGTAGCTGCGTTTTGATGGCTCATTTCTAGACTAGAGGCGTGCTAGGAGGACATGAGCTCCAAGGTTGTGGGGGCCTAAGTTAAAACGTGGGCTTTGCTGTTTGCTGTCTGTCAGGTCTTGGTCAAGTTATTTGACCCTCAGACCCTCCGTTCTTTCATGTTTCCGTACTTTTTTTTTTAAGGATTTATTTAATGTATTTTTATTTATTTAATGAATATGAGTATACTGTAGCTGTACAGGTGGTTGTGAGCCTTCGTGTGGTTGCTGGGGATTGAATTTTTAGGAACTCTGCTCGCTCAGTCCCTGCTTGCTCCTGCCCAAAGATTTATTTATTATTATATATAAGTACAATGTCACTGTCTTCATACACACCTGAAGAAGGCGTCAGGTCTCATTACAGATGGTTGTGGGCTACCATGCAGTTTCTGGGATTTGAACTCAGGACCTTCAGGAGAGCAGTCAGTGCTCTTAGCCTCTGGGCCATCTCTCCAGCCGTCATGTCTCCATCCTTAGAGCAGAGGTTCCCAACCTTCCTAACACTGCACCCTCTCATCCAGCTTCCTCATGGTGTGGTGCCCCCCCTATAAGATCATCTCATTGCTACTTCATAACTGTCATTTTGCTACTGTTATGAATCATAATGTAAATATTTGACATGCAAGATGTCTGATATGGGACCCCCCCCCCCAAAGTCTATACGGATCAACAAAGCTCTGGAGTGAACAGTGACCACGGAAAGCCAGGTCTGGCTCTGACCGTAGAAGGAACAGGAGCCGCCGTGAGGAGCCGTCGTGATTACTCAGATGTTAACTGGAATCAGAGGAGATGTGGCATCACACAGGTATGTTTAACACAAACATCACGAACGACGGTGCCCAGGAGGGGCTTCTCTAGGACATGGATTTCTCTGTCCTCAGAGCAGTATGTCGAGGCCAAGGATTAGGCCCTGCTCTGCCGCCTTTTGACTGTTGGGGCTCCTAGGTTCTTTCTCAGTTTCTGCCCGATTTCCCAGGCACCTTTAAGTAGCTAGAGTCCACTCAACAAGGGTCCAGAATCCAGTGGGAAGTTTCGGGGTAGGGATGAGGGTGGGCCGTACTTTAGCTCCGGTCTTGTCTGGCCCTTGCTGACCTGTTGGCAGTAGTGGCCACTGGGGATGTATGGTGGACCCACAAAATGTCCTCCCTTGCTGAATATTTTTTTCTTTGTTCCATGTTGATCAATGGGTTAAGGATGTTTAACAGCCCTCAAGAAGATAAAGAGGATTATGGGGCTAGTTGCTGCTTGTGGTTAAATGCTTGTCCTGGGCTGGGCGTTCTGCGGCATGCTTCAATCCCATCTTTAGTCCTAAGACTGGGGCTGGAGAGATGGCTCAGTGGTTAAGAGCACAGACCGCTCTTCCGAAGGTCCTGAGTTCAAATCTCAGCAACCACACGATGGCTCACAATCATCTGTAATGAGATCTGACCCCCCTCTTCTGGGGTGTCTGAAGACAGCTACAGTGTACTTACATATAATAGATAAAACTTAACCTAAGACTCTTGGAGGTCGCTACTGATATTAACCTCTTTACATAGAAGGAGAAATGATGTCATGCTTCTGGTAAGCACTCCTGCACTGTACCCTGTTAGGATCTTGATGTCTATGCAGTCTTCTCATCTAGCTGTGTATTCCAATCACCCATGGGGTTCAGTAAAATTCCTCATCCTGGGCTCTGATGTCATAGGTGTTAGATAGAACCCTACTACCAGTATTTTTTTTGGCAATATATAAATCATGTAGAATTTCCACTTCTAGGAGTATAATTTTTAAAACAAAATAGTTTCTTTTTTTTTTTTTAATTTAATGTATTCACCATTGCTCTCTTCAGACACACCAGAAGAGGGCGTCAGATCCCATTACAGATGGTTGTGAGCCACCATGCGGTGGCTGGGAATTGAACTCAGGACCTCTGGAAGAGCAGTCAGTGCTCTTAACCTCTGAGCCATCTCTCTAGCCCCAAAAGGGGGTTATTTTTTAAAAAGGCTTTGTTTTTAATTATGTGTGTATGTGTAGTGGTATTTACATATGTGCATGGTTGAGTGCAGATTCCTGGGAGCTGGAGTCACAGGTAGCTGTGGGTACTAGGGTATTAGGAACCAAATTCTGGTCCTTGGCAAGAGCAATGAATACTTCTAACCACAGAGTCATTTCTCTGGCACCCCAAACCATCTTTCTCTTTCTCTGCCTCTGTCTCTCTCCCTTTCTCTCTCCCTTTCTCTCTCTCTCTCTCTCTCTCTCTCTCTCTCTCTCTCTCTCTCTCTCTCTCTCTCTTCTGAGACAGGGTTTCACTGTACAGCCCTGGCTGTTCTGGAAATTTGCTCTGTAGACCAGGCTGGCCTTAAACTCACAGAGATCCACCTGCCTCTGCCTCTGCCTCCTGAGTGCTTTTGATCCTCTGATGCCTACACTTTAGCCAGGTAAATGGTTCAGATATACAGTGTGGTTCGAGACATGGTGCTGTGTCATGGTGCGTGCAGATGGAAGAGACCAAAGTGCTGGAGACGTGGCGGGAAAACCAGGAAAGAAGAAAAAGGACGTTCATGGGAAGGCACTGTTGGCTCGAGTGTCTCCAGATGAAGTCCCAGTGCTGACAACTTTGTAGACCAAATCCAGACTGAAAACATTTTTCTTTCCAACCCTGGTTCTTCTCAAGCCAACTGAGAGCTGGAGGAATCTAAACAAGGTTGGCACAGACGTCTGGATGGAGATCTGGGCTTGCCATGCGCTTGGCCAACTGTGGATGTTGCCCGAGGCATCGAGAGGAACCTGGGTAGTGGGTAGTGGGCTTTGAGGTAAATTCAGGACAGGTCAAGCATGGGGACTTTTCCTCCAGGCAGGAACTACCTTGGCTTTTGATTCTCTCTGCTGGAACCCCAAGCAGGCCCCCTGGGGGCTGAAGCACAGGGAAGAGCACTAGCCTATTGAGGAGCACTAGCTTATTGAGGAGCACTAGCCTATTGAGGAGCACTAGCCTGTACTGAATAGGTCAGACTGTGCCCACAGAATGCTTGGATAATGTAGGAGATGTAAAATGTAGCGGAGACTAGAAAAATATTCCAGTAGCATAGAGAAGGGCCCTTGGCTCTGCTACCCTTAGCATGGGTGGATGGTTTTCCTGGATGGCCATTCTGCCTCATGGATAATGGGGCAGTGTGTGGTTCTTCTGGCCAAGATAGGTTGCAAGGGAATACCCGAGGCTTTATGTCGGCTCTAGTCATTCTGAGGCGCAAGTATATTCAGTCTGTAAGGATTTCCTTCTCAGATTTTTCCTCTCCCCGTTCCTGGATGGCAAAGACGTGAATGAAGGCACGCTCAAAGGGAAGTCGGTTTTCTATTCCTCCTGTGACTCACCCAGCCTCCTGCCTGCCTATCCTAGTGACCTGCCTGCACTCTGGCACGGATTCTGGGATTCCACTTCCTTACTTGTGATGCTCAGCCTCTTCTGGTCCCTGTGATTGATGTCCAGAGGAAATATCTGGAACAGAACCACGAAGCTGATTAGAAGAGGAAGGGAAACGGTGGGAGGAAGATAGGAGGGGTTTGGTTGTGAACAAGCAAAGACCTCAGGGCTGCTGGGTGTGAGCCGTGACTCGGCGTTCTTCTCAGACCGAGGGAGAACTCAGAGTTGTGGACCAGCTAAGAGGACACTGGTATGTCTGGGGACATAAATTTTGAGACTCACACCTCAGCTGGTTTGAGGTTAGAATGTTATGTCAAGTCCACATTTTTAACACCTGTAGTTTCTAGACCTGCATTCCTCTCGTTGATAACCTGAACTCTGTGCAACAACCGGAGAAACTTAGCGAGCTCAAATTGTATAAGTAACAGGTACCGTTTATGTCCTCTTAAAGTTCCCGCAAACATGAGAACCCCAGCAAGTGTCACCGCTAGGCACATGACTAGGGTACGCCGAGAAGGAGAATGGGACCTTCTCAACTTTTGTAGACTCCCAATTAGAGTGGAAAGGGACTCTAGGGAGTGTCTTGGGAGTGAAGGACTGAGCGTGAAGTCATAGGCTCAGCCGGGGCTGCTCCGAGCCTCCAGAGATGCCCGGGGTATTGGCAGGCGAGGAGTCCTAAAGCAGGGATGGGCACTCGCATCTGGCTTTTCTTTTCTGTACAACTGGGGAAGCTTCTGGGCCAATTTCACCACTAATGGTCCCAATTATCTCTAAGCCTGGTTAGTTCTAGAAGACATAAACTTAGCTTCTGGCAGCTTTCCACAAGATTGCCTTCTTTTAGCCCGAGAAACACGGCATGTAAAAAACAAACTCCCGAGACACTCGGGTGGGAAGAGGTAAGGGCAATAAATGCCCTTTGACCTGTACTTGGAGGCCACTGGCTGTCACTGGTGGGATTTGGGGAAAGTCTTCGGAGACCCGTGACTTACTGTGCTTCCATAAAGACTCAGGAGTTAGAGAATCGGAGTTAGAGGAGCCATTCCAGCTAGGGCCAAAATCTAGAGGTTCCGGGCACAAGGAGCTTTGGCTGGAGATGGGGGCTCAGTGGTAGCCATGCGAGTTGGAACCACAGCCTGTATAAGGTTCAGAACGGCAGACCTTAGCAGTTCTGTGGCAGTGTTCCTGTGGTGATCACTACAATGGTCTTTGGCATTTTGTAATACCGGGGCTTCGTTTCAGTCGCACGCTCCCCCTTCTCTTCTCCGCACATAAGGCATCTGGCCCCGGCTCTCATGCCTAATTCTCCTTATTCATTTCGGTTCTGTGACACCCACCCACTCCAACCCCCTTATCTTAATGTCACATCTCAGAACTACTGTGGGCTCAGGGAGGGAGAATCGGGCAGCGCTGATGTCACAAGTGAATTTCCCCAGGTGGGTAAGCTAGCTCCATTGCAGGCCACAGAGGGGCCTCCTCATTCCAGCAATCTGGCCAGGCCCACAGACTCAGCCTAGGCGGAGGAGGAGAGAAGGAGGGGTCAGCTTCTCTCTGTTAGCGAGGATCCCGCTGATCAGTTGTAGTGCAGCAGAGGAGGCAGGAGACAGTGGGGTGGGCTAGTCGCTAGGGCTGGGGATGCCTGAGCAGATGCGGAAGCAGCTGGAAAGGTGGCACAGCCCTTGGGTTGCCGCTGCCGCCGCCGCTGCCGCCGCTGAAGCTGTGGCTGTTCCTAGGAGACAGAGGAGAAGCCAGCCCGCGGGGGAGGGGAAGCGAGTGGGTTGCTGCTTTTAGCAGCTGAAAGGGCTGCAGGGAGCTCTGGGTAAGACATTTTCTAGCACCGCCGCTTTTGCGGTAGAAGCCTGCCGCGAGTAAGTCAGAGGAAGGAGGACTGGGAGGGAGGAGGTCTCAGTTGCAGCCATGCTGAATCACGGCTGCTGATCAGGGTCCCTCACGGGAGCCCAGAGAGCAGCGCCAGGTCCGGGTGCATGCACAGTCTGGTGACTACTAACCCTGCCGGGCCTCCCACAATGGAGAGTGAAAGGTAAGTATGTGTAAGTGTGGTGAGTGCAGTGTGCATGTGCTAGCAGACAGGAGCTGAAGGTGTAACCATCGACATTTGTTTGCATAAGCTAGGCAGGCTTGCAGACCCTGGCAACCGCAGAATCCCAAGGCAGAGCGAGAGCAGAAAAGTCTCTTTGGAAACCTACCTCTTCCAGGGCTCAAAGCTCCGGAGACTGGGCTCCTGCCAAGGAAAGTCTGGGTCTCCTGGGTGGTGGAGCACATGGAAAGAAAAACTTCCTGGCTTGTGCTGGGAATAGTCCTGTCTTGAACCGGGATTGCCCCTTTCAGGGAGGCGTTCCCGGTCCCCACGGTGTCTGTCTTTGGTGGGGGGATTTGATAGCATTGCAGGGCTGGCCTCAGAGAGGGCACTTGCCTCCTTCACACTTCGGTGGTCGAATCCTCAAGAACCATGCCAAGTGCCTGGCTGTCCTAACACCGGGTCTGTCGTGTGTACGTTCGTGGACACTGGTTTCTGTGCTGGTGTGGGCAAAGGAGAAACCCAGTCGGATGACATTCGCTCACAACCGGTCTTGTCTGTATCAAAAAGTTTGAGGGATGCTGCAAGGTCTGTGTCTTCCAGGCACTCTTGTCTCTTCCATCATGGACTTTTAACGAAATGGGAACCAAGTGAAGGCATTTAAATCCTCGGGTTGGGCAGGAGTGAGTGGGCCAGGGTTGGTCTCCCAGCAAGCTGGGAGCACAGACAGTTTTCACTTCCCGAGGAGCTGATCTTCCCACTGGGAAGGTGCTCAGTGCAGGGCCAAGTGTGGAGCAGACGTGCTACCACCTCCTCATCCGTGGGCTGTCGCTGGGGACGGCCTTTACCATTTCCCTTGAGAGAGGCCAGAAGGCTTCCCCTCTAAGTTGTGAGTGGCGGGTTACACAGGAGCAGGCGCCACTAAACCCGTGCATTGCAGAGTACTTTGACAAGCGTGCACAGCTTGTCCTGGGTCTCTTCCGTCTGAGAAAAGCCTAAGAACCCAGGGCTTTCTGATAGTCCCACTCACAAGAGGAGTCTAGAACAGTTGGTCCCAACCTTCCTGACACTGATACCGTTAATGCTGCTCCTCATGTTGTGGTGACCCCCAACCCCCAAAACATCGAATTATTTTTGTTACCTCATAACTGTAATTTTGCTACCATTAGGAAATGTATTTCGGGATGGTCTTAGGCAATCTCTGTGAAACGGTTGTTTGACCCCCCAGGCTGAGAACCATCGTGCTAGGACTTTATTAATTAATTAATTGTAAGTCCACTGTGGCTGTCCAGGGAGTCAGATCTCGTTAGGGATGGTCGTGAGTCACCATGTGGTTGCTGGGATTTGAACTCGGGACCTTCGGAAGAGCAGTGGGTGCTCTTAACCGCTGAGCCATCTCTCCAGCCCATGCTAGGGCTTTTTAGACCAGACTCCTTGCAGTCTCTTCCCAAGCTCTCTTCAAAACAGGATATCACTGAACAGCAGGCCATCCAGAGGCCTCGGGGCAGAGGTGGGCCATGCCCTTGCCTGATGGCTGGCAGCAGGAAGGAAGTGTAAGGCCCATGTCCGCCTGCACGACCCACAGCATATCTGGGCTGAGTGGCAGGCACCAGGCTAGCGCCATCTGAGCTTTGGGGGTGGGGACGGGGACTGGGGGGCAGCGGTCGCGCCTACAGCCCAGCGTTCCTACACTGAAGAGCTCTTCTTCACTTGCTCTGTGAGGGGGCTGATGTCCGTGGCTTCTGAGTACGAATTGCTTCTCATCTCGTGGAGTTGAGAATTTCTAGCATTCACCAGGGCGCTCAGGTCACTACTTTTTGTCCCTGTTCTAAGGACAGCTTACAAACCAATCAAACAAGTTGCCTTGATTTGTCTCCTGTCTCCCACCCCGTCTGTCTTTCCTACGCATCCCTCTCCACCCACCAAGAGTTACGCTGCCCATGCGCTCACACGCCTTCTCTCCCACTGCGAATCCTCCGTTCTCAGAGTTCTTTCTGCTCATCTCTTCCCATTTTGTTTCTGGAAAAACTCAGCCTTTTCAGTCCTCATTGATGTTCTTATAGAAAAACTTCTTTTTTGGAGGACCAGTTGGGGATACTGAGATAGGGGGGTCTCTGTAGCCCTGGCTGTTCTGGGACGTATTATGTAGACTAGGCTGGCCGGGAACTCACAGAGATCTGCCTACCTCTGCCTCCAGAATGCTGGGATCAAAGGCCTCACCTGGATAAACCTTGTGTTCGCATTTTAGACCCACCCGAGTGATGAGCCCAGCAGGTCTTTTTGTGTTTCTGTTTTGTATGACTTACAGGTCCTCAGACGTGGAGATGCGTCCTCACAGAAGGGTGGTGCCTTACACGGTTTTGGTCTTCTGCACTGACTACCAAACAGCCGGTGCTGGGCAGTGATTTTCTAGTTAATAGCATGAACATTTTTTATTAATTCTTTAAGAATTCTTACATTGTAGCTTGAGCATATTCATTTTCCTTAGCTCCTTCCAGACCCATTCCACCCACTTAACCCATCCAGCTCTGCTCTCTCTCTCTCTCTCTCTCTCTCTCTCTCTCGTGTGTGTGTGTGTGTCCCCACTTCTCTCTCCCTTTCCCCCTCCTCTCCTCCCTTTCTCAACCACCTGAGTCCAGTTTGTGCTTCCCAATTACTATTGGCGTGAGGCCTGCCCCAGCGCTATTACACCATTAAAACTGACTCCCTCTCTCCAGCAGTTATCAGATGCTAGCATCTCCCCAGCTATGGGTGGATTTTGTGCCCCGCCCCATACCCACGTTGGGATTTTGCCTGGCTTGGCCTTGCATAGATCTCGTGTATGCCATCATAACAGCTGTGAGTTCATGTGTGCAGCTGCCCTCTTATCTGGGAAATAGTTTCCTTGAAACCCTCCACCAGCTCTGCCCTTGTACCCCCACCCCACAAAGATTCCCGAGCTCTCGAGGAGAGGTTATGACACAGACACCCTGTTCTCTCTTATTCTCTGCATCTCTATCTTAACTGGTGGCTTCTGTGAGCAACTCAGCTAAAGAGGTGAGAGAAGAGATGGAAACCTTTGGCATCCTTGGCTCCCTGGACATCCTTGGCTACCAAGCGGGTTATCTCAGCCTCACTCGAAATGCTTCGAGATGGAGGAAGAGGTGGACGTAGCTTTGGTTTGTAAATTTCCTGGAAACCAAGGCTGAGTTGGCCCGGGTCACGAGTCCACCCTCCAGGGACGGGGGAGTCTCTGCATCTCGTGCTTGCTCCGCCAAACCGTAATCGGGGCTATTTTTAAGCATTAAGGCATTTCAGCTGAGAGGTTCCTATGAATTATTTTCTTTCTTTGTTATGAGGGCACACAAGTACTTTTTACCTTGCAATATTAATCGTAAGCACAGGTTTTGGAGGAACAGACTTAGTAAAGTGAGGTACGTACATCATAAGCCAGCTGAGCTTGTGTGTATCGTATCTTTACCGAACTATCTTGTGTGTGCAGTACCCACTATTTCTTCTTCCGGCCTGGACGGCAGCTGATGCCATTCCTGGATCTCCTGCTTCTGTGCTGTGCCCTGAGGGGCTAACCAAGACTTTAGGATTTTCCTGTGTTAGTTGTCCAAAGCAGATTATGTGCTCCTATGGGGACAGTGTAGGGAAAGTGTACCTGAGTATCTGCATTGTAAGGTGCCTCACAAGGCTTCACGCCTCTTGTGTTTATTATTATCATTGTTGTTGTTGTTGAAGACTCACAGGATTTCACATCTCTTGTATTTATTGCTGTTTTTGTTTTGTTTTCTTTCTCAGACAGGGCTTCTCTGTGTAGCCCTGGCTGTCCTGGAACTCACTCTGTACACCAGGCTGGCTCGAACTCAGAGCTCTGCCCGCTTCTGCTTCCTGAGTGCCTGGATTAAAGGCCTGCATCACCATGTCTGGCAATATTGTTATTTATTATTGTTATTTAGATTTACTTATGTATACAGTGTTCTGCTTGTATGTATGCCCGCAGGCCAGAAGAGGGCACCAGATCCCATTACAGATGGTTGTGAGCTACCATGTGGTTGCTGGGAATTGAACTCTGGACCTCTGGAAGAGCAGCCAGTGCTCTTAACTGCTGAACCATCTCTCCAGCCCTTATTACTATTATTTTTTAAGGTTTCCAAAAGATCTGCTTTTACCTTCCCTTGTAGATGCCGTGGGGCACACAGGTGGGCGGGAGCTGGTGCTTTTCACTGAGCCTGAGACCCCACCAGGAGCTGTAGAGTTGTACTTCCTCTGACTTCTTCCCAAGTTCTCCAGCCCTCTGTTGGTCTTCTAGATTTTGATTAGAAGATCTCCAGCCTTCTGATGCTTTCTGCATGGGGCAGTTGGCAGGGAAGTCTTCAGGAGTGAAGAAAAGCTCTTCGTGATTAATTTTCTCCCTTCCTTCCTGTCACCCCCTCCCTGCCCCCCTCAAACACCGAAAATGACAGTTGCCCTTGTTACTGGTATTTTATTTCAGATTTGAAAATCAACCTTGTGGATGGATTGAAATAAACTTTCCACTTGCAAGGTAAATCCAATTCATAGCAACAGAAAGTGAAATGGTTGCCAGTGGGGTAAAAAAAAGGGAGTAGGACGGCCTCACAGGTGCGCGATTTCCAAACTGGGAAGACACATAGTGACGATGTGTGTAGTTAGGCAGCAATGCAAATGGACGACTGCATGGTAAAAATGATAATTTCTGTGGAGTATGCTACACACACAGACAATCCAGGCAAAGACACACAGTGACACATACACAGACATACACAGGGCACACACACACACACACACACACACACACTCCTACCTTGAGGTCCAGACAGGCTGCGGTGGCAGAGAAAAGCATCTTTTGGAAGAGTTGTCATCAAAAGGAGGAGCTGTCTGCTCTTTTTATCATAGATTGTATGGCTTTCATCCCAGAAAGGGGAGGAGGGCTCCTGCTTGAGAAGGCTTTCAGGTACAACTCTGCTGTGACCGCCTGTGAGCTGTCTTCAAAGGATGGGTGTTCTCAGCTGGCTCTCGCGGCTGGGAGCCTGCGTCTGTGCTCTGGGAGCTGCTGTGTGTTTGCCCTTGATCTTAGAATAGCGCTAGACAAACACCGAGGTGGCACCTGGGAAACGGGAGTTGCTTCCCTAAATGCTGACTTTTGAACCAATAGGTAAAATGTCGGTGAGACCCAGCACAGTGCACATGTCCAGCAACATAACATTGCTTTCTATTCTGATTCCTGCTGAGAGTCACTGAGCCCTCTCCTGGACCCTAAAAGTCACGAGTAGGCACTCATGAAGAAAGGTTTGGGCTCCCATACCTCCCGAAACTCATCATTACAGCAGTGACAACGGAAATCAAATTTTCCATTTTGGATTTTATTTAGTTATTTTTTTATCTATTCATTTATTATATGTAAGTACACTGTAGTAGTCTTCAGATACAGCAGAAGAAGATGTCAGATCTCATTACGGATTGTTGTGAGCCACCATGTGATTGCTGGGATTTGAACTCAGGACCTCTGGAAGAACAGCCAGTGCTCTTAACTGCTGAGCCATCTCCCCAGATCCTGGATTTTTTTTTTTTTTTTAAATAAGGTCTTGAACTTTTCTTTTCAATGTGTAAAGAGAACACAGTCAGCTAAAGGGGCCTTTTCACTTCACACCCGGATTTTGGCTTTTTAGGGTTTCTTTGTTAAGTTTTAGATTGTTAAGGCCAGTTCAGGCAAGAACATTTTTCTGTGTGTGTTCCAGATCACCTGCTTTATTTGATGACATCTCTGCTATGGAAATGACCTATTTTTTTTTTTTAAGTTTCTAGATGATCCCTAAAAGTAGGTTAAATTGAACAGACCAGTGAGGAACTGTGTAAAAAGTAGTTTGAGGATGCTTTGTTCTAAGGTTTTTTTTATGTTGTTTTTGCTATATAAGTTCAGTGACTCTAAAGATGGAATGTATAACTTTCTATGGTTTGTGAAGATCTTAGTGAAGTGGAAACTTTTGGCTTTGTTGGAAAGTCAGTTATGTCAAATGATGTTTTTGCTGAAGTGGACACAGGTGAAAGGATGTTTTGCTAAAGCAGACATGTGGAAGGACACGTGATGTTCATGTTCAGAAGGACTAGAAATGTGACCCCACAGACAGTGGATGGCACTAGATGGTATTGGTGCACCTTACTGGTCATCGCTTGTTGTGACTTTGTAGAAAGAAACGCATCAGAAAACTTCTGGCTGTGTTCTGGAGGCTTCAGGCCGATTGGCAGAGTGATGTTCGCTGATACAATTCACATGGTGTTTTGCTGAGGCAAGATCTGTGGGAGGACACGCGATGTTTGGAGGGAGTATAAATAGGACTCAACAGACAGTGACGTATCTTACGTAGCTAGCTTACAACTACTTTGTTGGTCTCTCTTCTTTGCTGATCTTCACTTCTTTGAGAGGCATGACAGAGAACCTCTCCTGGCCTCTCTGCTGGTCCTGGTCTCTCCTGCTATCCTGACAATCGAAGATTAAAATGTCTCTAAGAAACTACTTGTTTTTTCCTTCCTCTTCCCTTTCTCCTCTTTGCTGTGGTCCCACTCGCTATGGTACACCATAGCTGTCTTCAGACACCAGAAGAGGACATCAGATCCCATCACAGATGGTTGTGAGCCACCATGTGGTTGCTGGGATTTGAACTCATGACCTCCAGAAGAGCAATTGGTGCTCTTAGCCCTGAGCCATCTTACCAGCCCCAAGAAACTACTTCTAAACAACATAACAACCAGAGCCTCGAGGCTTCTTCTGGATCGACATACTGACCTACTGTTGCTGATTCGTAAATGGTGTTTACACGTAGACTGAACTGAACTGCTGATTCACATGAACTGAACTGCTAGTATCCTAACAACACTGATGAGATTTATTCCAAAGAACTGTTTCTAAACAAGTCCAAGTCTGCCATATCCGAATAACCTTTCTTTCCCACTACCTCTGGGTTAGGGAGGTTAAAACATTTAAAAACCCATATCAAAAATAAGTTTAAAAAAAAAATCTAAGCCTAAAACTAGGCTAACTTTCCCTTTTGAAAAAAAAGATTTAATTTTAATGCGTATGTATGAATATTTGCTTGCGTGTTTGTTTGTGTATCAAGTGTCTCCCTGTTTCCCTTGACGCTCAGGAGAGAGTATCACATCCACAGGAACTGGCCTTATAGAGGTTGAAAGCCACCATGTGGGTGCTGGAAACTGAAACTGGGTCCTAACCACTGAGCCATCTCTCCAGCTCCCGGCTTTCTCTTTAACTTGTGAATACACACCCTGGCCTCTGTCATAACGGCACACACAGTGAGTTCAACTTTCCCCTTCAAGACTAATACAGGCTTGGCTTCCAAAAAGTTCCGGCAGAGGAGTGTGTCTCTTTTCTTGTCTGTATGAACTCAAGTGTTTTCTATCTTTATATAACTTGTTTGTTCCAGTCTAGTTGTAAGGGAAGTCATGAATTAGGCCTTCAGGAAGGTTGGTTTAGTAACACCCTCTCTCGAAGTTAGTCACAGAGGAGGGTGCAGTAGACACGGTGACAACTACCATCAGCCTTTATGACTCATGGCTGGCTTGAGTCCAAAAAAATTAGTATTATGTAGGATTTTCTGGACAATTTCATCTCAGAGTGTTGGGAGACAGTAGTTCCGGCTTCATGCCATAGCTCTGAGGGTGAAACTAGATAATGGATGTAAGATACTTTAGTGTAGGGGGCTGGTGAGATGGCTCAACAGGTAAGAGCACTGACTGCTCTTCTGGAGGTCCTGAGTTCAAATCCCAGCAACCACATGGTAGCTCACAACCATCCGTAATGAGATCTGACTCCTTCTTCTGGTGCATCTGAAGACAGCTACAGTGTACTTTCTTATAGTAATAATAAAGTCTTTTTTTAAAAAAAGATACTTTAGTGTAGTCAATGTGCCATTAATATCAGCTGGTTAACTGGCCCCTGGGAATCGTAGCTTTCCCGTGCATAACCAGTGTGTGCCTATATGGATTATTTAACATCATTGTCCTGACGCTGGGATCCGGGTGATCCTGCTGAAAGAGTGTGTAGCTCATGTGTAAATGGTAAGTGAGCCCGGCAGTGGTGGCACACACACCTTCAATCCCAGCACTTGGGAGACAGAGGCAGGTAGATTTCTGAGTTTGAGGCCAGCCTGGTCTACAGAGTGAGTTCCAGGGCAGCCAGGGTTACACAGAGAAACGCTGTCTTGGAAAAAAAATGGTGTTACTTGATAGCAGAGTTTCTGAAAAACTGGATTCTGGTGACTAGACATATCCAAGTGGCAAGTTCTTCATCGGCCAAGACCTAGACATCTCAAGTGGGTGTTTTCCATCTTGAACTTTAGGATTGGGATACTTCCTGCATTTGGCACCATGCCAAAGGTCTCATGCTTTCAGAAATCAGATATTTTTACTTTATTATGTCTGTGTGTGTTTTGCCCCATGTGTATGTCTATACATAAGTGTGTTTGGTACCCTCAAAGTTCAGAAGAGGTTGTTAGATGTCTTGGTTGTGAGCTGCCATGGGGATCTGGGAATTGAACCTGGGTCCTTGTCAGTGCTCTTAAGTGCTGAACCATCTCTCTATCTTGGAAACTTTGATCTTGTCAGTGTCCCAGACTTGGGAAAGCAGAATCTTGCTGATGACCTCACGAGAACCTAACGTACAACGGGCAGCGTGTCCGCCATTAACCAGTTTCAACTGGACCTAACTAACACACAACAGGCAGTGTGTCCATCATGAATCTGTAGTGAGACTGGCAGGGTATTACCGACAGTGGCCACTGTTTTCCTTCTCTCTGGAGGGGACCCTGCAGGAGGTACCAGAGGCCAACTTGGTCCAAAGACTATAATGAGTTGCACGTTCTGACCAAGGCTTAACCAAAGGACATCATCTGATGAATAAATCACGTTCTTTTCTATATAATGTGAAATGATTATAGGGACCTACGGGTAATTTCTACTGTTTGGATTTTCCAAAGGACGTTTACTTTGGCTGAGAGAACTCAATGGACGTAGCACGCTCTTCCTGGAGAGGGTCTGCCTTCCTGTCTTTATTGTCTCTTGTCTAGCTTGGATACGATGCTCTCAGGTCCCGTATGGAACCTGGTGTTGAACTGATTGCTTCTGAGCTTTGTCCTGTGGAGGGGAAATCATTTAAGCTGTGGCTGTCTTGCTCGGGCTCCTTATTCCCCCCCCCCCCCCCCCCCCCCCCCCCCCCCCCCCCCCCCCCCCGTGGGTTCCTCCACACCGGCCATGTTCTGGAGGTCCTCGCTCTCCCTAAACGCCTGCGGGCAGCCTGCTTGGAGGCGGGCTCTTCATAGGCCTCCTGCCTTTCCGTTTTACTCATTGCCTGGAGGTTTCCCACACAGGAACCCACAGGTAAGCCGTGATCTGTCGTTCTTCCCTCTTTCCTAGGCGCCAGCCTTTTCTCCTCTTTGATCCTCCTGATTTTCCATCACTTTTGCAGGGGTCTGGGCTGTGCCTTCTCCCTCCCTGGGGAAGAGAAAGGAGCACACAGAAGGAGAGGGAGCTATGCTCAGTTTTCGAGAGGGGACCGGGGAAGCGCACAGCTGTCGGTAGCTTTAGCTCACACAGCTTCCTGTGTGTATTCATGGCTCACTGCAGAGCACCTGTCATGTGCTAAGAGGATGGCACTAAGGGGCCACCTTGGTCCTTAAGGGGTAAAACTTCACAAAGCTGCTCGTTCAGGAAGTTTGTGACTCAGTTATTCTTTTGTTGTTGTTTGTTTGTTTTTTGAGACAGGGTTTCTCTGTGTAGCCCTGGATGTCCTGGAACTCACTCTGTAGTCCAGGCTGGTCTTGAACTCAGAAATCCGCCTGCCTCTGCCTCCCAGAGTGCTGGGATTAAAGGCGTGCGCCACTACTGCTCAGCAGACGATTCAGTTAGTCAACTTTGCTATTATGAAAATTAAGTAACATAAATAAATTACATTAGAATGTTCAGAGCTTCCAGCTCTCAGGTTTTACTCTCATGTAGCCCTTTGAATCAGTCTGTTGTGTCTCACAGGAAATGACTGTACGCCGTGCAATAGCGGGAAGTCTCATGGAGGGATGATTTATACTATGGCAAATAATAAATAACTGTGATAAATCAGAGTGCCTCCTCCCTCATCCGGCTGTAACACTGACCAGCACACGCTGTGTGGGGAAGACAGACAGGAAGAGCTCTTCAGAAGACAGCTGGCTAAGCTCCCACGTAGGGAAGGCTTCTAGCTAGTCACGGGACAGTCTGGGACCGGGCTAGACTTAGGAGAGAGGAGGTGGCGATAGATGTGAAGTCTGGGTGACACAGTTCACTGAGCCAAAGAGCATCGGGCCTTTAGGCCGAGGCAAATTTGTTAGTTATACGGTAATGAAGAGTCTCCAGGGTGACTGTGTGACTGTCAAAGACCATGGTTGTTCTCTGAGGTTCATTCTGAGCCCCGTGAAGTGTGAGGAGGAGGCCTCCTGTCACAATGCCCCGACCATGCTGCCACAGTGAAAGGGGACGGTGAGAAGGGAGTGGGTGAGGCGCGAGGGAGGTTGTGGCAACAGCAGCCAGGAGAAGGAGCTTGTCGATAGCAGAGATGACGAGGACACGGTTTTAGAACTGTGGTTGCACGTGTCAGGTGTGTGCATTAAACAAGTGGTGAAGGACACTGCCTGGTTCTGGCCTGGATAGCTGTGCTCCTATTGGTTATGTCTTGTGAGGCGGAGAATCCTGAAAAAAAACCCCAGCTCAGGAGAGGGTAGTTTGGGATATGTGTGGATTCACTTACAGCAGGGGAGAAGACAAACTGGCTGTGGGCCTTGGGATTTAGGGGGGCAGGGGAGGTGGTGGACTCCAGAGAGGCACAGTCGAAACATCTATCTTCTTTGTTTTCACTCTCTCTCTCTCTCTCTCTCTCTCTCTCTCTCTCTCTCTCTCTCTCGTTTGTTTTCAAGACAGGGTTTCTCTGTGTAGCCCTGGCTGTCCTGGAACTCACTCTGTAGACCAGGCTGGCCTCAAACTCAGAAATCTGCGTGCCTCTGCCTCCCAAGTGCTGGGATCAAAGACCTGCACCACCACTGCCTTAGTGAGCATGTATCTTTTATGTATACTTTCATAATAGTTTCTGTGGATTCACAATTGAGCCTTGAGGCCTCCTCCACTGTCAGCATCTGGAGTTGGTGCTGGTTCAGTCAGTGCTGTAGACCATTTTGCTTTACTAACAGTTATAAGGAAAATGAAAGATTTTTTTTTAGTTCCAAACCCACCCATTCCATGCAACAATGGCCTCCTGCATCACGATCCCATGCTGGGCAGGCTGGGTTGCAAGTCATACAGCGCTGTGGGGTACTCACCAGAGAAGCCTGCTCAGATGTGTTGTTAAGCCAATAGAAAGTCTTTATTTTTAACCTAATTTTTTAAAAGATTTATTTATTTATTATATGTAAGTACACTGTAACTGTCTTCAGACACACCAGAAGAGGGCATCAGATCTCATTACAGATGGTTGTGAGCCACCATGTGGTTGCTGGTATTTGAACTCAAGACCTTTGGAAGAGCAGTCAGTGCTCTTAACCACAGCCATCTCTCCAGCCCTAGAAAGTCTTTACTAGTCAGCTTATGACTATACCGGGTGTTTGGGATCCCAGGGTAGCTCTGAGCCTTTCTCAGGATGAGCTCTAGGCTCAAAAACCATGTCCTGTGTTGACAAGAACAGTTAGCTAGAAGCATAACTACAGAAGCTGAAAATCAAGGTAAGTACATTTAGTGACCTTTCTAGAACTGTGGACTTTGATGGATTGGGCCTTTGTTTTAGTGTTGGCAGGTGGTGGTGTTTCATGCTGGGTTTTATGGCCTGAATGCTACTTCCATCATAGAGTCATTCGTGCGAAAGTCCGGGCCCTGTTACAATAGACAGTCCTTGGACACATGGTCCTTACCTGCCAGTACGTTGAATCTGGTGTCAGGGAGGATGACTAGATAAGCAATAAAAAATAAGAAGTGATCACACACAGCCGTGCTATGTGTACCAGTTGGATTACATGCTAGAAATACGATAGGGATTTAGGAGCTCTAAGAAGAGGCCAGTTGGGGCTGATATTGCAAGGGCTACCTAGGGGAGGCAGAGCTAAGGTCATCACAGAACAGACATGTGGGTGGAGCTACTGGAAAGGGAGGGAGTTCTGTTTGCCTTGGGCAGTTCCTACTTAGGACATAACGGTACTCTGACTAGGGCAGGTCAGGATGGCCATTAGGACTGGTGTGTGTGCTGTGCCTGGAGACCAGGCAAGAATTGTGACTTTAGGCTGAGGATTTTTGAGATTATTTTGCTTCAGCAGTTTTTGTTTTTTTAGAAACATGCTTTATTTGTATTTCCCTAAAACAGGGAAATGAATCTAAAACACATACTGGTACTTTTTGAAAGATAGCAATTTAAAAGGGTGGTAGCAGCAGGCATTGGATATCTTTTTCTTTAAGAACTTTCAGGCACTGTGGTAGTTTTTGAAAGACAAAGTTTTTTGACACAAGGTTTCTCTGTGTAAACAACCACCCTGGCTGCCTGGTGTTCAATTTATAAACCAAAGACATCTGCCTGCCTCTGCCTCCCCGACTGCTGGGCTTAAAGGTGTGTGACACAACACCCAGCTCTTAAAAGACATTCTTACATGTCCAGAAATACGTAGAGCGAATGGCCACTGTAAAGACTCCCGTGGGCATAGAGGGTGTGACTGACACTCACCCTTCAGAAGAGCAGTCAGACAAGATAGCAGAAAACCCTTGTGAAGAAACATCCAAGGTAGGGAGGTCAGGTGGAGGCCAGAGCGCTGGTCCAAAACATGGGAGATAAGACACACAGAAAAATCAAGAGGGGAGGGGCAGCCAGGCCTGCCCCTTCTTGAGGCTTGGCTGTATTATCCTGCCTTTTTTTTTTTTTTTTTTAACATTTTATTTACTTATTCTATGTGAGTACAGTGTCTTCAGACACACCAGAAGAGGGCAGCGGAGCCCATTACAGATGGTTGTGAGCCATTATGTAATTGCTGGGAATTGAACTCAGAACTTCTGGAAGAGCAACAGTCAGTGCTCTTAACCACTGAGTCACCTCTCCAGCCCTTATCCTGACTTCTTGAATGGAGTTAGTGGACACCTGGGAGAGACACGTACAGCCAATTGTGATACTTCCTTTCTCTGAGCCCTTGATAGGTGCTTAGTCTGTGTATGTAAAAGATTTATCTATTTTTTTCATTTATGTGTATATGTGTGTGTGCATAAGCATATGCATTCTGCTGATTTTGGAGACCAGGAGAGGGCATGCAGTTCCCCGGAGCTAGAGTGTTGGGAGGTTGTGAGCTGTCTGGTGGGGGTGCTGGGAACAGAACTCTGGTCCTCTGCAAAATCAGCAAGAACTCTTCACCTCTGAGTGATCTCTCCAGCTTCGGTCCTTGGCCTTTTTACCATTTGGGCTAAAGGAATCATTCACTGCATACATGTTGGCTCACAACCAACATGGAGTTGACTAGTAACAGGACATGCGTGAAACTAATTGCTGGGTCAGATCCTCAGTCATTTGGTCACATGCAGTATTGGATGTGCTCTGAGTTGCTGGAAGCTTATGCAGTAGAGGCTTAGATGACTATTTCTTCTGAGTTCATTCACTAGTGGTTACTCAATTTACTCTTCACTATGGTCTGAGTCAATGTCATGAAACTTTGGATACTGGGGTATAGAGCCAGAGCTTCAGGTCTGCGGGGATGGGGACAGATAAACTGATTTTGGAGGGAATTTGAGAGGTGGTGTACCGCTGCCTCTTCATGAAACCTAGAAGGCTGAGTCTCTTTAGACTGGCTTTGATCAGGTTGGAAAGTGTGGCCATAGACTCTGGACTTGGATGACAGTCGTAGCACAACTCAATGTGGCCTTATGCTTCGTAGGTGACAAGAGAGGTTCCACCAGCTTTATTTAGGGTCACAAGTCAGAATGGTGCAGTGCTGTTGGGTGATGAACTATATCTGGGGAGAAAGGTCTAGGGGAGGAAATGGCAGGGTCTAGTAACTCTGTCCCTGGGCAAGTAGGCTGAGGTACTTGTGTGTGTGTGTGTGTGTGTATGCATATGTACAAGCATGGCCACATGTATATGTGCAATTATGTACACATGTATTGTGTGCAATTATGTACACATGTATGTGTGCACTTATGTACATGTGTGTTCACATATGTACATGTATGTGTGCAACTATGGCCACATGCATGTGTGCACTTATGTACATGTGTGTTCACACATGTGCATGCATGTGTGCACTTGTGTACATGTGTGTGCATGCATGGACATATGTGTGTGCTTATGTACACATGTATGTGTACACTTATGTACATCTGCATTCATGTATGTACATGCATATGTGCACTTATGTACATGAATACACAGTGTTGCTGAGAGTATAAGCAGCTGCTCAGAGTCTGAGGATGTTGGGAACCCACTTTGCTCTTGACTGTGGAATCTTGCATCAGATTCTAAACATCTCGGGGCCTCTGAGCACTCTTTCTTTAATGTTCTGCTCCCTGAATGATGGTCAGGTCACCAAGGAGCTTGTAGGAGAAACCAGATTGGCTTTGTCTTCATAGGGTTGTTGTCTGCAGGAGGAGACAGTGAGGTCCAGACTGAGGAGGGAAGGGTGTGGGGTGCCCTGGGGACCTCAACAAGTCACTGTTCTTTAGGGAGGCCCTGCGAAAACCTTATGTTGTTATTCTTCATAAGCAGACCACATTTGAGACCCCTTTGTGCAAACAGTGTTGCACGAACGGGCACTTATATAATTACTGGGCCATTTTGGAAGGCTGGACGTGAACGAGAGCACAGGAGAGTCTCTGTGGAGGGTGTGTCTGCTCCTGCGGACCGACTGCGTGGTCTCTCTATACCTTTCACAGTTTGTGAAGTGGAGCTAACGTGTATCAGAATTCTTATGAGTTCCCTGTCTAGGACCTTCAGTAGGGCCTTGGTTATTTCCATATTAGGTCTTCTTATTCTGGCCTTTAACTATCTTCAGACTGTGACTTCAATATTTATAATGGATATTTGTATGCTATTTTATAGTTTTGATATTTACTACAGTAATACAGATAGGGTTCTATATGAATATGATCCATATTGAAATATTAAAAATTATACATCATTTATTATATATGCATATATATAATTATCTGGTAAAATGCAGTATAAATATGATTTAAAAGACTAAATAAAAAATGGAAAAGAATCCCTCTCTCTCCTCCCCTGTCTACTCTTTTCCCCAACCCACTACTATCTTGTCTTTTCTTTTAATTTTGGGACAGGATTTCCCTATCTAGGCCAAGCTGGTTTGGCCACATGATACGTTATGAAGACGTTCTACCACATTCAATTTGGATGTTTTCTTAACTCTATAAAATGTATCTAACAAAATCCTATAATAAGCACACATAGTGGGAGGCACTGGAGTATCTGTGGAATGAGGCCTGTGATGAGGATGGCCGACTGGGTTACAGATGAGCCCCAAGCCAGCCTGGCCTTGTTTTGTCCTCTTAGCCAGTACAAAAGCTTTCTCAGTAAAGAGATGCGCAAAGATGAATAGAATTATGTAATACGAATTGGTCTAAAGAAAAAAAGAAACCTCAAAGTGCTGCAGGGAGGCCTGGCTCCGCAATCTCTCTGAGCACGGGCTGCTCTTCCTGAGGACCTGGCTGGGCTTTGGTTCTCAGACTCTGTAGGCAGTTCACAGCTGTTCCTAACTCCAGCTCTGGAGGACGAGATGCCCTCTTTTGGCCTCCACAGCTTCTAGGTACACACGTGTGCTACATGGACATACATGCAAACAAAATACCCATAAGAGTAAAATTATTTGAAAATATAGAAGCTAGGCTTGGTGGCACAGGCCTATCATCCATCCACTCAGGGAGCTGAGGCAGGAGAATCATACGCACAATGCCTACCTGGGACACACATATACACAAAGAGTGTAGTGTGCACGTGTGTGTGTGTGTGTGTGTATGTGTGTGTGTGTGAGAGAGAGAGATAGAGAGACAGAGAGACAGAGAGACAGAGACAGAGAGGAGCCCACAGAGGCCTGAAGAGGGTTTCGGGTCCCCAGAAGTAGTGTTACATGTGGTTGTAAGCTGCTGTGAAAGTTCTGGGAACTGAACTCTGGACGTCTGCAAGAGCAGTAAATGGTCTTAACTGCTGAGCTACCTCTCCAGACCTGGCATTATACACTGATAATATACAGTTTATCTCCAAAGAACATTTAATTGAACCGATGGTCAAATGATTTGATACAGTGAGATCATTTAGTATGGAGGCTGGCTAGAAGATCAGTTTGTAAATGTAGTTGCATTGCGTAAATTGCAACAGTCATCCAGTATACCTTAAAAAGAACAATTTCTATTATAAAATATCAAGAAAAGCTGTACTATACTTAGGAGAAAATCTAACAATTGTGTCTAAGATCCTCAGATAGAAATCCGCAGGAGCTGGAGAGACGTTAGGAAGGATCCGAGGAGCTGGAGAGCTGGCTCGGCGGTTGAGATCATTTACCTGTCCTGCAGACGCCAGAGTTCAGTTTCCAGCACTCTCACTGAAGCTCACAACTACTGCTAACACTAGTTTTAGGGACCTGAAATTCTCTTCTGGCCTCTGTGGGCACATGGGGTACACATATGTACACTCAGATATACACACACACATATACATACACACATACACACACATACACACACATACACATACACATACACACATACATACACACATACATACACACATACACACATATACACACACACATATACACACATATATACACACATACGTACACACATACACACACCCATACACACACACACATACATACACACACATACACACACATACACATACACATACACATACACACATACATACACACATACACACATACACACACACACACACACACACACATACACACACACAGACGTCCACACACACACTAAAAATTTTAGCCAGGCAGTGGTGGCACATGCCTTTAATCCCAGCACTCAGGAGGCAGAGGCAGGTGGATTTCTGAGTTCCAGGCCAGCCTGGTCTACAGAGTGAGTTCCAGGACAGCCAGGGCTACACAGAGAAACCCTGTTTCAACAACAACAACAACAACAACAACAAAGTTTTAAAGGATCTAAGTAAATAGAGGGTATCCCATATTCATGGATAGGAAGAAATAATTTAAAAGAGATACTGGTGCAATATAAATTGATCTGTAAAGTCAGTGTAGTTTCTATCAGAGGCCTCTCAGGGATTTTCATGGAACTTAACGAGATGAGACGAAAACTTGTAGAAAGAATAAAGGGACTAGAGAGAAGACACAAGGTATTTCTCAGGAATTATCAAAGGCTTGAGGACTTGACCTGTCTGAAATTAGACATTATTAAAGAACAGTATTTGTATACACTGACCTATGCAACTGGCTAGAAAGTTAAAAAAAAATCACTATGTGTTTGAAGCTTTGTGAACTAGGGAATGGGAAAAATAAGATCAATAAGTGGAACCTGTGGGAAAATTTGACCTTTTTGTTTGACACTGTGGAATAAAATTTAGTATCTAATAGAGAGCTTGCATATCAAAAGTTAGTATGAGTAGAACTTTACTAGGAAGTAGGAAATACTCTTCTGACATCGGGGTGCAAAGTTCTCATCTTTGCTGGGTGTGTCCTCTTTCTGACCACATGTTCTGGCTTGAGCTATTTTTTAAAAAAGATTTATTTATTTATTATGTGTAAGTACACTGTAGCTGTCTTCAGACGCACCAGGAGAGGCTATCAGATCTCATTATGAATGGTTGTGATCCACCATGTGGTTGCTGGGATTTGAACTCAGGACCTTCAGAAGAGCAATCTGTGTCCTTTTTTTTAATTTTTTATATTTATTTATTTATTTATTTATTTATTTATTTATTTATTTATTTATTTTTTGAGACAGGGTTTCTCTGTATAGCCCTGGCTGTCCTGGAACTCACTCTGTAGATCAGGCTGGCCTCGAACTCAGAAATCCACCTGCCTCTGCCTCCCAGAGTACTAGGATTACAGGTGTGCGCCACCACCACCCAGCTGCAATCAGTGTTGTTAACCGCTGAGCCAATCTCTCCAGCCCTTGAGCTATTTTTTAATATTTATTTATTATGTATACTGTGGTCTGTCTGCATGTACACATGCAGGCCAGAAGAGGGCGCCAGATCTCATTCTCGATGGTTGTAAGCTACCATGTGGTTTCTGGGAATTGAACTCAGGACCTCTAGAAGAGCAGCCAGTGCTCTTTTTGTGTTTTTTTTGTTTTTTGTTTTGTTTTGTTTTGTTTTTTGTTTTTGTTTTTTGGATTTTGTTTTTTCGAGACAGGGTTCTCTGTATAGCCCTGGCTGTCCTGGAACTCACTCTGTAGACCAGGCTGGCCTTGAACTTAGAAATCTGCCTGCCTCTGCCTCCCAGAGTGCTGGGATTACAGGTGTGCGCTACCACCACCTGTCGTAGCCAGTGCTCTTAACATCTGAGCCATCTCTAGTTCCTGGCTTGAGATTTTTAATTATATTTTTTTGTGTGTATGAGTGTTTTGAATGCATGCGTGTCTGCGTATCATACGCGTGCCTGATGCTGGCAGAGGCCAGAAAATGGTGTCAGAGCTCCTGGGTCTGAGTCGTACGGCTGCCGTGTGGGTGCAGGGAGCCAGCCTCTGGTCCTCTGAAAGAGCAGCCTCAAATACACAATCCTCGTCATTTTTGTGCATCTCGATATTTGCCTTTCTCTGTTCAGGTGTTTTCCTTGGGCAAGGACCCCAAACAGCCCCAGAGCTCATGGGCATGCGGAAGGGAAGGCTGGGGAGGGAGAAGTCAGACAAACTGTGGGCCTGGCATTTCAAAGAGGGATGAATCCTAGTGTGAAATCTCTAAAGACTCGTAGCCCTTCGGAATGCCCTCTTAACAAAGTATCTCTGTCGACAGCAGTTTGTGAGGGGAGGTGGCAACAGATGCAGGACCCTTGAGACCCGCCCAGTCAAGGAGACCCGCCCTCACGGGCCAGGAGCTGGGAGGAGCCGCAGGTCCTCAGTTCTGGTCTGAGCCACCTGCTATCCTTGAGCAGAATTATGGGTTCCTAAATGCCTTCACACGTGAGCCCTGTTCTCCACACTCTGGCCACTGTGGGTTTTCTAGGTTATGGATGCCCATTCCAGCCCTTTCTCTGGTTCAGGAGGACAATTCTCCCGACTAATAGGTCTCCTCTACTGTCTCTGAGTACTGTCTACTTTCCCCATAGGCTGTTCCCGTTGCCTAGGACACTGTCTGCCCTGTTTTTTTTTTTTTTTTTTGAACCTGGATGCACTGAGCCCCTCGGCTAGGTCTCTTCTTTTGGGAGGTTTTTCTCTAGCAAATCGATCCCTTGTGCTTCTGCAGCTCCTATGGAATTCTAATGGTTAAGATGCGATGTTGGACCGTTGCTTGGTTCTTCTTTTCCTTCACTGAACTCTGAGTTTTGAGATGAGAGGATCTGGGGACTGGGGTTTGGGGTCTGGGGACTGGTTTATCAGCATGTTTCCCAGTAACTGAAATACAGTGTCTGTTCCATATTGGTTCCCACTAAATGCTAAGTGAACCAGTATCCCTGTGTAGCGCATGTTAGTACTTATATCACTTCTTTTTTGGGGAGGGAGGGAAGTCTAGGTGGAGGATAAAGACCTGTCACAAAGTCACAGTGCTCGGTGGGAGAACCTGAGCTGGAGCCTGGGTCCCTCAAGAGAAATGTGCCACGGCACTGGCACTGGCACTGGAGGGTCCCACATCATTTCCTCCATGGCTGAGCCTCGGGTGGGTAGGACAGGCTGACAGAGAGGTCCCCTGCGGGTGCTGAACCCCATGAGGCTCAGGGAAGGTGCACAACTGGGATTACTAACATGCAACCTCTCTTTCCCTCCCTCTTCCTCTTGACAGCGTCAAGCCGAGCCCTCAGCCCGCAGCGCAGGCCGAGGATGACGAGAAGAACCGGAGGACTGTGACCGTCAACCCTGCCCACATGGGGAAGGCCTTCAAGGTCATGAATGAGCTGCGAAGGTGAGCTTCATCAGGGGCTGAGAACAGACGCTGGGACACACCACCCACTGAAGTCTGACTCTTCTTTACCCACTCTCCATCTTCCCCCATTTCAGACTCTGACACTGAATCCTCTCCCCTTGGTATTTGTTTAATACCAGTGGCTCATCCCAAGGGGTATTCATTCATGGTTAGAGCAGGCTGTGGGTAAACCTGAGGACTGATATTGGAATCACTGAGCACTGACACGCAGTTGCAGAACAGAGACTGTGGCTGGCATAGATTTGGCTTCCCTCCATGATTCCTGGGGCTGAGCTTGGCTCCGGAAGGGAGCAACACAATTTCCAGACTCCGCCTCTCCTGAAATGTTAACACTGTAAAGAAAGGCTGAGGTGAGAGGGCACCCGATCCCCTAAGCTGAGCGAGGAGGGCACGGGGGCCTTCGGAAGGCTGGTGTGCGTTTGGCAGGTGAGCTGCCAGTGGGTTCTGGCTCTGGAAGTGTTTTCCCCGCACGAAGCCAGCCAGCGAGCAGCGTTTCTTCCTGTCTCAGTTACTGGCCCAGCCCTGCAGGAGTGGGCGGTGGCCATAAGGTCAAGAATGTGAAGGGTTGTTGAAAACAGCCTTAATGCAAGTGTGTTACAAGAAGGGAAGCCAGGCACCGGCACACAGATTTATTTATTCTTAAAGGATGAAGCAGAAACATATTTAAACAGACATCCTATTTGACTCTTTTAAAAAATCCTCTGAACTTTATCATTGTTTGTATGCATCTATACATGTATGTATGCATGTTTGTATGCATCTATACATGTATGTATGCATGTTTGTTTGGATTATTTTTCATTTTCTTTTTCTTTTTTCTTTTTTTTCGAGACAGGGTTTCTCTGTGCAGCCCTGGCTGTCCTGGAACTCACTTTGTAGACCAGGCTTGTCTCGTACTCAAATCTGCCTGCCTCTGCCTCCTAAGTGCTGGGATTAAAGGCGTGCTCCACCACTGGCCTTTATAGACACACACACACATATGCTGGCACGTTACAGCATGCATCTGTGTGTATGGGCGTTTGTGTTACAGTACACATCTATGCGTTCATATGTGTATGTGTTTGTGTACGTGTGTGTCACAGCGTGCTCCTGGGAGTCAGAGTCCTCTCCTCACCCTTATGTGGGTTCTGGGCACCGCTCAAGCTGCCAGGCTCACGTGGCAAGTTCCTTTACTCATCAAGCCGCCTCGCCAGCCCTGAAGTTCTCCTTCTGCTATTTTCTCATTTCTCTTTTCTGCGTGGTCCAGAATTTACCACACACACACTCGTGCACACTCACACACTTACTTAATACATTCATGCACACTCACAAATGCATATAATATACACTCACGTGCATATACATTCACACATATATACACACTCATGCACACTCACACATACACACACATTCATGCATACTCACATATGCATAAACATAATACTCATATACACACATATACAACACACATACAAATACACATTCACACATATATACACACACTCTCACATACAACACATACATATTCATATATACACACACAACACATACACACATACATACATCACAACACATACACACACATTCATACTCACACATGCATAAACATACAGACTCACATACACACATACACACACATACAACACATATACTCACATACACAAGTATACACTTACACACATTCACACACACATATACACTCATACACTCTCACATACAACACATACACACTCACTTATACACACACAACACATATACTCACACACTCATCACACACACATTCATGCACACTCACACACATAAACATACACATTCACATATACACATGCACACACATATAACACATGTACACAAATACACAGTTACACATATATATACACACATACACTCACATATACCAATATACATGCACATATACACACACAACACATACACTCACATACATCATACACACATTCATATAAACTCACACATGCATAAACATACATATTCACATACACAGTATACACATATACACTCACATACACAAGTACACACTTATACACATGCACACACATACATACATACACATACACACACCTCATGTATACTTACATGCATACACACACTCATATATACACATATGCACTCACACACATACACACATACACCACACACATACACACTTGAATTCACACACACTCACACATGTATACACATACACACTTACATACACACACATGTATACACATACACACTCACACATACACATAACACATACACACAATGCACACTCACACAGACATACATCTCACACATACACACACACACACACATACACACACACACACATACACACTCACACATCCCAAATTAAAGTAAGCAACACATGACATGCTGTTGAATTTGTGAGGCCACCTGTTGGATTCCCTGGAAAGTCTGGAACTTGGCACTGGGGAGGGATGGAGGTCACACCCATGGACTCGGATCTTCTGTCACCCAAGAATCTCTGCGAGGTCCTAGACACGGTGGAGCTCCACACTTACCGCCTCAGTGTACAGATTATGTCAGTCATCCGACTGAAGAGTGGGCCTTCTCACCATGCCAGGGTTTGCCTGTCCAGCCAGCTGCAGACCTCAGAACAGACACACGGGTTTCTCTTGCCTCACCCTGGCCTACCACCGCCTCTTCACTTTAAAGTTAGAAGGCATCTGAGCCCCTTGGTTACTGACTCTCATTTTTTTCTTCAAGAGCATCTGCTTGACTTGGGTCTGACGTCCCAATAGCTGTACTGTTCCTTCTCCTTTAGGACTCAGCACGTCAGTGTCCGAGGAAGGCTAGCTCCTTCTAGACACCGGGAAAACGAAGGCTCACACTCAAACTCAGAAGGCCTGGAGAATGTACGTAGGCATATTAGATACTCCACCAGGGCGGACCAAGACTTCCCACACATGCCTGACGCAGACTCTCGTATAGTGTTTGGGGAAGCGCCCGTCTAAGTGCCACAGCCTTTGCTGAGATCAGATGAATACTATATCCTTTCTCTTTCTGTTTGGCTCAGATGAATCACACTGCTTATGTTTGACTGGGGACATTTTTAGTCCAGGTTTCAGCAGAGTCGCCCGCCCTCTGTCTTCGCCTTCCCTCCAGACTATATTTACTGCAGAGCTTGGAGGAAATGAGGATGACCAGTAAGTCACATACAGTCGTGGCTCAGCATTTTAGAGCACCTGTGGAGGATGTGTGTTCAATTCCCAGCACCCATCTGGCAGCTCACAACTGTTTGTGATCCCAGTCCAAACACCTCTCTATATACATAAAATAAAAATCAGGGTTTATCTCTTTAAAGCCCCGTATAATTGTGTTAGTGGCACCTGCGGATCGATCTTTAGGGAACTGCTTTCTCTTTAGCATGTCTCAGTTCTGACTTTTCTTTCTTAGTTCTGTTGATGAACATCATCCCCCACCCCCACCCCCACCCGCCACATTACTATTCTCTAATGTTGATCAGATACGGGTAGATGGCATTCCACATTTGGCTTATTTAAAATAAAAGCCAGCTCCCTGCTGATGGGTCTTGTCTATCGCCTCTTGTGAAACCCTCTTCTAGAAGTTACGTCCCATCAGGGTGTCCGTCTCACAGGCAGACTCTGGTTTAGCACATGCTAACCATGTGGCCCTGGGCAACTTAATCTCCTTGACCTGGCTCCATCAGTGGAGCTGGTCATAATACCGTGCTTACTGGGTTGTTAGGAGTTGTTAATATGTGTGCACCATAGCGAATATTTCTATAGAATCAATTCCCAGCAACAGAGTAGATTTCAACAGCCCGGAGGAGAATGGTAAGGATGCCTTAGCTACTGTCAAGGCCCATGAGCCCTCTGTCACTGTTAGTTTGATGGTAGGGTAACCACGCTGTGCAGTGTGCAGAGCGGGTAAGAGAATCAAAGCCTTGTCCCTCAGGGAAGCTTGTATTCTTGTGGTATTGAGAGGCAATATCAAGTCCCAAGACAGTCGAAGGCTGTTGAAGGCTGTCTCTTTAAAAAGCTGAGTAGCACAGGTTAGGCAGGGAGAAGGGAGACTGCATTATTGATCTGGATGACTTTAATGGCATTTACTGGAGAGCAGGTAGGCAGGCTTGGCTCCGCCGACTCCTCCAGAGTCCCCGGGGTCTGGGCAGCTCCTCATGCTGTCTCCATGGTCCCACCCTCACTTTGGAGCTATTTCAGTCCCAGCACACAGGCTCTTTGCAACTTATGAATCACACAACTCCCGAGTTTCCTATTCCTTTTACTTCTGTGGTAGAGAATGAGCTGTTGGCATGGCAACCACTCAGTCCTGCCCCTTCTTTGAAAGTCTGTGCTGGTTCTGGCTGTGCTGCTTTTGGGTGGCAGTCCCCTGGTGGCTGTGTCTCCTGACCTAGAGGCCAGCAGGTGGGTGCTGGAGACAAGTCCTTTTCAGAGCCCGAAAGAGGGGAGCGGGAAGGACGAGCGACCAGCCAGTGTTTACAATTCCCTCTGCCCCCACTCCTCCTTTTTCTCCTCTTCTCCCCCCTCTCTCTCCCTCTCTCTCCTGAAGCTTGCTTGTGCCTGATAAGCATGCATTATTTTACTAAGCAGTCCCCTGGCCCTCTGTTGGTTTTCATTGTCACCTGCTACAAGCAGTTCTATGGCCTCTTAAAAAAATTAGTACTATTTGTGCATGCATGTGTTGCATGGTGTGTGTGTGTGCGCGCGCGCACGTGCGTGAGCACAAGAGAAAGGGAGAGAGAGAGAGAGAGAGAGAGAGACAGAGACAGACAGACAGACAGACAGATAGACAGACAGACCTGGGCGCCCATGCCTCAATGCGTTTGTGAAGACCAGAGGACAGCTCTGTGGAGCTGAGCTCAGGTAGCCACTCTTGCTGGGCCAGCGCCTTTGCCTGCTGCTCCCTACTGAGCCAGCGTCTTTTCAGTCGTTGGGTACTGCGAACTCATGGCTTGTAAGGGACCATCTGAGCAGGCTACCTGGGCTTTCCTTTCCTTAGTAGCTTTACGAGGAGTTGACTAATGTGCTCTGCAGTTTCCCTGATTAAATTGTGAAATTTAAGGCACCGACAGTCACCGAACTGCTTTAATAGTCTCATCTTTCCCAAAAGAAAGTCTGCAGCAGCATACTTGGGACTTGCCTGCTCCCTCTGCAACCGCTGCCTTTATCCCCAGCAACCACTGGCCTGCCTCTTGTCTCTATACATTTGATTATTTTAGAATCATACATTGGGTCTCTTTCCTTCTTTCTTTCTTTCTTTCTTTCTTTCTTTCTTTCTTTCTTTCTTTCTTTCTTTCTTTCTTCCTTCCTTCCTTCCTTCCTTCCTTCCTTCCTTCCTTTCTTTCTTTCTTCCTTTCTTCCTTTCTTTCGGTCTCTGAAGTGTGTGTGCACAGGTTTCTGAAGTGTAAGGTGCACGCGCATATGCATGTGTGTACTTTAGAGCCAAAAGATATGGTCATTGTCAGTGGCATACCTCAGGGGTCATTCCATTGTTTCGAGACAGGGTCTCTCAGTGACTTGAAGTCACCTAGTAGGGCTAGGCCAGATGGTCTGTGGGCTCCAGAGGTTTGCCTGGCATTATAAACGTGCCCTCAGACTTAACTTATTGTGTGTGTGTGTGACTACACTGTCTTATGTCACAGTTTGTAGTTCATCTAAGCTGTAGCACATGGTAGTGTTTCATCTTTTTAATTGGAGAGTTGTATTTCATCCTGGGCAGGTAACAGATTAGGCCTTCGTCTATAGCAAGCACCACTTGCCTTTAATCCTCAAATTAGATACACTTCTAATCCTAAAATTAGGTACACGTCTCTGTGTTATGTGCGTCTTCCTTTCTTGCGTGTGGATATATGGGTAGGAGGATACAGGTCAGGAGGACGTAGGGGTGTGGGGGGATGTAGGGAGGACATAGGCATGGGGGGTGGGGTGTAGGGAGGATGTAGGGAAGGCATAGGGGTGTAGGGTGGGGTGTAGAGAGGACGTAGGGAGGGCATAGGCATGGGGGTTGGCGCATAGGGAGGACGTAGGGAGGGCATAGGGGTGTAGGGTGGGGTGTAGGGAGGATGTAGGGAGGACATAGGCATGGGGGTGGGGCATAGGGAGGACATAGGGAGGGCATAGGCATGGGGGTTGGCACATAGGGAGGACATAGGGGTGTAGGGTGGGGTGTAGGGAGGATGTAGGGAGGACATAAGCATGGGGGTGGGGCATAGGGAGGACGTAGGGAGGGCATAGGCATGGGGGTTGGCACATAGGGAGGACGTAGGGAGGACATAGGGGTGTAGGGTGGGGTGTAGGGAGGATGTAGGGAGGACATAGGCATGGGGGTGGGGCATAGGGAGGACGTAGGGAGGACATAGGGGTGTAGGGTGGGGTGTAGGGAGGATGTAGGGAGGACATAGGCATGGGGGGCAGGGTGTAGGGAGGACATAGTGAAAGCATAGGAGTGTAGGGTGGGGTGTAGGGAGGACATAGGGAGGGCATAGGCATGGGGGGTGGGGCATAGGGAGCATGTAGACATGAGGTTGTTCTTTTCCAGTTTCTCTAGTTCCTCTCTGATATTTGTTATCGAATGTGATTTTGTTCATAGGTATTGCAGTGGGCAAGGGGTGAAATGTGATGATTTTGAATTTCTCCAACACTTGTGAGCATTGCCTCTTGTGATTACTGTTTGTTTTGCAGTCTTATTTAGAAAGATGAGTTTTGAAAGATATGTTTTGACAATTCCTTGTCTCCACTTTAAAATTAGGTCATTTTCCTGTTGCTTATTCGGGTATAAGTTAGAGTTTTGGTTTTATATTCTAGGTAGATGCCCATTTAAATGTATAAATGTTTTGCCAAAAAATATCATTCTAAGGATTGGAAATCCATATTTCCCAATGATTCCTTTAAACTGCAAATGTTTGAAACACGGGCATCTTACTTGGTGGCCTCTTTTCTTTTGTGATTTATTCTTTTGGCGTGATAACTAGGAGGCCATTGCTTTATCCGAAGCTGTGACTTCTACTAGGCTGATATTTCTGAGTCTTATACTGAGGGGTTTGCTTTACTTTGGAGCCATTTTGTATACATTTGAGGCATCAGTCTAACCACGTCCTTATAGCCAGCTATCTTGTCACTATTTCTTGAAAAGACTGTTACTTCACAGGTGGCTGGTTGTGGAACACTTGTAAAAAGTTAAGGGGCTGGGGTGGTGGCTCACAGGGCAAAGTGCTTGCCAGGCATAAGGAACTTAGTTCAGGCCCGCAGCCCCCGGGGAACAAGGCAGGTACTGAGGGCGATGAGGGTGGAGGCTGAACGGAAGAGACTGGCGGACAGACCCCTGCAGCAAGGCAGCCTAGTCAGTCGGTGGTGAGTTACAGTGTCAGTAGGCGGCCCTGGCTCAGACGTGAGGTGGAGGGCTTGCAAATTGGCTCAACTGTTTGCCAAAGTTTATGACCCGGGTTTGAGCTCTAGGACTGTTACTGTGTAAGGAGAGAATTGGTTCCAGCCAGTTGTTCTCTGACCTTCACAGAAACACACACTTGCCATGTTTTGTCCTCCACCCCCAGCAAAATGAATACATGTAATTCAATCAAAAGAAGACAGCTGTCAGTAACCTCAGGCCTCCATACGCGTGTGCATACATGCACACCTCTACACACACGTACATACACACAGTCATGCACCCTCACAACTTAATTTGACCATAAGTATCATAAAATACATTTAAAAAGAACAAAGCCCACTTTTTTTTAAATGGGCTTCTAATTCTAATTCTTTTCTGTTGATTTACATAGCCATCTTAGTATTCCTGCTGGTGTGATTAAAATACTCTGACAAAAGCAGCTTACAGGATAAGAAGCCTATTTGGGGTCACAGTTTGAGGTTAGAGTGTACCAGTGTCGGGAGGTCACAGCTGCAGGAGCAGGAGGCAGATGGTCACACTATGTTCACAGTCAAGCATCAGGAGCAGTGAATGCTTGTGTTTAGTTCACTTTTTCTTCTTTATGTAGTTCAGAAGCCCAACCTAGGGAATGACGGCACCCATGGTGGACAGAGTTTTTCATCTCAAGTAACATCATCAAGTTAATCCCCTTAGGCATGCCTACAGCCATCTCCCCGGTAATCTTAGGTCTCATCGAGTTGACAATTGTGATACCATCACCATACCTGTTTTTATGTTAGTATCTGTTTTTGTTTGTTTGGAGAGGCTGGTTTTTGCGCTCTCTCGCTCTCTCTCTCTCTCGTTTTTGTTTTTTTTTTTGTTATTTTATTTTTTATTTTATGTGAGTACACTGTCTCTGTCTTCAGACACACTAGAAGAGGGCATCAGATCCCATTACAGATGGTTGTGAGCCACTATGTGGTTGCTGGGAATTGAACTCAGGACTCCTGGAAGATCAGTCAGTGCTCTTAGCTGCTGAGCCATTTCTCTAGCCCAGTTCTTGCTCTTTTTGATATTAAAAAAAATCTGTTTTAGACAAGAGTCTCACTGTGGCCTCACAGTTGGGCCCCACAATATTAGTCTCAGCTAAGGCAGCCAAGAAAAATGGGGGGAGCTTATCTGCTGATGTTCTTGTGGTGAGTTAGGGCAGAGTCAGCTCTGCTCCTGTGTGTGCCCTCTGCTGCAGAATGAGGTTCTAATAGTCCTGACGACTTAGTTCCCAAAGGTCTTACCCTTCTCAGAATTCCCTCCACCAGCGTACCGCTCCTTGTCTTTTCTCACCCTAAATGTCAGCTACTGATAAAGCCTTGGGATACTTTGAAGAGAACACTATATTTACAGTCTAGAGACCTGCATTCAGGATTTGGTCTTCTGGTTTGGGCTTCTCTTCCTTTCTTTGGATTTCACAGGCTGAATGCTGTTGAAGGCCAGCGAGCGCATCTGAAGATCCTGTTGTCTCAGGATTTATGATTCTGTTTCTCTAGAGAAGCTGAAACAGTGCCCTGGTGGCTGACAATGGCTAAATGTGCTGTTCCAGAGGCAGCAGATATAAAACTTCTCTTCCATCTCTCAGCCATAACAGACTCATTGACTTCATCATCCTCACATAGAGGCCAGACATGACAAAACCACCATCAAACCACAGTGGAGAGGCACCTGTCTCCATTGCCTCTGCTTCTGTCGCTAGTGCTTTAAGGAAGAGATTAGTGGTGGCCAGGGTGCCACAGACGGGGCTTGGGGACTCAGTTACTTGCTTTAAAAATCCCATTTCTACTTTCCTGTGTTCCTCTGAGAAATGTATTGATTTCTCTGGGCCTCAGTTCCTTCACTGAAGGATGCAGGAATAATCATTAGCTTTATCTGGGGAGTTGGTTGTAGAGAGGATTAAATGAGATTGTGCCTGGGGAGAAATGCCTAAATAAGATAGCTCAGCAAATGATATTACATCAATGACTTGGAAGGGTGATGGAAAAGATCTTGGATTGGCAGGGTCTTGGGGCACCTTTAGGTTCTCATATATCCATTTTTTTCTATTATGAGATGCTGGGGAGTGAACCCAGAATCTTAAATATGCCAGGCAGGCACCCCTCCACTCCTATACCCTAAGCGAGTGGTTCTCAACCTTCCTGACTCTGCAAACATTTAATACAGTTCTTCATGTTGTGGTGATCCACAACCATGAAATCACTTTTGTTGCTACTTCATAACTGTAACTTTTCTACTTTGGCAAATTGTAATATAAATGTTTTTGGAGATAGAGATTTGCCAAAGAGGTCATGACCCACAGGTTGAGAACCACTGCCCCAAGGCCTATTTTACTTTTTGTTTTGAGACACAGTCTCACAAGACCACTCACCTGTGGCCTTGAACTCCTGCCTCAGATCCCCCTGCCTCAGCCTTCTGAATAGCTAGGATTACAGCACGTGCCACCAAGCCCAGCTCTCCACCACCCATTCTGTCAGTGAACGTGGATTGAGTAATTTCATTTATTTGTTGATAAAGATGCAGGGCCTATCATGTGACAGGTATACAGCCTGATGTCCAGGATACAAGATTACATCTGCTAATTCCTCTTCCAAGTTCACGGTGAAGTACGGGTGACGGCCATATGAAAAGATAGAAAGTTCATGTGTGTGTGTATGTGTGTGTGTGTGTGTGTGTGTGTGTGTGTTATGTTTAGAGGCTCATGAATCATCACGTGTGTACATACATGTGGAGGCTAAGAGCTCAGTGTTGGGCATCTCCCTTAGTCACTCTCCATTTCATTTTAAATAGAATATCTTAACGGGTGGTGGTAGCGCACGCCTTTAATCCCAGTACTTGGGAGGCAGAGGCAGGCGGATTTCTGAGTTCGAGGCCAGCCTGGTCTACAGAGTGAGTTCCAGGACAGCCAGGGCTATACAGAGAAGCCCTGTCTCGAGGAAAAAAAAAAAAAGAATATCTTTAACTTTTGGATAATTTCATACATGCAAACAATGTTTCCTGATCATTTGTACACCCAAACTCCCCTCCCAGCTCCCAGGCGCCCCAACATACCCACAGCTCCCTTTTCCATCCTCTCCTTTGTTGGCTGGTAACCGCTTCTCGTCTGAGTGTTGACTTACCTTGCGTTTCAGCCTTGTGCGGCTAATTACAGCTGCAGAGCTCACGAGAACAGGGACCGTGTCCTGAAGACAGAGTGTCACAGCACGCCTCCCAGCCTCCAGCTCTTAGAGCCTTTCTACCTGTTTTCTATGACGTTCCCTGAGCCTTGGGCTGGAGACTGATACACATGTCTCTTTAAGGGGTCAACGTTCAGTAGACACTTATTCTTAGCATGACCAGCTTAGAGTCTCTGCAGTAAGTCCTTACCATTGTAGTGAAAAGGTTTTCTGGTCAAGACTGCTGGTAGCTCTAAATGGTAGTTATAAGTATGCACCTGGGCTGTGGGACTGCATGCTGTTTAGCAAGCCAATAACTGTAGATTCCCTCCTAAAGATTATGGCCTCTTGAGCCATGGGCTTTTGACCAGTTTGCAGCCCCAGGCCTGAATTATCTCTTGTGGTACAGGCCTCACATCCAGCTGGTTACCCCCTGTATTAGTCAGGGTTCTCTAGAGTCACAGACCTTATGGGTAGTCTCTATAGAGTAAGGGGATTTGTTGATGACTTACGGTCTGTAACTCCCCAACGATGGTCAGCAGCAGCTGTGGATGGAAGTCCAAGGATCCAGCAGTTGTTCAGTCCCACGAGGCAAGCAGGCTGAAGTGGGGAGAAAAGGAAGAGATAGAGATAGAGATAGAGATAGATAGATAGATAGAGAGAGAGAGAGAGAGAGAGAGAGAGAGAAGAGAGAGAGACAGAGAGAGACAGAGACAGAGAGACAGAGAGAGACAGAGACAGAGAGAGACAGAGAGACAGAGAGAGACAGAGGTGTGCCACTACACCTGGATCTGGGACATGCTTTGTCCCAGATGACTTTGAACTCAGAGATCTCCCTGTCTGAATCTTCTGGAATTCATAGCCACTGTGCCTTAAGATCTCCATGCCAAGATCCAGGTCAGAAACTTGTATCTCCCAGCCTCCAGATTAGGATCACAGGTGAGCCTTTCAATTCTGGATTATAGTTCATTGTAGTCAGGTTGACAACCAGGAATAGCCACTACATCCTCATACATATTGTGTCAGTCCTGTATCCATGGACACATCATGCCTTGCATGTTGGTATTGCAATATACATATCTGTTTTATTGTATGTTTTGTTTTTAGAGATGAAGCCTCTTGCAGAACTTGGAGCTTGCATATTTGACTGGACAGGCCAGCCAGCAAGCTGAGGGATAATATTTTTGTCTCTACCTTCCTAGCGCTGGGATTTAGAGGCCTGCATCACAGCTGGCGTCTGGCTTTTAAAAGTGGCTTCCTGCCGGGCGTGGTGGCGCACACCTATAATCCCAGCACTTGGGAGGCAGAGGCAGGCGGATTTCTGAGTTCAAGGCCAGCCTGGTCTACGGAGTGAGTTCCAGGACAGTCAGGGCTACACAGAGAAACCCTGTCTCAAAAAACCAAAAAAAAAAAAAAAAAAAAAAAAAAAAAAAAAAAGTGGCTTCCTGGGGGATTGAACTCAGGTCCTCTCAGGCTTTAATAGCAGATACTTTACCAACTGAGTCATATCCTCAGACCATAAGATTGTGTGTGTGTGTGTGTGTGTGTGTACATAAGTATATGAGGCTTTATTCAGAGGGCAGAGGAGGACATCGGGTATTCTACGTAATCCATGACACTACCAGTCTCTGATGCAGTGTTCTTTGGGACAGGGCCTCTTATTGAATTCAGACTAGACTGGTAGCCAGCAAGCCCCAGAGATCTTACTCTCTTTACCCTTCTCAAGCTCGGGAGCTGCAGGCATGCTAACAGTCGCACCTGACTTTTTGAATGTGGGAGCGGGGACTCCAAACTGAAATCCTCATGCCTGCACACCAAGCACTTTTACCTGCCGAGCTGTGTACTTGGCCCCAGACAGTGGTTCCTTTTCTTTTTAGCAGTACATGAAATTGAACTCGTGACTTTATGCTAGGCAAGTGTACTACCACAGAGCCTCAGCCCCTGGCAAGATTCTCAGAGATTGAAACAGTTGGAGTTTGCACAAGGTTGTTGGGAGCAGGGTGTGTAAGGGTGTCTTTAGGTGATTGTGTTAAATCTGGGAGAAACACCGGAGTCTGACTGGTTTCTGACTAGTGTTGCATATGCAATGGAGCCCCTAGGGGGCGGGTCTTGCTAATGGCACGCTCGTGTCATCCCTTGGTACTAAGTCAGTCCCTGAGCCACCCTTGTCCTTATTCGTCACTGCAGAACTTGGGGATCAGGGTCCTGAAGACAAACGAAGCAGCCTTGGGCTCAATAGACAGAGAGTAGTCGGGCTGTCCTTTGCCTCCATGCCAGTAGTGTGTGATCTGGTGGGATGGTGGGGTGTGCATGTGTGGCGTGGTGTCCATGCCATGACTCTGTCGCCTCACTGGTGTCTTACAGTAAGCGGCTGCTGTGTGACGTGATGATCGTGGCAGAGGACGTGGAGGTAGAAGCCCACCGCGTGGTCCTGGCAGCCTGCAGCCCTTACTTCTGTGCAATGTTCACAGGTATGGCGCGGGTGCCCAGCAGCCTGAGGCGCTGGGAAAATACCGAGGGTGGGCGCATGAGGTGGGGAGAAGGATGGGGCGGGCAGGGGGAAGGCAAAGCTATGCAGCCTGTTAGGAGGATCACCTGTGCTCTGTGCTTTGTGCGGTGGACAACTGGAGGGAACCGAAGCTTCAGCCGGCCGGCTGCACCCCACCGGGAACTGAGGCAGGGTTAAAGGGTTCATTAGTCTCAAGCTCCACCGTCACAGTCACGTGGGACGCTTGTTAACCGCGCGGACTTCCAGACCATCTACTGGGCCTGCTGAGGGCGGAGGTAGAGAAAAGAGATCTGATTACGCATATCCTCTGAGTAGGACAAGGATCCTTTTACCTGCCCTAGTACTTTCCCACGGAGTCTACACCTTGTTCTTCTCTGGTCACTTCTCCCAGACAGGAGCCAGGGGCTCCCTGTAGCACTGTAAAGGTGTAGACACGTGGAGGAGGGCAGAATTACCAATGTCCGCAGCACGAAGAAGTTGCCTTGCCTAAGGATCTCACATGTGCTATGCCTGGGCTGACTCCCTGAAACCTGTAGGCTGAGCTTCCCGATGTCAGCGTCTCTCTGTACCACGTGCATGGATCGCTTTTTCCTAATGATGGCCGCTGGAGATGCCAACTGGGCTTGTGAGTCACCAGGCCTGGTCAGGTGTCCCTGCCACATGGTTTCTAAGTGGCCTGTGCTTGCTCTGAGTGTGGTATCCTCTTGTGTCCTGGCCTGTCCCCCTGTGACTACAACACTCGTGGGCTGGCTCCCATGCTGCACATGCGCTCTCCTCAGAACAGCCCCTTGACCACTATCATAGTTCTGCACAAAGGCGCTTTCCATCCTATGTCAGAACTATTTTTGTTTTAAACCATAGCTGTCTGTTTTTTAATCTGTCTCCTCATTTCTTGTGAAAATGGGACTCTTGTTTGACCTCTTTGTTACCTTGTGTCATGGTTTGAATATATTAGGCCCAGGGAGTGGCACTATTTGGAGGTTTGGCCTAGTTGGAATAGGTGTGGCCTTGTTGGAGTGGATGTAGACTTGTTAGAGTAGGTGTGGCCTTGTTGGAGTAGGTGTGTCACTGTGGGTGAGGGCTTTAAGACCTAGCTGCTTGGAAGTCAGTCTTCCACCAGTAGCCTTCAGATGAAGATGTAGAACTCTCTGCTCCTCCTGCACCATGCCTGCCTGGATGCTGCCATGCTCCCACCTTGATGATAATGGACTGAACCTCTGAACCTGTAAGCCAGCCCCAGTTGAATGTCCTTATAAGAGTTGCTTTGGTCACGGTGTCTGTAACTAAGATACCATGTCTTAAATGCTCACAGTGGGATGCATGTATTTTGTTAACGTGGGGATGAAGTGTCCCCTGCTAGTTTGTGGGCTTTGGGAGCCTGGGAGACATGTCTTGTCTGTGGTGAGCACACGCTGCCCTTCACAGAGAATGAGTAAGGTTGGAGGAAGAGCTTGCGAAGAGCGGTGAATGCTAACATTTTTGCTCAGTAGAATCTAATTTTCCCTACTGTAGCGCACAGCTGGGCAGGAGTGACCTTGTTGGAAGGGCCTTGATACTGTGCTGTAAGGAACCCCCGGCTCATCCCGTGAAGGAGTGGTCTCAGCTTGGAGCTGTGCGTCTGCTGAAGTATCCCAGGCGCCGTTGGCTCCCTTGAGCCAGGACAGACTTCCTACCCTACAGCCTGGAAAGCCTGCCAAGCTCACCACCTGGGGATCTTGGGCCACCCTCCCTTCAGAGTGGTCTCAGACTCAAGCGGCAAGGGCTTTAGTTCCCTTCCGCCTCATTCCATCACCGGAACCTAGTTGTTTTAGAATAATTTATCTTGCCTCCAATAGTTATTCAAGCCACGGTTTCAGAGCACAGCTTAGCCAGTCTCTTTGTATGCATGATGTCTCGAGGTCAGCATTGACAGAGGAGTCTGCTTAGAGGTATAACGGTGTTGGCTTGAGGGAACGTGGCTGCAGGGCAGTAGAGATACCCTAGCAAACAGAACAGTGGAGGCAGGGGAGCACATGCTTTTGGGGCTGATCTCAGCTGAAGGGAGGAGAGAATCAGGAGAGGAAGGAGTTCTAATGCTCTGCACAGCCCAAGCCCTCCATGTGACTCTACATGGCCTGCCTACCCGCCAGCCCTCCTTTCTTCATCCATCAGAATACCTTTCGCACTTCTTGACGACAGAAAGAAAAATCAGAACACATGAGCAAGCAAAAGGCAAAGGAAAATCAAAACGGAAATAAACGCATGTACCACGGCGTTGAGGTGACTGCTCCTTCAGAGTCTCTACTTACAGATTTGTACATAGACAACATATCTTTGAGTACAAATGGGTTCACTTATGTTCGAATAGCCATGCTTTCATAAATGCGTATTTAAAAACTGCTGTTAACCTGGGATGTTTTCCCCTCCCATTTCTATTCTGCCTAGTTCCCCTTCATCCGTCATTACGATGTAAGCATCAGTGTCTTAGTTGAGTCTTGCTCGAGCATTAGTGGAATCTTGCTTAACGGTCCCTCCAAACTTCCTTGAATCCAGTTGCCACCTGCTCCCAGCATGCCTTACACTTCTCCTTAGTGTTATCACTTATCTGAACACTCCCCAATCTCTGATTTTCCTTGTCAGTCATTGATATATCTGCTTACTCATCACCTGCATCTAACAGGGGCTTGGTAAACTTCAATGGCCTCAGCGGTCCGCCTTTAACACGGTTCCATGTCCACAAAGACTTCATAAGATTCCCTCCTAACAGGACATGCATACCCCTACTTGCTGGGACAAAAGTAACATTTTCTGTCACAGCTAATGTTTTCGTGGGAATCTTTGCATCCTAATCATTATTTACATCTGTAATAATTTTCTTAGAATGGATCCCTATGACAGGAAGTACTTGGCTAAGGGCCATCCACATTAAAACAAGTCTACTTTTAGCTCTATCTATTTTAGATGTATCAGTGTTTTGCCTGCATGTATGTACGTGCGCCTTGTGCATGCCTGGTACCCACTGAGGTCACAAGATGGCCTTGCATCCCTTGGGACCGGAGTTAGGGATGCTTGTGAGCCACCATGTGAGGGCTGGGGACTGATCTGAGTCTGAACCTGGATCCTCTGCAAGTGCAACAAAAGTCCTGACTGCTGACCCGTCCTTCAGCCCCAGCCATGGACATTTTGAAGACAAAAATATTTTGCACACATCCATATCTATGAGTATGCAGTCGGAAGGGTATGATCCTGACTTGCCGAAGTACATTTAGGTTTTTTACTTTTTTGTTTGTTTACATTTTCTGATCTTTTCTTTTTTGAGACACACCATTTAGATCCTCAGTTGTCCCAGCTTGTCTGCCTATGAGCACTGCGTAAGACTTGTGTGTATTAGAGACCTCTTGGCTCTGCTTAAAACCTGTTAGAGGCCGGGCTGTGGTGGCGCATGCCTTTAATCCCAGCACTTGGGAGGCAGAGGCAGGCAGATTACTGAGTTCGAGGCCAGCCTGGTCTACAGAGTGAGTTCCAGGACAGCCAGGGCTACACAGAGAAACCCTGTCTCGAAAAAACAAAAACCAACCAACCAAACAAACAAACAAAAAAACCAACTAAACCAAACCAAACCAAACAACCCCCCGCCCCCCAAATCCCAAATAGCGTTGCAAAGTGTTCCTGATTATCAGATTTGGCTTTAAATGGCACAAATTCAACACAAAGCAGCCCAGGTGGTCTCCTGTCTGTCTGTCTCAGTGGCTCAAGGCCAAAGGAAAGGAAAGCATGCGTGGCTTTCTTCTGACTGAGGCCTGGGGTGCAGTCTTTCAGTCAGGCTTAAATACTGCAGTCTTTCCATTCCGCGCTTGTCCTGAATGTGACTCCACACCCCAGACCACAGTCACCCCACGATGCCAAGGGAGACATCCATGCTGCCTGCTAAAAGCTGCACATCCTGTCTGGCGTGGACATGTAGCTTAATTGCTTCCACTGCTTTTAGCAGAGATGGAGAAGGGAGGCCCGTGGGCTGTGCACTGTCCGCCCATCCATAAGGTCATGAGTATGGACCACGTAAGACTCTCTCATTCTGCCATCTTGCACTGCCACAGACGTGACTGGCAGCCTGTCCAACTCCTCTTTGTCTCCTTAAAAAGAGATTTATTATTTTTATTGTTATTTTAAACTACATGTCTCTGTGTGGGTATTTACACTTGAGTTCTGGTTCCCGCAGAGACCAGAGGTGTGGATCCCCTGGAGTTTGAGTTATAGACCATTGTAAGTTGCCCAATGTGGAGCTGGGAACTGAACCTGAGTTCTTTGCAAGAGCAATGTGTTTTTAACTGCTGGCCCACCTTTCTTTTCTTCCTTTTTTTTTTTTTTTAAGATTTATTTATTTATTATATGTAAGTACACTGTAGGTGTCTTCAGACACTCCAGAAGAGGGAGTCAGATCTCGTTATGGATGGTTGTGAGCCACCATGCGGTTGCTGGGATTTGAACTCAGGACCTTTGGGAGAACAGTCAGTGCTCTTAACCACTGAGCCATCTCCCCATCCCATGACCCACTGTTCGAGCCACCTTGTTCTCTTTTTACTATGCCCTTTATCCTGGGTTCTGCATCCTGCTGTGCTTTTATTCAGAGCTCTTGATATACATGTCTTCTGGTTACATTAAAAAACAAGCCTCATTTTATTGTAGTAAAGAAATTGAGGCCTAAGGGGTATGTGAGCTCAGGGCCTTAGTTCTATCATAATGGCTAAAATAAAATGTATTTGGGCTTATAATCCAAATAAAACCTTGGTAATACCCTGGTTCCATTTTTCTTGATCCTAGTGTATTATAGTCATTGATGGCGGTAGTGTCGTGATGGTGATGATGGTGGTGGTGATTGATGGTGGTGGTCATGATGTCAGTGGCGATGATGTCAGTGGTGATGATGGTCAAGGTTGCCATGATGATGGTAATGGTGATGCAAGCCATGGTGATGACAATGATGATGATGGTGGCCATGATAGTAATGATGGTGGTGGTGGTCATGATGGTGGTAATGATGGTGGTGGTGGTCATGATGATGGTAGTGATGGTGGTGGTGGTCATGATGATGGTAATGATGGTGGTGGTGGTCATGATGGTGGTAATGATGGTGGTGGTGGCCATGATAGTAATGATGGTGATGGTGGTCATGATGATGGTAATGATGGTGGTGGTGGTCATGATGATGGTAATGATGGTGGTGGTGGCCATGATAGTAATGATGGTGGTGGTGGTCATGGTGATGGTCATGATGATAGTAATGATGGTGGTGATGATCATGATGATGGTAATGATGATTCCAGTCATGGTGATGGTGGTGGTAGTGGTGATGATGGTGGTGGTGGTCATGATGGTGGTAATAATGATGCAAGCCATGGTGATGGCAATGATAATGATGGTGGCCATGATAGTAATGATGGTGGTGGTGGTGGTGATGATGGTGATGGTCATGATGATAGTAATGATGGTGGTGGTGGTCATGATGATAGTAATGATGATTCAGTCATGGTGATGCTAGTGATGGTGGTGGTGGTGGTGGTGGTGATGTTGTTGATGGTGGTAGTGGTGGTGGTAATGGTGGTTGGTAGTCATGGTGATTAGTGGCTGTTACAGTAATAGCAGGTGCCATTCTGACAGTGGAGGGAAAATGTTAAGTATCATTATGGCTCTCGGGAATTTCCTTCTGTTGCTACCTAAGCAGGTAGAGGAGGAATGAGGTTCCAGGGGTTCTGGATGCTGGGGTGTTCTTCCTCACTGTGGCCTTCACACTCTCACGGTCTTCTTTGCTTCTTAACCAGCCTAGGGATAAAGGCAGGACAGGAAATGTCTTTATTTCCTAAGAGATGGACGTTAGGCTTTGGCAGTGAAATCGTTCAGGCCACTGATTGTAGAAGCCTGGCTGGGATTCAAGGAGAAGATAGAATATGTCTTTTCCGCTGTGTGTGAGGTTAACAGCTGAAGTTAACAGCCTTCAGAGCTCAGCTCTAGCCCACTGATTTGGAAAGGCACATCTTAGAACTTGGGTGAGGGTTACAAACACCATCTTAACACTTGTAAGGGATCATTTAAGGGGTAAGTCTTTTTCTGTTTTCTTTCTGCCTAGTGCACAGGATTAAATTACGGTAGAGAGCATTTAAGACAGGAGGAAGGGAGAATTCTATAATACAAGGATTCTTGAACATAGCCTTTTCTTCCCTGCAAGGACATGCTCTTCAGAAGCCTTCTGCCAATATACTGTTTCTCATTGTCAAGCCTTTGTTTAGGCTTGAGAATAGGCTTAATAATGGGACAGGACTTGTCTGGAAGACAAGTCAGTGATTTTTCTAGTCTTCTTGAATCTTGTATGATAATTAAGAATTTTTATCTTCCTTGAGTCTCTGCCCACCTGTTCCTGTTTGGCAGTCTTTTTTTCTAAAAAGATCTCATTTGTACTTTCAGTGTGTTTGTAGAATCTAGAATGTGGACTCTTGTAATTGATCGGGGCATGGAATTAATTGTTCTTTGGGGTTTTCTATGGTTCTGAGAGAGGACTGAGTTCAAGGTTCAAATGCAGAGTCTTCAGAGACTTCAAATTCAAATTTATTGGTGTCCTTTAGTCCAGGACACCAGAGTCTCTCCCTTGCTGTCTACAGGGGCTTTCTCAGTGGGTAACCTGCTTCCAGGTTTGTTCTTCCCGCCCCCAAGCCACTTAACATGGTGTAGCTACAGCGATCTTCCCCAGATAAGCACCTGATGCATCCTCAGCTGCTGAAACTCTGCCAGCGCTTCCTACCACCTACACAGGAAAAGTCTGGACTCTTTAATGTCTGCTGGCATGTAGGCAGCCCAGATCCTGCATCCTGCATATGTGTGCATGTATGTATGTGTTTGTGTGTGTGTCCCCCCCACATGTATGCATGCCACACCACAGAATGTATGGGGAGGCCAGAGGACAGTTCTGAGGGTTGGTTCTCTCCTTGTCTCATGGGTTCCTGGTGGAGCCAGGTCAGCTTTTATTGGTCAGAGGTTTTTGTGCTGATCTACCTCATTAATCCTAGACTGAACTTTTTATGCTTCTATAAAGGTCACATTCTCCCTCACTTCTATTGCCTCTTCTGGAACACTGTCCCTTAGTCTCATGTCCTCTGAAAAGCCTGAAGACAGAGTTTGATCCCTGGAACCCACTGGAAAAAGAAGGAAGCTAATGTTGTCCTCAAACCTTTACATGTTCGAATAGTTAAGTCACCTCCAGATCAGTGGATTTCTGTTTTTTGTTTTTTTTTTCCGAGACAGGGTTTCTCTGTGTAGCCATGGCTGTCCTGGACTCTGCAGACCTGGCTTTTAAATATAAATCAATCCAATGGGAGCAGTGGACTCCATGACCAGGAAAGCAAAAGTATGCTCCCGTGTGTTCAGCGTCGGGGTGCAGGGATTCCTGGCTGACAGTCTTCTGAGTAGCATCCCCGTTTTTAGCATTTAATACCCTTTGCAGTTGTGTGTCTATACCTCCAACCCCCAGATCTGCTCAGTGAGGGCAGATGCATGGCTAGTTCACTTAGGTCCTAGGTCTAGCAGGTGGGGCATATTTGGCATGTACTAGCTGAATGAACAAATGTCTGTCCCTCATTGGATATGCATGATGATACACGACAAGCAGAGATACAGCCAAAGATATGTAAAATGAGTTTCTCTGGGGTGTCTGGCAGAGCGCCCTGGGAAAAGGCCAGCAGTGGTGGCCCTTGGGCCTCTCTCCTTGGGTTCATCTCAGAGGCGGGAAGTGTTACAGGGATTGACTTTCTATTTTCTGTAACTATTTTGTCAAACTATTAGAGGTTAGTGGAGAGTCAAGAAGGGCCAAGATCCTAGCTGGATGTGATGGCACCTGGGAGGCTGAGGCAGGAGAATTATGAATTTGAGGACAGCCTGGGACATAATAAGACTGTCTTACACTAGACAAAACAAAGCAAAGAATGAGCAGGCCCCTGGATGGCTTCTCCCCATCAGGAATGACTGCAGCTCACAGCAACATGGACTACCAAGAGAGAGCTTCCTCCTTTGGCCCCCACTCTGAAAAATACTTCCTCAGCGTTTGTTTCGAGCCAGGCCCTAAGTTATGCGCCCGAGGCGACAAGACCTTGGCCGCTTGGTTCTCAGTAGCTAGGTATCGGATGGTGACTTGCCCTTAGACTGTTGACCCATGTTTTAACTTTTGTCAAAGCGTTGGCTAGAGTCAGGGGTAAAAATATGGAGGGTTTATTAGACACGAATCTAGAGTAGGTCTAGAGTTGGGCCGACTTTAAGTCTTTCATCTGTGTATAAACACCTCTTGAAATGGCAATTCAATAATTTGTCAGATGGTAGTAAGGCCACTCAGCTCTGGGGACTGTGACAAGGGTTAAAGGGCATTCTGTGGATATCACTGAGCTGAGGGCCCAGTCTAGTGTGAGACTATTGTTACTGCCATTTTCAGGGCCAGTTTAAACTAAAATCTTAATGTGGTATAGTCATTTCTGCTGTTTCACAGGGGTTAATACAATTAGGGCCGGGAAGATGGCTCAGCGGGTTAAGGAAGGCCCTTGCTGCCAAGCTCCAAGATGGGAATTTGATCCCTGGGACCCACTGGCTAAAAAGGGAAGCTAATGTTGTCCTCCCTTTACATGTCTGCTGTGACAGACACATGTCAACACACAGTCATGCAAGCAACACACACACACACAGACAGAGAGAGAGAGAGAGAGAACACACACACAAGTGAACACAGAAAATTTTAGAAAATTATAAAATTGTTCTCTACAGTTATGTAACTACAGTTACCTCTCTCTCTCTCTTCTCTCTCTCTCTCTCTCTCTCTCTCTCTCTCTCTCTCTCTCTCTCTCTCTCTCTCTCTCTCTCCATATTTTATTTATATGAGTACACTGTAGCTGTCTTCAGACACACCATAAAAGGGCATCAGATCCCATTACAGATGGTTGTGAGCCACCGTGTCTTTGCTGGGACTTGAACTCTGGAAGAGCAGTCAGTGCTCTTAACCGCTCAGCCATCTCTCCAGCCCTCTAAACCCCCCAATTACATCTCTTAGTTCACTACAAGGGAACTCCTCTTTTGAACATTTATTTATTTTGTATGTTTGCGTGTGCGTGTGTTTGTGTGTGCGTACACATCACACTGGATATCAGGAGACACCCGTGAGCTCTGGATACTGAGCTCCAGTGGTCAGTCTGGGGGTCAGGAACCTCTGCTCACTGAGCTGCCTCACAGAACCCCCATGGAGCGCGCAGACACTAGCTGCTGCCTTGGACCCCAATGTTTTCTTTTTCATTTTATTTTCTTGTTTACTGAAATTTCACAGTTATCCAAAGAAGCAAGAAAAAAACTTCAGAATAGAGTTTCTTAAACTTTCTCTACTCATGATCATGGACCATATAAAAATATAAAACCAGATATTAATTGATAATGTCATAGAGGAATTCATTTTAAAGCAAATCTTTTATTTTTATTTTTTACTTTTTGGGAGAGGAAGGCCTGGCCAAGACACGCACTGTCTGGCCAAGGGTGATCCTCCTGCCTCCACCTCCCTGGATGTGCTGGAGTTAAGGAAACACATTATCAAATCTGGTTTGAGCACGCTGGGGTTGAACCCAGGGCTTCCTGCATTCTCGGTAAGCATGTTTCCAGAGGCGCTGATGCTCAGGCCTCCACAGGAGTTCTTAAAGATCTCAAAGTATTTCTACACTAATGAGATGAATGGACAGAAAGAGTTACATTTTGATGAGTATCTGATACCGCAGGGCACAGAACACCTTTGGTATTCTTCAGTTGGTTATTTTAATTTTAATTGTCAGTACCATGAATGCCACTGCATACACATGCATAGTGCTGCTGTACACACATGCATAGTACCACTGCACACACATCCATAGTGCCACTGCACATACATGCATAGTGCCACTGCACACACATCCATAGTGTCACTGCACACACATGCATAGTACCACTGCACACACATCCATAGTGTCACTGCACACACATGCATAGTGCCACTGCATACACATCCATAGTGCCACTGCACACATATCCATAGTGCCACTGCACACACATCCATAGTGTCACTGCACATACATGCATAGTGCCACTGCACACACATGCATAGTGCCACTGCATACACATGCATAGTGCCACTGCACATACATGCATAGTGCCACTGCACACACATGCATAGTGCCACTGCATACACATGCATAGTGCCACTGCATACACATGCATAGTGCCACTGCACACACATGCATAGTGCCACTGCACACACATGCATAGTGCCACTGCACACACATGCATAGTGCCACTGCACACACATGCATAGTGCCACTGCACACACATGCATAGTGCCACTGCACACACATGCATAGTACCACTGCACACACATGCATAGTGCCACTGCACACACATGCATAGTGCCACTGCACACACATGCATAGTGCCACTGCATACACATGCATAGTGCCACTGCACACACATGCATAGTGCCGCTGCACACACATGCATAGTACCACTGCACATACATCCATAGTGCCACTACACACACATGCATAGTACCACTGCACACACATGCATAGTACCACTGCACACACATGCATAGTGCCACTGCACACACATGGATAGTGCCACTGCATACACATGCATAGTGCCACTGCATACACATGCATAGTGCCACTGCACACACATGCATGGTGCCACTGCATACACATGCATAGTGCCACTGCACACACATGCATAGTGCCACTGCACACACATGCATAGTGCCACTGCACACACATGCATAGTGCCACTGCACACACATGCATAGTGCCACTGCATACACATGCATAGTGCCACTGCACACACATGCATAGTGCCACTGCACACACATGCATAGTGCCACTGCACACACATGCATAGTGCCACTGCACACACATGCATAGTGCCACTGCACACACATGCATAGTGCCACTGCATACACATGCATAGTGCCACTGCACACACATGCATAGTGCCACTGCACACACATGCATAGTACCACTGCACACACATGCATAGTGCCACTGCACACACATGCATAGTGCCACTGCATACACATGCATAGTGCCACTGCATACACATGCATAGTGCCACTGCACACACATGCATAGTGCCGCTGCACACACATGCATAGTACCACTGCACATACATCCATAGTGCCACTACACACACATGCATAGTACCACTGCACACACATGCATAGTACCACTGCACACACATGCATAGTGCCACTGCATACACATGCATAGTGCCACTGCATACACATGCATAGTGCCACTGCACACACATGCATAGTGCCACTGCACACACATGCATAGTGCCACTGCATACACATGCATAGTGCCACTGCACACACATGCATAGTGCCACTGCACACACATGCATAGTACCACTGCACACACATGCATAGTGCCACTGCACACACATGCATAGTGCCACTGCCCACACATGCATAGTGCCACTGCACACACATGCATAGTGCCACTGCATACACATGCATAGTGCCGCTGCACACACATGCATAGTACCACTGCACATACATCCATGGTGCCACTACACATACATGCATAGTGCCACTGCACACACATGCATAGTACCACTGCACACACATGCATAGTGCCACTGCATACACATGCATAGTGCCACTGCATACACATGCATAGTGCCACTGCACACACATCCATAGTGCCACTGCACACACATGCATAGTGCCACTGCACACACATGCATAGTACCACTGCACACACATGCATAGTGCCACTGCACACACATGCATAGTACCACTGCACACACATGCATAGTGCCACTGCATACACATGCTTAGTGCCACTGCACACACATGCATAGTGCCACTGCACACACATCCATAGTGCCACTGCATACACATGCATAGTGCCTCTGCACACACATGCGTAGTGCCACTGCACACACATCCATAGTGCCACTGCATACACATGCATAGTGCCACTGCATACACATGCATAGTGCCACTGCACACACATGCATAGTGCCACTGCACACACATCCATAGTACCACTGCACACATATGCATAGTGCCACTGCATACACATGCATAGTGCCACTGCACACACATGCATAGTGCCACTGCATACACATGCATAGTGCCGCTGCACACACATGCATAGTGCCGCTGCACACACATGCATAGTACCACTGCACATACATCCATAGTGCCACTACACACACATGCATAGTACCACTGCACACACATGCATAGTACCACTGCACACACATGCATAGTGCCACTGCACACACATGGATAGTGCCACTGCATACACATGCATAGTGCCACTGCATACACATGCATAGTGCCACTGCACACACATGCATGGTGCCACTGCATACACATGCATAGTGCCACTGCACACACATGCATAGTGCCACTGCACACACATGCATAGTGCCACTGCACACACATGCATAGTGCCACTGCACACACATGCATAGTGCCACTGCACACACATGCATAGTGCCACTGCATACACATGCATAGTGCCACTGCACACACATGCATAGTGCCACTGCACACACATGCATAGTGCCACTGCACACACATGCATAGTGCCACTGCACACACATGCATAGTGCCACTGCACACACATGCATAGTGCCACTGCACACACATGCATAGTACCACTGCACACCCATGCATAGTGCCACTGCACACACATGCATAGTGCCACTGCATACACATGCATAGTGCCACTGCATACACATGCATAGTGCCACTGCACACACATGCATAGTGCCGCTGCACACACATGCATAGTACCACTGCACATACATCCATAGTGCCACTACACACACATGCATAGTACCACTGCACACACATGCATAGTACCACTGCACACACATGCATAGTGCCACTGCACACACATGCATAGTGCCACTGCATACACATGCATAGTGCCACTGCATACACATGCATAGTGCCACTGCACACACATGCATAGTGCCACTGCACACACATGCATAGTGCCACTGCATACACATGCATAGTGCCACTGCACACACATGCATAGTGCCACTGCACACACATGCATAGTACCACTGCACACACATGCATAGTGCCACTGCACACACATGCATAGTGCCACTGCCCACACATGCATAGTGCCACTGCACACACATGCATAGTGCCACTGCATACACATGCATAGTGCCGCTGCACACACATGCATAGTACCACTGCACATACATCCATGGTGCCACTACACATACATGCATAGTGCCACTGCACACACATGCATAGTACCACTGCACACACATGCATAGTGCCACTGCATACACATGCATAGTGCCACTGCATACACATGCATAGTGCCACTGCACACACATCCATAGTGCCACTGCACACACATGCATAGTGCCACTGCACACACATGCATAGTACCACTGCACACACATGCATAGTGCCACTGCACACACATGCATAGTACCACTGCATACACATGCATAGTGCCACTGCATACACATGCTTAGTGCCACTGCACACACATGCATAGTGCCACTGCACACACATCCATAGTGCCACTGCATACACATGCATAGTGCCTCTGCACACACATGCGTAGTGCCACTGCACACACATCCATAGTGCCACTGCATACACATGCATAGTGCCACTGCATACACATGCATAGTGCCACTGCACACACATGCATAGTGCCACTGCACACACATCCATAGTACCACTGCACACATATGCATAGTGCCACTGCATACACATGCATAGTGCCACTGCACATACATGCATAGTGCCACTGCACACACATCCATAGTTCCACTGCACACACATGCATAGTGCCACTGCATACACATTCATAGTGCCACTGCACACACATGCATAGTACCACTACACACACATGCATAGTGCCATTGCACATACATGCATAGTGCCGTTGCACAAACATGCCTAGTACCACTGCACATACTTGCATAGTGCTGCTGTACACTCATGCATAGCACTGCTTCACACGTATCCATAATGCCAGTGCATATACATGCATAGTGCCACTGGACATACATGCAAAGTGCCACTGCACATAAATGCATAGTGACACTGCACATACATGCATAGTGACACTCCACACATATCCATAGAGCCACTGCACATACATACATAGTGACACTGGACATGCATGCATAGTGACACTGCACATACATGCATAGTGCCACTGCACACACATCCATACTGCCACTGCATACACATGCATAGTGCCACTGCATACACATGCATAGTGCCACTGCACACACATCCATAGTGCCACTGCACATACATGCATAGTGCCACTGCATACACATGCATAGTGCCACTGCACACACATGCATAGTGCCACTGCACACACATGCATAGTAACATTGCATACACATGCATAGTGCCACTGCACACACATGCATAGTGCCACTGCATACACATGCATAGTGCCACTGCATATACATGCATAGTGCCACTGCACACACATCCATAGTGCCACTGCACACACATGCATAGTGCCACTGCACACACATGCATAGTGCCACTGCATACACATGCATAGTACCACTGCATACACATGTATAGTGCCACTGCAATACATGCATAGTGCCGCTGCACACACATGCATAGCATTGCTTCACATGTATCCATAGTGCCACTGCATATACATGCATAGTGCCACTGCATATACATGCATAGTGCCACTGGACATACATGCAAAGTGCCACTGCACATAAATGCATAGTGACACTGCACATACATGCATAGTGACACTCCACACACATCCATAGAGCCACTGCACATACATACATAGTGACACTGGACATGCATGCATAGTGACACTGCACATACATGCATAGTGCCACTGCACACACATCCATAGTGCCACTGCATACACATGCATAGTGCCACTGCATACACATGCATAGTGCCACTGCACACACATGCATAGTGCCACTGCACACACATGCATAGTGCCACTGCACACACATGCATCATGCCACTGCACACACATGCATAGTGCCACTGCACACACATGCATAGTGCCACTGCACACACATGCATAGTGCCACTGCACATACATGCATAGTGCCGCTGCACACACATGCATAGCATCGCTTCACATGTATCCATAGTGCCACTGCATATACATGCATAGTGCCACTGCATATACATGCATAGTGCCACTGGACATACATGCAAAGTGCCACTGCACATAAATGCATAGTGACACTGCACATACATGCATAGTGACACTCCACACACATCCATAGAGCCACTGCACATACATACATAGTGACACTGGACATGCATGCATAGTGACACTGCACATACATGCATAGTGCCACTGCACACACATCCATAGTGCCACTGCATACACATGCATAGTGCCACTGCATACACATGCATAGTGCCACTGCATACACATGCATAGTGCCACTGCATACACATGCATAGTGCCACTGCACATACATGCATAGTGCCACTGCACACACATGCATAGTGCCACTGCACACACATGCATAGTGCCACTGCACACACATGCATAGTGCCACTGCACACACATGCATAGTGCCACTGCACACACATCCATAGTGCCACTGCATACACATGCATAGTGCTGCTGCACACACATGCATAGTACCACTGCACACACATCCATAGTGCCACTACACACACATGCATAGTGCCACTGCACACACATGCATAGTGCCTCTGCACACACATGCATAGTACCACTGCACACACATGCATAGTACCACTGCACACACATGCATAGTGCCACTGTACACACATGCATAGTGCCACTGCACACACATGCATATTGCCACTGCATACACATTCATAGTACCACTGCACACACATGCATAGTGCCACTGCATACACATGCATAGTGCCACTGCATACGCATGCATAGTACCACTGCATACATATGCATAGTGCCACTGCACATACATGCATAGTGCTGCTGCACACACATGCATAGTGCTGCTGTACATGCATTCATAGCACTGCTTCACACGTATCCATAGTGCCACTGCATATACATGCATAGTGCCACTGGACATACATGCAAAGTGCCACTGCATATAAATGCATAGTGACACTGCACATACATGCATAGTGACACTCCACACACATCCATAGAGCCACTGCACATACATACATAGTGACACTGGACATGCATGCATAGTGACACTGCACATACATGCATAGTGCCCCTGGACATACATGCATAGTGCCACTGGACATACATGCATAGTGACACCGCACACACATCCATAGTGCCACTGCACACACATGCATAGTGCCACTGCACATACATACATAGTGACACTGGACATGCATGCATAGTGCCACTGTACACACATCCATAGTGCCACTGCACATACATACATAGTGCCACTGGACATACATGCATAGTGCCACTGCACACACATGCACACATAGTGCACTGCACATACATGCATAGTACACTGCACATACATGCACACATAGTGCACTGCACATACATGCACACATAGTGCACTGCACATACATGCACACATAGTGCACTGCACATACATGCACACATAGTGCACTGCACATACATGCGTAGTACAGTGTGTATACATAACTAGTTCAAGGTGGCAAAAGTATGTTTAGAACCTTCTCAAAGTTGCTGTGCTAATCATAAGTCAGAATTTATAGAGAATATTAAAAACTGAAATTCAGGTCAGAAATTCAAACAGCAATTTTTAAAAGAGATGCGTTTTTTAGCCAGCATACAGAGTATTTTGGCATTTCAAACACAATAGTTATTGATTCCTGTCCCCACTGCCCCTCCCCCACCTCCTTTTTCGTGTCTGTAGCCCAGTGGCTCTTCCCTTCAGGTGGCCTATGTTCTGTTTCCCCACTCCTCACTCTCTGACATCTCTGTTCTTGCTCTTATGGTGACCATTTTGTGTTGTATGACCTCTGGCCCCAGCATACACACACATACACACAAAACCATTAAGAACTAAGAAGCTAAGCTCTACATACAATTCTCGTCTTCCTGAACCTGGGTTACCTTGCCTGATATAATGTTTTCTTGTAGACTTCATTTCACTTTACATTAGAATACAAGTCCATTGTGTATGCAGAGGACATGTTTATTTCCCGCTTGGCTGGTGGTCGATGCCTCCCTTCCTCCCCTCCTTGCTGTTGTGAATGGGGCATCGACAGATACCAACACACATGGATGTGTTTTGTGTTTAGTGTGTGTTCAGGACTGGCGTAGCTGGCTTACCGAGGAGTTCTCTGTCAAATTTTTTGGGAACTGGATTACCAAAATGGCTTTTCCAGTTCACACTCCCGCCAGCTGTGAATACACTTCTCTCTCCACACGTTCTCAAAAGCATTTATTGCCACTGATTTTCTTGGTGATAGCCCTGCCGACTGGGCTGCGATGGATGGCAAGTGATATTGGACAGTTTAAAGAACATTGGCCACTTTTGCTTCTGCTTTTGAGAAATAATTAGCTCACTTACTGACTCAGTGTCTGTTTTTAATTTTGTAGTTTGTGTGTGTGTTTGTGTGTGTGCATATGTTTGTGTGTATATGTGAGTGTAAGCACCCACGAGGAAGTCAGAGGTGTTGGTTCTTTCCTTCTCGCCGTGTTTGGAATAGAGTCCCTTCACCACTTAGTAGACCAGGCTAGCCTTCCAGCTTCCAGAGAGTCCTCTGTCTTCCCCTTACTGCCCCTCCCCCATCTCCTGTAGGAATGCCTTGTGTGGCAAACGCTTCTCGCTGACCTTCACTTGTGTTTTATGTATCTAACTGGTAGCCCTGTGTCTACAGCGTAGCTAGCAAATGATCTCTCTCATTCTGTGCATCCCTCTGCCTCTGTTCCCTTCGCATCAGACAGCAATTTCTAAAATCAAATATTCCAACACAACACGGGACAGAGATACGCTACTTTGGTGCAAGCTGAAGCAGGGAGTCAGGAAATTCTGAAAATTCATAGTTTTCCATATTTAAATGATTCTGTTCCTGTAGGTGCAGAACAACTTACATATGCTGTAAAAACGCTGCAGCCCTTAAAACATCCTGTTCTTGAGGCTGAGCCAACGTGTTGCAGGCAGTTTCTTGGCATTGCCCAGTGCATACGGTGTTCAGGGTGGTATAAAGCAGAACAACCATGCATTGGCGAACACTGCCGGAGAGACCGCAGACTCACGGTGAACACAGTACGGGATGCTAACACACAGTCTGGAGAAGCCTGCTCACCTCTTACAGGCCACAGAAACCTGAAAGAATTTGATAAATCTGTTGTCCCAGAAAATAGAACCCTTCTGACCTCCACACCCATGCATGTGTGAACACACACAGATTATTCACACGGTTTTAGTAATTTCTGATTGTTTATTTAAAGTTCAAAAACCTTGACTCCCACACAAATTCCACAGAGGGAAAGGCTGTGTGCCTGGGACCTGACCACATGCCTCTGGGTTCTTATAGCTGGCTGCTCTTTCAAAATCCCATTTCTAAAGTATGTGTTCTTTGACTTATTTCTGTGATACAATGAGCATTTGGACCCTCATTAGTGAACTTCTGAATAGCCATTTGGAGGAAAACAAAATAAACTTCTGATTTCTTTACCTGTACTTGTTTTTCTGTTTATGACTCAGCATAAACAGAAAGATTGGAACCCCTTCTTAGGGGGCAAGAGGATTGGGACCCCATCTTGGGGGGCAGGAGGAGTCTACCACTTTTCCCTCCTGCCTTCTCACCACAGCCTCCTGCCTCAGGATGCAGTGAATTCTAGTCATTGACCGTCATAGGACTCAGAGAAAGGAAAGAGTGGGAGCTCCTGGCCTCATTTGTCTGACAAGCAGGCAGGATTTGACAAATCCAACGCCACCCACTTTCCCTGTTCGAGTCACGTGACAGGAGTGGCAGGGTGGGTACTGTGGACTGATGGTGTGATTGTGTAGCTTGGGGGTGGGCGTCAGGAGCCCACATATTGCATTGCACCATATATTCTTGGGCGACGGGAACCCAGTGTCATACTGTACCGAATCTTCTAGGTGCTGGCATGAGTCCGAGAGAGAACAGCCAACAGGTTGTTTGCAGGCGGCTCACACCAGGGCTTCTCGCTGTGTCATCTCTTGGTGTCGCAGCATTGCCCTCTGATTGGTGCCTCTGCTGTGTGCTGCCTCGAGTCCCTGAGCTTGCTGAAGAGGCTTGGTTCTATGTTGGGGTCTTGTGACTGGGCATGCGGTGCTATTGCTGTCCTTGCTTCCTGGCTGTGTACTCTTCCTTGGTTATTACCAGGGACTCCCAGCAGCAACTCCCGCCTCCAGCTCAGCTCTCTCCCACCTCTGCGTTGAGGATTTCATTCAGAAATCTCTTCTGAAGACCATCAGAGAAATCCATATCTGGCCAAAACGCAGACAAGAGCTGACCATAGAGTGTCCATCCCCCTACCCACACCCTGTCAACACACCTATGACATAGCTCCTGTAATCAAAGGCTCAGGGAGTACTGGAGAAGAACAAACAGAAAGATAGTAAGGGCCAGAGGACCAGGACATGCCTGCTGAGAGTCAGTGTCTTCCTATGACAGGGCTGCACCTATGAAATCATAACAACAGGACCCCCAAATGACAATGGCCAGTCCGCACGTCATGTGGATGGGAAAATCTCATGCGATGTCATCCCTAGATGAAGATCTAAAGGCAGTTAATGATTACACACACACACACACACACACACACACACACACACACACACACAGAGCGAGAGGGTCCTTTCCAGAGAGGAGCCTCCCCACACCCTTAGTTTATCCGATCTTGAATGGTCAGCCCTAAACACATAGACATATTAGCGGCACTGCCTGGACTCCACAGGTTGTATTTATGTAGACGTGTGTGTGTGTGTGTGTGTGTGTGTGTGTGTGTGTAAGGAAAGGCCATGACTTCTAGAGGGAGTTGTAGGGCATGAGAGGGGTTGCATTGGGAGAGTGAAGGACGGAATGATGTAGATGGAGCACTCACGTATGAAGTCCTCGAGGAGGACACTCCACCTGTCCTTCTCCTGGGTAGGACCTCACCACTGTCACCCTTGCCATGAAGCTCCCTGGTGTGATGCGTACGGCTCCACCCTCCATGGCCATGTGTACCCACCTCTCCAGCTTTCTTCCGTGCCCTGTGCCCAGCCACGCCAGCCTCTCTCTGTCTCTCAGATACAGCGCCCTCTTGGATCCTTTCTTCTTTTCTCTTGGCCCACACCCGGCCCCTCCTGCTCTTTGCTGTCTCTTGAACTTCTTCTCTTCATCCTGTCACCCCAGAGAAGTGTACGCTCTCCTGGGAGGTCTCCTGTAGCTCCCAGGCGTGGCCTGTGTCCCTTCTCTGTCCTTCTCCCTGGGACTGTGCTCCATGGTGTTTAAGGCTGGGGCTCTGCAGTCAGACTCCCTTTCACACACCGTGGCAGTTAGATGTATGACCACAGGATGAATGAGCTCCCTTCCTGGGTTTTGCTTTTTTTGTTTGTTTGATTTGGTTTATTTTTTTCTCTATGTAAAATAAAGCTACTTTTTACAACCATCACACATTTCTGTGAAGTTTGCAAGAGGCAAGAATTTAAAGAGCTTCACCCAGTGTTTGGCGTAGTTAGCAATTAACAAATACTAATTTTTCATGTTGTCATGATAATGTGTGCATATTTAGATTCCTCGTACAAGACCTGCCCTCCTTCAGGGCTGGTTAAGAGCTTGCTCCGCCTGCCTGGCCCCCGAGACAGTTGTCGGTAAGCACAGTTCAAAGCCTGGTCCACAGAAACAGGTGGCAGAACACAGAATGCCTACAGGTGGTGTATGAGTGACCCAAGGTCATTATGACCTTGACATCCCTGTGCCTGACTCTCTCTAGTGGTTTCTGGGGGCATAGGCAAGCGCCCACACGTTTCCAAGACAACGACGCACGAGGCAAATTGACCACAGGTGCCACATTCCCATCCTTTTCTGTTTTGTTGTGGAATTGCAGGTGACATGTCTGAGAGCAAAGCCAAGAAGGTTGAAATCAAGGACGTGGACGGGCAGACGCTCAGCAAACTCATTGACTACATCTACACCGCAGAGATCGAGGTGACAGAAGAGAACGTGCAGGTAACCTCGCCAGGGGCCCACCTGGCACGCACTCAGGACCCACCATGTCAGCGGCACTCTTGCCAGTGGCCCATGTGGCATGCGCTCAGGACCTGCCACGTCATCGTCCTGCCCTTTAACCCTCCCGGCTCCTCAGGGCCATTAAACAGGAAACGAAGCTGCAGAGAGTGACGCCACTTTACCTGGGCACATGCCAGTCAGTGTAAGGGCAGAAGAATATAGCCTTGTCTGTTCAAAGTATGCCTGGTGTAAGCTGTGCTTTTCGCGCTCAGGTTACGTAATACCTCTGCATGAGCCCAACCCTGGGGTGTTGGGTTTTATAAAAAGATAGGAGAGACCAGAGATATGTTTGGTGGAGGCATGGTATGGTGTGGGGGAAGGGGTGTCTCTGCAGGTCTGTGCTGAGGCGTCCCTCCCTCCTGAGGGACCAGCCACACAACCATATAGTATAAAATAGAGATAATTCAGGGCAGGGCATGGGGAGGGGAGTTGAGAGGGTAGGGGAGAGAGAGAGAGAGAGAGAGAGAGAGAGAGAGAGAGGAAGAAGGAGGAAGAGGAGGAGGAGGGAGGAAGGGAGGAAGGGAGAGAGAAGAGGGAGGGGAGGGAGGGAGGGAGGGAGAGAGAGACAGAGAGAGAGAGACAGAGAGACAGAGAAAGACAGAGAGAGAGAGAGAGAGAGAGAGAGAGAAGAGAAGTAGAGGCCGGCCATGAGCCTGTGGAGAGAGGTAAGAGGGGAATAGGGAGAGAGAAAGAAGCAGGAGCAAGAGAGAGAGGAGGGGGCAGGCAGCCCTTTTTCTAGTGAGTCAGGCGTACCTGGTTGTTGCCAGGTAACTGTGGGGCAGAGCCTAGAGGAAACACCAACATGGAGTGAGGAGTCTTTAGCTCATGTTGTACTTAGCTTATGAAGGACTTGAAGCTCTGCGACTTCTCCTCAGGCTGCCCTCGTGTCTTGCGGTGAGAGGCTGTTCATGCTGTTTACCTTACAGCCTTGGTCACACAAAGACCCCGAGCATGTGGAGGGTGAGCGCGGGGACGAGTCTCACCGAGTCAGTGGTGATGACACACCGTGTGAACCTTTCCCCTTTTCTCAACCCTGCCTGGCCCTCCACCGTCCGTCCGTCTGGAGCTTGGAAAAGAGGAGCCAGGAAAGGCACAGGACCCAAGAGAGGACATACTCACAGTGCTTCCGTTGGGGAGATGACTGGGAGGGGCAGTCATGGGGCTGAACAGACAAGAGTACATTCTTCTGCCCTTACAAGAGTGATGGGATTTATGTGATTTGAAGGCCTTGCTCCCGCCCCTTCAGTGATCAAGATACCCGTTTCCTATCGAGACACCACACTTCCAGGTTGGAGCTGTCTGAGAGGCTGGCTTGATGATTGCCTGTCTGAGCCCCAATGTTCCAATTGCCTGCCACACCCTTCGCTGGCACTGTAGATGTAACAGCACTGGTCCCCTGGGGTCTGCAGTGTGGGGATGAGGATAGACATCCAGTAAAGAAACTCAGGAGTCACGTCTGTGCACAGTCCCGCAGTGAGAGAGGATCCCTTTGGATGGGACATCCAAAGGGACACTTTGGATGAAGGAAGGTTTTGGGAAGGATCTTTTTGAAGAGTTAAGCTTCAAGAGGTTGAGGACTGACTGGTGGGCAGAAGGGGGCTAAGGTGGGTCAAGTGCAGGCGGGCAGATGGAGCGAGGCACAGTGCATCGTCCCTGCATAGCCTACAGCGCCATAGTCACAGCTATTGTCTCCTGGTTTTATATAGTTACCACAGCACTTTTGGCTAACCTGCCATCTGCAGAAATATAGGTCTCCTAGAACTCCCAGGCTGGCCACAAACCTATAGAGATCTGCCTGCCTCTGCCTCCTGAATGTGAGACTAAAGGCACGCGCCACCATGCCTGGCTCAAATTATATACGTGCTAAAATGTATAATTTGGATAATTAGAAAGGGTTCTGTTTTGATTCTTCCTTCCTGACAGGGATAAGATGTTAAAAGATGGAGAGATGGTTCAGTGCTAAGAACACTGACTGCTCCTCCAGAGGTCCTGAGTTCAATTCCCAGCCAACCACATGGTAGCTCACAACCATCTGTAGTGGAATCTGATGCCCTCTTCTGGTGTGTCTGAAGACCCCGACAGAGTACTCATATGCATAAATAAATTTTTAAAAAAAGATGTTAAGAACAACAAAACAGTAATAAATAATAGTTTACTAAGGTATTAAGAAATTAAGGCATTAATTAATAAATAAAAGTAATAGGTATCTGTCAGTAAAAAGGTAATTTTTGCAACTCTGGTCTAACCCTGTGCTGATCTCTCTGGCTTATAAAATGTATTATTTCAAGGCGGTGACAGCAGATACCAGAGAGCTCTATAGAAAGTAACTCTGTCTTTACTTTAAAAAAAACGAATTTGTCTGAGAGGGAGGGGGAAGAACAGGGAGGGGGCGGAGTTAGTACAGTTATAGAACAAGTCGAGGAATTAGTGGGGAGAGCCCAGAGCCGCCTTCAGCATGGTGACCGGTTCTGCTGGAGAATCCGGAGAATCTGTTGAGTCTGTGTGCCTACCTCTTACCTCCCCCAGCTGCTAGAGCCTTTCCACTCCCCTGACATCCTCTGCTAAGTTCAGTCTTCTCCATACAGCAGAGGTCATAAGAGCAGCCCAGCTTACCTCATTATCTGGCTGTGATGCAGAAGCAAATCACGTGATCTCTCTTTGCCTCAAGGTTTTCATTTCATAGCCGTGGTCGTGATAACAGGGTTTACTCTGCCGGGGCTGGTGTGAGGGGTGAACTTACTGACAATGGCCTTAGAGCGGGGGGGAGAGGGGGGGACACACGGTGAATAGTGTTACCTAAACAGGGTGATGCCATCATACGTATATGTCCTGTGTCATATGTATATACTTAGAAGGTGTTGATGCTGACGGAGACTGGGGCTAGGTGTGTGGTGGGGAGTAAGAGTCGTGGTGAAGGGAGTGGGGCTGACCCCATCTGTTCTAGAAGTGGCTGGGGATTCTCCCAGACAGGAGCACACTTTACACCTCCTGGGGTATGCATATGGATGGAACCCAGGATCAGGCACCAGCTGTTCTTCTGAGGAGAGGGACCTTGGGGCTACCTGCTGAGTATCGAGGGGTGGAAAGTGCGATCGATCGAGAAGGCGCAGGGCCACGGGCTGTCCCTCCCGTGTGCTGGGCTGCACAGAAACTCATCAGGTCCCACATTTGTACAGGCATTCAGCACTTTTCTTCTGGAGCTGCGACCCTGCACCAGCGGACAGCGTCCACAGAGACGTTGCTGTCACAGGCTGCTTCCCCAAGGAACAGCTGCTCTGTAGGCAGGGACAGATGGAGGGCCCCGGTGGAGGTATCCAGGAGGAAGTAGAAGAGGAACAGACCACACTCAGGAAATGTTTGGGCCAGACTTTGGAGGAAGAGGGACTGGTTTGGCTTGCTTCTTCTTGCTTCTTCTGTCTTTGTGCCCATCCCCCTGACCCAGGCTGTGAGTCCCCTGAGGGGCCTACTGGAGAGTTAAATATTACCCCTTCCCAGGCGCAGGTCCCTGTCCCTTGGAGAACTGGCTCTTCTAGGGCGGAGGTGTCCACAGTTTGTCTGAGACTTACTGATGGGATTAGAACCCAGGCCCTGCAGTGTCTTCACCACATCCTCATTACCACCTAGGAGGGAGACTAACAGTCCCCCTGTCTGTAGCCGACGTTGAAATGGGCTTAGTAACCCAGGCCACACCCGGCAGCTCAAGTGGAGTGGGGACCCAAACCCTGCTCTTTTTGACTAAATGGCTGTGCTGAACTCATTTCTTAAGTGAATGATCTGAGCCTTGGTTTCTGCCCCTAGCGGTCCCGCGACCACGCCCACTGTACTGTTGAGACCCGAGGCGCACAGAGCTAAGGTCGTTGTCCTCCTCCACATGGCCAGCAAGTGGGAACGCCATCACTAAAAGTGACGCTTTGATCGCCCGCGGTCTGTCACTGCACCTTGCTCGAACTCTTCCGTCCCCCCCCCCCCATAAGCACTTCCGCTTAGCAAGCCGCGCTGAGTGCGGCCAGGGGGGCTCTGGGCCGCCACCTGGCACTCTGGCGTGCCCTCCCTTGCCTGGCCCTGCCCCCTCCCTCCTGCCCCCGGGATGGACTTCCAGGACGAGGTGTTTTCTGAGGCCGGGCATTTCCTCTTGTTTTTACAAAAGGAAGCAAAGCTTGTGACGGGATATCCTCCGCTGTGTTTTCTTGTGATACAGGGGCTGTTTGCAAGCCGAGGGGACCTGTAAACTCTGCTGGGGCCGTTCCAGGCTTTCTTAGCTAAGAGTGAGTTGCTGAAAGACAGGCCTGATGCTTTCGACCCCGCGGTGGGTAATTTTCCGCCTGGGTAGATCTTGCTAACTCCTCCTCAAGGCTCTACCCTCACAGTCTACTTCAAAGCTGGAGCTGGGCTCAGGAAGTAGAGAAGAGGAAATGCCCTTAAGTCCTGCAGAAGTGGAAGATGGGAGGGACCGTTACTTTCCCCTGCGGGTACCCCTATAGGGTATATATATATATAGGGTATATATATAGGGTGTATGGCCCTATCTGATGGGACCTCAGTCTATCCCGAGCAACAGCGCATCCTTTCCTTTAATATCATGGCCTCCTCCAATATCCTTCCTGTCCCGTAGAACTCAGCAAGTGCGGTCTACGAAGAAAAGGGCCTTTAAGTTTGAGTTCAAGGAGTCTAGGAGCCATTAGACCACAGTGGGGCTCATTGTGGGAAGCCAGGCCAGGGGGCCCGCCTCTCAGGTAGGAGGGGCCGCTCTCAGGTAGGAGGGGCCGCTCTCAGGTAGGAGGGGCCGCTCTCAGGTAGGAGGGGCCACTCTCGGGTAGGAGGGGCCAAGCAAGGGGAGGGTGGGAAGGGAAACTGTCATTAGTTCTTGTCTGCTAAGTGGGTTTTGTAGGGAACAGTAGGGAGCTTGAAAGCTATGTGGGTAGTTTGCCCACCCAGGTGTTAGATTAGAATGTAACCTAAGGCATGTGCTCAGGAAATAATTTGTTATTGTATTTCAAGCTGGCTGTCAGGAGCTTTAAAACTGAAGCTCTAAACTGCTGTCTTCCCGGAGGGAAGGAAGGAAGTGTGTGTCTCTGGCATGGTCTTGCTGGGGCTTGGCAGGGAACGCAGCCTGGGGATAGGCAGGAATCTCAGTCACCCAGAGTTACCGGCCAGAGATACCACCCTGCTCCCCCCACCCCCCATGCTAGCATACATAAATGTTCCAGGTTGCCTAGAACTGAGGGGCTCTCCTGAACATGTCCTAAAACTAGAGGAGTCAAACAGCGCTGGATGATTGGCCAGAGGCTCTGCAGGGTCACGTGGTGTGGAGCCTTCCATCTCTAGTGTGTACCCAGCAAGAGTGGCTAATGGACCTCCACCTCACTGGCAGGCAGGGACTAATCTGGTCTTGGGATCTGTATAGCCAGGCTGAGTGGCCCACAGGTTAATTGAGTTTCCGAGTTTATGGCTGCAGAGTGGGGTGGAGGCGGCCTGGTGGGGATAGAGCTCGGGCGGCCAGATTTGGGCTCTAGTTGGGTTCACCCACGTTTTACAACTCTGAAGCAAAGGCGATTTTTATCTCTTTCTTCTTCAGAAATGAATCAATGGGCCAGAAAACACCAAGGACATTGTGTTAACTTAACTCAGCCTTGCTGGGGACACGGCAAGAGGGAGGCGGGGTGTGGGGCGGGAGGAGCCGGGTGGACTTTCCAGGGAGAAGTCGAAGCTGGTAGATGGGCAGAGGCCTCCTGGGAGAGAGTAGACTCCTGGCTCAGTCTGACCCACGGTGAAGCTGTTGGGGTAGGAGTGGATGCACTTGGGCAAGGAGCACTGTAGGGCACACTGCCCTTCCACAGCACTGGAAGCTCTGCGTGTCCCTCGGTGCTGCCAGACCAGGGCAGTTCGCTACCCCTTGTAGAAGGACATGGACCAGTAGGGCAGGGTTTTAGGCCTAAGCACACAGAGGTGATGGAAGTCTATAGAGGGCTTGGAGATGTTTTGGGAGAAGATCAGCATCCAGCATTTAAATTATTAAAAAATTAAAAAAAGACACATATTATTCCCCGAGTAGAGAGGACAAATCGGCCATGTATTCCTGGGCAAGTCACTGTAGTTGGGAACAGCTAGAGTTGCTCTGGCCCAGCCTCTCTCCTTGAGAAGGGGGTGGGGGGGCGGGAGTGTGGGGGGAGGGGATAGCTGGGAGGAAAGACATCCGAACAGGGAATTGCTACGAGGAACTGGTGCCGGGTGGGTGGTTTTTGCCCAAGTTTCTTTTTTGGTAAATTATCCCCGCTGCCTGCCTCTTCCACAGAGGAGAGGGACAGCAGGGCCCAGGAGGGCAGGGCATTTGTCTTGTTTTTATGATCTAGAGGGCAGGCAGGGCAGCCGTGGGAAGTTTGACAAGGGCTGGTAGTGAGCGCCCAGCAGGCTTGCTCCAGCCAGTTTCCCCTGGTTCTTAGGAAAAACATGTGCGCACACACCCAAGCAAGAACTGATCTGTTTGTTTTCCATGGTGCAGAACAAGTGTCCTGTGACTTTTCAAAAGAGAACTTAGCTCTCCCCTCTGAGGTTGCACTCGGAGGACGTCTTTGCTTTTTAACCTGTTGGGAAGGAGGGCCACCCAAGCGCACAGTGGCTGGGGTGACTCTCCTCTTTCGGTCAGATGACAAGCGACATAAAAACAAGACGTAGTTTATTTTGCTTACTACTGGATCTTAGAGCCTTAGCCAGTGTCTGGCACATAGACACGCCACTGTTAGGTAGAGAGCAGGCTAGTGATCAACTCAGCAAGTGTGTTCTAAGTGAGAACGCTTGCTGAAGTCTTCAGGACGGTGGGTCCCAGAGTCAGCTGACTAGAGAAGCATGTGAAGGAACCTTAAATATCTCCCCACACCCAGGTAACACCTGTGCGTGACACTGCCTCTGGGGAGACGTAAACAAACATTTATTTGCGTAGATAGGGACCCAATGCTGGACCAAAGACCAGACGTCCCCAAAGGTTAACTTGGTAAAACCAATATGTTTTATTGGGGTCACTCACGGGAGCAGAAATGACTCAAAAGACAGCTATACCACCAAAGCCCACCCCATTAAGAAAGCTGGAAACCGGGAGCTCACTGCACGATCTACAGGCACTCGAGTTCTTAGAGATGAGTGGGCCTTCAGGCCTGCTGAACCCAAGCCTGCATTTTACTAACATCCTGGGACTGAGCGACCCTGGAAAGCTTTACAGGTGGGAATGATACCCAGGCTCCCCTGTGGGTGGGGCTCCGGGGCAAAGCCAGCTGGGAAGTTTGGACTCATCGAGAAAGCAGTGGAGAGCAGTGAGAAAAATCAGAAACATGAAGGGACAGTGATTTTGGGCATGTGCTCCTGCAGTGGGACCAGGTGTCTCAGAGGGTCACTCTTTCTCTTGCAGGTACTGCTCCCAGCAGCAAGCCTGCTGCAGCTCATGGACGTGCGTCAGAACTGCTGTGACTTCCTGCAGTCTCAGCTGCATCCCACCAACTGCCTGGGCATCCGTGCCTTCGCAGACGTGCACACCTGTACTGACCTCCTGCAGCAGGCTAACGCCTACGCAGGTAAGGCAGGGCGGCCCGCGCTCCTGTGACCTCATGGATTTAGTCACCTGGCCCGCTGGGGACTCTCAGAGATCCTGAGAAGTGGTTTCTGCTACAAAGCAGCTACGAGTTGGTTAGGGAGACAAAACATGGATAACTAATAGTGGGCAAGCCTAGCTCATCGTCAAGTGGAATATGGTTAACTTGCACGTGGCTGTGAGTTGTACATGGCTGACATAGAAAGAGCTGAGAAGGATTGGGAAGGCGTCCCTGTGTGCTTGTGAAAGCTTGTGAGCGGGTGAGCATGGCTGTGTATGTGAGTGTGCAAGTATGGATGTGTAAATTTGTGCATGTGAATTTGTATATATACAGGTGTGTGTGAAGTTGCATGTGAATGTGCATGCATTAGTGTGTGCATGTGTGTGCACATGTGTGTAGCATAAATTAAGCTTAGTGCTGAAACGGATCTTTTTCTTGTCGAGACAGCTTTTCTTGGCTTATTGCTCCATGTGGATGGTGCCGGAGGCTGAGCGCGCTCCAGGCTCCCCGTGATTAACGATGCCGGAGGCTGAGCGCGCTCCAGGCTCCCCGTGATTAACGAGTGCCCTCTGACTGGAAAGCACTTCTTGCTTTCCAGACTCACTGATTTTTTAAGTCTGAAAGGATTTAAAGTGCATGATCGGTATGGTGGCACAGACTTTTGACTCAGCACTACAGAGGCAGGAGGATGACTACAAGTTGAAGGCCAGTCTGGGTTATAGGATAAACCCCCACGTCAAAGCCCAAACCAAAGCAGACAAATCAACCAACCAATCCTCACCGAGGGCGAAGGTGCAGTCAGGTTCAGAGTGATGGAGCTGCATCTCATCAGCTGGGAGCACTCTCTGCCCTGCGAGGACCAGGCCTGGCTTCCCGGCAGCCATGTTGGCACCTCAATCACACTGTTTAAGGGATCTGGCCTCCATGCCAACCTGCACTCACGCGCACAGACCCACACAGACACACACAATTAGAAAGAAATATGAAACCTAAACAAAAGGCAACTTCACAAATCAACTTCCTCCATTCACCTCAGAAAACTGTGAACACTGTTAATTTTAAATTTATTTGTTTTAGATATCAGTGTTGACTTCTCCAGGAGGATAAGGTTGGGCCTTCGCAGACTTCCCTGACGCACACTGTCCTACCCGCTCTTCACCCTCACAATGGAGCCAATCATTGGGTTCTGATTAGATGTTTTAGTCAGAAAAAGATGTTCACAAACATCAGAAAGGTGGCAAACAACTGTCTTTTTCTTTAATATGTGTGTAACCACACTAGACGCAGCTAGAAGAGCCTCAGTCTGACAGCCAGTTTTCTGAGTAACACTGTACCTTGGAGAACTTACTGTCCTGGTATTTGAAGAGAGTCTTGGGAGGGAGACGAAATGGCGGTAACTATGCCGTCCAGCATGTTAGCAGGACACACTCCCTCAGCATTCATCCCAGGAAACGGAAGGATCCCAAGTTATGTAGGAAACGTGTCTGGCCATCTTAACTGCTAGGTTGGTGTGTAGCTGCCTCCTTGTCTACCAGGGGAAAGCGTTATCTCTTCCCACGCCCAGATAAACAGCGCCACGCCTGCCCCTCTTTTCAGCTTCTTGTCTAGTCAGGACCTAGGAAATGAGCTGCGGAGCTGCTGTCTGCCCTGCTGCAGCAGTCCCTGTGTCCATGAGGCGACAAGCGTGTGCCCTGTTGCTTTTGGTTCTCTAGACAACCCCTGTACAGACTGTCAGTCCTCCATGTGCAGAACACATGGCCAAGGGTCACAGACTGCTGGTTCTCCATGTGCAGGAACACATGACCAAGGGTCACAGGCTGCTGATGGTCCACAGGAAGGCACCCACGTGACCAAGGGTCACAGACTGTCAGTCTTCCATGGGAAAGCACACATGACCAATGGTCACAGGCTGTAACCTTCCATTGGAAGACACACATGTCTAATGGTTACAGACTGTCTGGATCCTCCATGGGAAGGCACACATGACCAATGGTCATAGACTGTGGGAAGACACACATAATCAAGGGTCACAGCCTGTAACCATCCATGGGAAGGCACACATGGCCAAGGGTCACAGACTGTCAGTCTTTCTTGCACAGGTACACACATGACCAACGGGCACAGGCTGTTGATCCTCCACACACAGGTACACCCATGACCGATGGTCACAGGTAACATGCTAATCCTCCATGTGGACACACACATGACCAACGGTGAAGCTGTCCTTGAAGCTGACCATTGGGAAGGACTTCTACCCTGGCTATCAATTCCGTTGACCTGGACTCTGCTGCTTGTCATCTGTCCCCCTGTGTCATCCGTCCTCCACCTTCTCTCTCCTAACAAGGGGCCCACATGGAAGAGGCCCCTTTCCTGAGGGATGTTGCTCAGGTTTGACATGCCGGGAGCTGAGTCAGGATGAGCGGCTGCATGTGTGGTCCCACTGTGAGCATTTGTCAGTGTGAGGAAGGTTCAATGCTGAGGTGCTTGGACTTCTGTTCCCCTCTTTCTTACCTCCTCCACTAGCCCTCTCTGCTAACCCACCCCGTGTGTACATCCATACAAGTACTGTGTTTTCCTCATCCCCTCTTCCCCATGCATGGTAAGCCAGATCTATGGGAGGCTGGAGATGATGTTTCGTTCTGGTGCTTCCTGGTCCTGATGCTGCCAAAGAGATTGGCTTCTGGCAGCAGCTTCTGCACACATATCTGTTGTAGGGAATGGTGAGCGGGGCCCACATACCTGTATAGGGATGGCGGGTGCCCGCGTACCTGTGGAGGAAGGCTGCCTGACTAGGGGGGAATGCGGCCCTTGTCCAGAATGTGGGGCCGTTCTGGCGCAGGCCTCATGTTCCTGTGGAGGAAGCCTGGCTGGGCGGGAGAGTCTTTGGTCTGGCCTGGCGGCTGGAGACCTGAGGCCTGTTCCATTCCTCCAGCATGGCGGGTTTAGAGAAGAAGAGACAGTCCATGGTTTAGAAGCTTTATTATAGAAAAGGAGGAAAAGGAAAAGAGAGAGAAGTAAAGACTGAAAGAAAAGATGGGGGATGAGAGCTGGCCATGACCGCGTGGAAAGAGGGGAGAGTGGAGAGATGCAGCTAGTAAGGGCAGGGGCGGGATTTGAACCCGGTGTCGGTGTCTGTGGCCATTACCTTCCATAGCTTCCATTTTGCACGTAAGTGTAGTGGGGAGCTTCTTCCACTGAAATGGTGTGCTTGGTCGCCTGTGTTGCCGGGTTGCCGAATCCTAGCACCAGACAGGGTAGACGGATGGACAGACAGCTGATGCTGGTACAGACTTACGGTCACCTTGGGGTTGGGGAAGCACAACGTGGATGGCTTCTCTTCTTGGTCGCACCCCACCTGGCCACACAGATTGTCCCCTCTCTGCACAGGTGGCCATGTCTATATTCCCTGGCTTACTTAGCACGCTTGACAGACATGGAGGCCCCTCTCTGTGGTGCAGGCCTGTGACCTTCCCACAGCCTGCCTTTTCGAAGCCTTGGCTTTGTAGAGCAGGGGCTTTAAGGTTCAGGGATAATGGAGAAGCTCCAACTCCGATGAACAGAGAGAAGGGAAATGGTGAAGATTGCTGTGTTTAGAGAGGGAGATTAGAACGGTGCCTTGTGTCCTTCCTCTTTGACTAATGTGGGCCTGCTTCCTTTTGTGTCATTTATCCCTGGCCTCAGGTGGGACCCCGTCCTCTGGGATACCTGTTTCTGGAGACAGATTTCTCACTTTACTTTGTTCTGCTGTCACATGCAAGAAGCGATGCTGGGCCACCTTGCTTTACAAAGTGTTTTTTGAGCCAACATAGCAAGGGAATCCTTTGCATCAGATCCAGAAGTCAGGCCTGACCACACATGGGGCTGAGTGACCCTGGTCTGTTTTTAAACAATCTTACTGGTTTCAGGAGGGTGGAAATGATGGAGGACGAGAGTCCAGCTGCTGTACCGAGGGCTGCAGAGCTGGGGCCAGGCTGTAGACTCCGGAGCTCATGGCTTCTGACTGCTGATGTTCAAACTATGCATGCCCGGGGAGGGGGCCAGTTCAAGGCTCCTGATTTTGGGTTTCCTTTATCTGGAAGTACAGGCGGGTGCATCTGTGGTCCCTCTCCTCCCCTCCCCAGTCTGTAGCCAACGGGGCTCTGCCTTCACTTGCCTGCCGCCCCCAGCTTGTCCCTGGATGCTTCTCCAACAACAGCTCTTGTTCTGACACATTGCAAGTATTTCAGCTTGAACACAAAACCCATCACGGATCATTCCAGGAAAAACAGATCGGCAGAATGACCATGAGCGGCAGAACAATCCCACCGGGAGTGAAACACCATGGCAATGTTGTCCCCTCCTGGATCCTTCAGGATCTCTTTCATTGAAAACATATTTATGGGCTGGAGAGATGGCTCAATGGTTAAGGATGCTGTCTGTCCTTCTGGGGGGATCCAGATTCTATTTCCAGCACCCACATGGTGGCTCGCAGCCATCTGTAATTCCAGTCAGGGCATCTGACACCCTCCTCTTTCTGACTTCTGAGGGTCCTAGAGCTGATGTGGTACACAGCTATACATGTGGCAAACACTCATGCACATAAAATAAAATGAAGGAGAAAATTCTCCCCAGGTTTAACAAAGCCTTCTTATTAGGTCCTGGGAAGTCTCCCACATCTACAGTTACATTCCCATACCATTGCACTAAACTTTATAAAATATAGACTATTGTACGAGGCTGGTTATCTTCTTGTCTGTCAGAAGTGAAGGTATAAACGTCCTTCAGTCTTCCGCCAGTCCCTCTGAAGGGGTCAGGGGGACAATATTAATTAGTCCTATAGAACATACGTATCATATATTTTGGTGGACACAGAGGCTCTCTGCACCTGTCATCCTTTCAACATATTATCATCTTATTTTATGTGTTTGGATGTATGTTTGTATATAGTATGTGTGCCCATAGAGGACAGAAGAGGGCATTGGATCTCCTGGAACTGGAGTTACGGGCAGTTGTGAACCAATGTGTGGTTTCTGGGTATTGACCCAGGTCCTCTGGAAGAGCAGTCAGTGCTCTTGACCTGTGAGCTACCATACCAGCCCCAATGCATTATGCTTTAATTTGCCCTAATACAAGATCTTAGAATCATGTCCAGACTCTTAAATAAGGCTATCCATTTTAGTGTGTGTGTGAGACAGAGACAGTGAGAGACAGAGACAGAGAGAAACAGAGACAGAGATGCTATACTAATACTCTGCTGATGGATATTAATCCTTCCAGTTTTATAGACTGTATTTCAGTGAGCATCAAATCTTTTTACATTTACTTCATATTGTGTGGGGGCTCCAGGGTTTCATGGTGCATGCAGAGGTCAGAGAAAAACTTTCAAGAGTCAGTTTTGTCCTTTTACCCTGTAGGTTCTGGGACTGAACTCAGGTCGCAGGCCTCAGCCACAAGCGCCCTTCCTGCTGGCCCTAAGTAGAGCGAGCATTCTTATGCATAATATTTTGGACTATAGTTGGCAGGGTATATTCCTGGTAGTGTAGCTGGATCAAAGAAAACGTACATTAAAATGTTGAGTCTGGAGATCAAGTATAGTCATAAATACTTGCCTAGTGCGTCTAAGCTCTAGTTCTATGTACACAGACAGATACTGTCAAATCTTTCTCTTTAGAAAGAGGAGCACTGGCTGGGGAGGACCCTCTTTTCCCAGTAGACTGCGTGGCTTCCTGTTTGGAACAACCCTGGCCCCTGCAGCTGCAGCAGCTCTTCCTGCTTCCTCTGCGTCCAGTTTTACTCGCAGGGTGATGTGTGAAATGTTTGTTCTGCTGCTGTCATGTGTTTTGTGTGTGTGTGTGTGTGTGTGTGTGTGAGGTCGGGGAGAGTGGGCCCTTCAGAAGCTGACTGCTCAGACCTCTGCCCTCAGCAGAGTGTCCCAGCCCTTCTGGGTAGCTGGAGGCTGGCAAGGGGACCCTGAAGTTTGCACAGCCCATTCCTTATCCCTTGTAATTGTTGCCCTGTTTAATCTTTAACCCGGAGACCTGGTTGTTTGGTAGTTAGAGGGCCAGGTGCCTGGGCCATCAGCAGGGCTGCTTAGGGGGTTTTAATGGGGCCTCATTAAAGCCACGGCAGTTAAAATTCTTTGGGTATGCTGTTTACATCAACCTGCCAAAGCTGAGCTGAAACCCTCCAGCCACACGATGGAAAAGCCATTTAATTTCATGTGCTCATAAAGAGAAATGTCCCCCGCCCCCACCTTTTGATTGATTAGGTCATTTGGTGGAATGAAGTAATTAAATCAGGAGTAGAAAAGTTTTGCGAAGCATTTAAACCATGAATCTCTGGCCCAGTGAGGTCCTTCTCATGACGGCTGCGTCCAAGTTGGCACAAAGAGAGGATGAAACCGAGGGTGGGAGTTTGTCACTATTTTGAAGACTTGCTGTGACCCGGGCATATTACCCAATAGCACTGATAACTAGGCAGTTCAAGGAGCACATGGCAGTGTGCGTGTGCGTGCATGCGTATACTTGAGAGAGTAGGAAGAGCATACACAGACAGGAAACACAGGCCATATGGAGGCTTCTTCCTACCTTCTGGGGCACATGGAAGAGATATTTGGAGCCTGAGGGCCAGTGGGCCTGACCCTTCTGGGAAGATATCAAGGTGGGCTCTGTTCATTCCCTGTGGAAGCCTAGCTTTCTCCCTAGAACAGAGAAACCCATGAGGCTGAGAAAAAAATCAAAACCTGGTTCAGGAAGGCTAACTTCTGCTCTTCAAAAATTGGAAATAAGGAATGGGGGGTGGGGAGCACCTAGGGGAGCACCTAAGGAGGAGCATCTTTGTCATTGAGAAGACCTGACTATGCTCCCAAAAGCCTTTCAACACTGAGATAAGCATATGTGTTGCATGCATGTTGCATACGTGTTACATATGTGTTACATACATGTTGTTTGGTATGGAAAGTTTAGAATGAATGAAACAGAGCTCAGGACCTCATGAGACTCTACTCAATGTTCTCTGAGGCATCTCTGAATTTTCCCAGGACGCTGCTGTCTTATACTGAGATGCATCTTCTAGAGGAGACATTTAGCCCAGAGTCCTGTGTTGGCAATTCTCAATGGGAGAAGGGGCAGGAGAGATGTCTCAGCTCATACCTCTCCGTGTGGACAGTGGGCCTGACGGACAGTGGGTCATCCACAGGGACAGAAATAATGCAAACGGTTTCATCAACTAGCACCCAGGATTCGAATGGTGTTTGTTATTGATATAACGGCTGGTTAGTTAGAATTGTAGCCAGGACCCTAGATTCTATTGGTTCCCTTTTACCAGTTGTTATTACTTTTAGGGAAGTAAGAAACAGGTAACACAGAAGGTTGTAACTCACTGTTAGAGGGTTACCTTCCCTATGCTGGGCCACGGTCTCTGCCTCTGTGTGAGGACCTCTCCTCCAAGCCAGGTTCTCCTGAGCATCTCCCATGGACAACACAAGGCCACACATGGAGTGTGGCACATAATACTTACTGGATGAATGAAGACTCTCGGCGCCTCACGAAACTGCCCTGTGTTCTCTGAACAGACTCTACATTTTCCCAGGACTCCGCTATTTTTATACTTGAGAGCCTCTTTTAGAGGAGACATTTAGCCCACTGTTAGCAACACTTCAGGAGAAGGGGGCTGGAGAGATGGTTCAGGAAAAATAACAGCCACAGCCATGGGCTTGCTGCCCAGATTACTGGTGTCAGCAAGCCTGTTGGTAGGCATTAGTTTGGTTCTCTTGATCACATTTGGCACATCACTTGCTAACTGTTCTGTAGTGCTCGGATATTCTCAATAAACACATGTTTTAAATATTTGCTTATTTTAATGCTTATAGGTCTTTATGAGACATTCTTTTAAGAGGTGAGAAAACAGTAGCCTCACGAGACTGGATAATCATGGCTAGAAAGTTTGTTGAGTACAATGGAATTAAGTTTGATGTCAGAGACTTGGCAAGACCCACAGTCCCAGATGGCGCCTCAAAGCTGTGGGCAGGCATCTCCATTGGAGCAGTGTTACCACAGCTGGACTGAAAAGGGAACAGGTTGTTGAGAGGCCTCACGCCTCATGAGCTTCATGAGGAGTCCAGAGTAAACTAACGCGTATCACCATTTTTTTTAAAGCGTTTAAATAGTTTAGCATCTAGTTTACTTCTTTATTGTGATTGTCATTTGGGGGCAGGAAACGCTCAAAATAAATCATTAGTTTTTGAAAATTTTGCTTTAGAAAGTCAAGAAAATTTAAAATCTACTGAGTGCAAGAAATGACTGTGTGTTTGTGTCCGTTGCCTGTTGTCAAGGCTTTGGTGATGGGACCTGCCTGGAGAGGGCCTGCCCTGTGTTTCTAGGGCTGATGGTCCCCTCTGTTCCTGCCTGTCCTCCTGATACAAGCTCTGGTAGCAGCGTTTCTGGCTTGCCACTTCTTGTGGCTTTTGGAATATGTCCTGTTTCCTTGAACAGATGGGACCTCAGGATGTGAGAATGACCAAGACTTTCCCTTTCAGCCTAGACCAAGTGATTAAAAATGTGTCCCTCCCTGCCCTCCTGAACCTGCTGGTCACAATGCACATTATCATTTTTGAGCCTTAAAAACGAGGCCTAGTTTAAGTGTTTGGATTACATTTTATCAACGAGGAGACCGAAGTCTGGAAAAAAAGTGGCTGTGAGATGAACCCAAGCTTTCTCATATCCAAGGCTCATGGCCACACCTTTCTGATGCATTGTGGGGGCTGCCGTAGCTGTGCATGCCTGCCTTTGAGAGCCTGAGACAGGAGGATGAGAGTTTGAGGTCAACCTGGATACATACAAAGAGCTGCATCAAAACAACAACATCAGAAAACCACCGGAGGCCACAACAAGGAGACCTACCCAGTGAAGCGAATACAGGAAGGATAGAAAACAAAACTAAACAAAAACTACCATAAAATACATTGAAGCAAGACAAACAAAAACCAGGCAATTAATTGTAGATGATTCTTGGGGAAATACCCCCGCAAGCAGAGTGGGTGCTTTTTAGAGAGCATATAGGGAAACGGTTAATGTGGGCCTAGTCTTCTTGAGTCAGGCTTCCTTCTTGGAAGCAGAGTTAAGAGCTGCATCTTGTTCTTGATTTGTTTATCCTGTTTGTTTTTTTTAAATGTGTGTGTGTGTGTGTGTGTGTGTGTCCATGGATGTCTGTGTGCCACTTGCATGTAGTGCCCACAAAGGGCAGAAGAGGGCATCGGATCCCTTGGAAGTGGAGTCACAGATGGTTGTGGGCGAGTTGCTATGTGGATGCTGGGAGCTGAACCTGAGTCCTTTGCAAGGGCAGCGTTCCTAACACGGAGCCATTGCTGCATACCCATTAATCCTGTCGCTTCGTATGTGTGGCTAACAGACAGGACAGAGGCTGGGCCTGATGTCTCCTCAGACGGAATAGAGAAGCACTCTGTCCCCACCTGTAACCTCTTCTGATTCCCATCCTTCTCCTGTCTGCTGTCTCTCCCCTCTCTTCCTTTCTCTCCTTCCCATCCCTTCCCTCTCCATTCCAAACTCACTTTTACTCCTTTCCTCTTCATCATTTCCTCAAGGTCTACAGCATCAGGGGAACGGCTCTTCAGTTCTTAGAAAAAAGTTGCTTCCAATTTTGGCACAAGACATGGCTGTTACCGTGGGCGGGGACCCCCTTCCCCTGGATTTCTCTAGCTTCCTTTGTTTGCTACAGAGTCGAAGGAGTCAGTGTTTCATTCTTTGCTTTGTCTGTGCCTTTGCTTTGACTTCCACCTCTTGCTCATCAAAACAACCCAGCTTCATCTTGGGCATGCGCATCTTCCGTTCTAAGTGGGGTGGGGGCTGAGGGGTGTCTGTGCCTACCAGCCTCTGAGACACGGCTTCTGTTATACGCAGGTGTGTTTGTCCTTTCAAAGTCCATGTCCCAGCCCCTTCGGACTCAGTAGTGGGGTGAGGAGCTCTTCTCCTCCCCATCACCTCTTCTCTCTCATTCTCTGCAGGGCTTGGCTCCCGTCCCCACCCTGGGTCCCTGTGTGAGAAACTGAAGCCCTCACTCCCCTTAGTGCCCCTCCCACTAGACACCACAATGAGGGCAGCCTTCGGGGAGGGAGTTTCAGTGGGCTGATCCTTCAGGGTTAAGGAGCAGTCCACCTTCACAGGAAGGGACTTAGGTTGAAATCACACCCTCTCTACAGGGCAGGAGTGGGCAGGAGGCAGGGTCAGGGGTCAGGGGTCGGGGGTAGGAGGCTGTTTTCTGCCTTGTTACCTCTGGGGTTTCAGGTTTGTTTTCCAATCCTCGAGGAACATGCAGCGTGGCACTCCCCAGGTGCTTTGCTCCATTTGCCATAAAGAGTTTTTTTTTCACGGCACAGATGGCACAGATGTCTGCATCTTACCTCCCGTTTTCTCCACACTGTTCTGTTTCCCGTTCACCATGTTTTGGCCAACTAAAGCTAGACATGGGAAGGCCAGAGGCTGGCTGTGGGGTTTGCAAGACTCCTGGGACCTAAAAACCAAAGGCTCACAGAGACAAAGGCCGAAAGGCCAACTCCTCATCCTTCATGACAGTCAGGAGTCCGACTTGCTGGTTTGTTCCTTTCGGGGGAGGTGATCTTGACTCCATCATCAGGCCCAACTAGAATTGCCTTTTATCCTGGAGGGGAGGTTTGGGGAGGGGAGAGAAAATGTTTACAATTCTATTATCTAGGAATAAAATATCAACATGTAGGCAATCCAGACAAAGGTAGGAATTCGTACAAAAACTCACTGTGTGAGAAAAATTTCAATCTAAAATTAAAAATGTGTTCTGTAAGAAATGGTTTGAAACTGGCTGGCACCTGTGCTGATAGCTTGAGGGTTAGAGTTAACTCTTAAGAGTATTAAGAGAGCCTACTCTTCCCGCAGAGGACCTGGGGTGGGCTACCAGCACCCACGTGGCAGCTTACAACACCTGCAAATCAGTTCCAAGGATCTGCTGCCCTCTTCTGACCTTTATGGCCTTCTGCATGCACGTGGTGCACAGATGTATAATCAGGCACATGCCAATACCGGTGTTTGTGCGCGCGCGCGCGCGCGCACACACACACACACACACACATATTTAATTTTTTAAAGATTTATTTAATATGTTTATATGAGTACACTGTAGCTGTCTCTAGACACACCAGAAGAGGGCGTCATATCCCATTACAGATAGCTGTGAGCCACCATGTGGTTGCTGGGAATTGAACTCAGGACCTCTGGAAGAGCAGTCAGTGCTCTTAACTGCTGAGTCATTTCTCCAGTCCCCCATACTTAATTTTTAAAAGTACTGATTTGAGTAAGTTCTTTTTAGTTTTTTTTTTTTTTTGAGACAGTGACGAGTATGGGAATGATTTGATATGTTCTGATTTTCCTTGGCCTCATGTAGCTTACTAGACCTGGTGTTTCGGGAGCCTCCTAGGGCTGGAGGTCTCTGCCATTTGCGAGATCAGCCAGATGGGGCAGAGCAACTCCAGTGGGAATTGAGAAGTGTGTCCCATCAAAGGGGCCACCAGGCAAGGGGCTGGTGAGAGAGCCAAAGTGGGGCGGCAGGAGGGTTTGTGAGCACCTGGGCCTGCCTATGCTGAGAAACGTCATCTAGGTGAATTTACACGGAAAAGCTAGCGAAACACCTTCAGGTCCACCCTCATCGTGAAACCCACAGAAACGATGGTGCTTGCAGGAGGGCGGACACAAGTTACGGATGGTGGTGCCAGGCTCAACCTAGGCCCTTCTTTCACAGTGGGTGGGAGGGTGGCATCTGGATGATGGCCCAGGGAGGATATCAGGGCTGGGGTACTCTCTCAGGCTGCTCTCCTGTGGACCTCAGGCTGTGTCTTCTGCTTGCTTTAGCTGTCCTCAGGTTTTCCTCCTTGTAATGGCTTCCAGCCAGGCCGCTGGGGTCATTTCCCTGGGTTCACGCAGCCAACCTGTTGTCACCTGGATGGACATTAAGTTGGACATCCCTGTCAAACTGGGACTCCCAGATAGGCTTGGTTTGGGGCTGAAAGAGTGATGCCCCCTTCTGACTTCCTAACGTTGAAGTCCCACAAGAACTCCAGGGACTTCCTGCCGCACAGCTATTCTGAACCACTTGTGTGTGGCTGAGCTTCAGGGGTGCTGTGCTCGCGCCCAGACAGCAAATGAGCTCAATTACGTAAGCAGGTCCCAGTGAGGCCTTACTGCAGTGCCTGGATCGACCTCACAGAGTGCGGACCAAATATAAACCCAGATCTCTCTGCTCCACTTTCGCCTCCGTTACTGTTCAGGACAAGGTAGCACAGGGTGACACATGCCTTCACTTGGGCATTAAGAGTCCGTCTCCCCCACAGCCAGGAGCCCGCCTTTGTCTCCTTTGCCCTCCAGCTCCTCCTCAGATCTCCGCCTTTCTCCTCAGCCTCTGCCCCCGAAGGTTGCCCGTGGTCACTCGCTGAGGCCTAACCTTGTTGTCTTAACTTCTTGTCTTGGAGCAGAGCAGCATTTCCCAGAGGTGATGCTGGGGGAAGAGTTTCTGAGCTTAAGTCTGGACCAGGTGTGCAGCTTGATATCCAGCGACAAGCTGACTGTCTCCTCAGAAGAGAAGGTACTGTGTAGCCCCCGGGGAAACACGAACCTTACTTAAACAAGCAAGCAAGCAAACACAAAAAGACCCTTTACACTGAAAACAAAAAAATGGGAGGCCTGTGACATTCTGAATCCCTTAAAGAGATGACAGAGATGGTAAGGATGCTTCTAGCGGCCAAGTGCTCGGACTGCCACGCCCTACGTTAAGTCCCTGTGTCCTTTAGTTCCTTCAGCCCTGGGTGTAGGCCTTGCCGCTCTCCCTGTGTCACAGAAGAGAAGCCCGTGCCAGATTCTTCCTGTGACAGGGAGGGTTTCTTTGCTCTAGGATCTGGAGTCTGGGGCAGTAAAACTTTCACAAATTCCAGGTATTATCCAGCCTGGTCCACACTTCTCCTCCAGTTTATGCAAATTAGTTGTGTGATCTTGACTAGGGTACTTCTGACTCTCCCGGACCTACTCCTCAAGCCTCCCTTCCATGAGGGTGGGGGCCGAGGGGTGGAATGGAGTCCTGTGCTGTATAAAATGACTGGCAGAGTTCCCGGTGGGGAGTCCACATTAGCCAAGGTCATCATCACCCTCCCTGTATGTGGGGTTAGTTGCTCCTCCCTGCATCCAGGACACTCACCCCGCCCTCCTGTCTGTCATGCTCTGAGATGGCTCTGCTTCCCACAATGCAGTGCTGAGCTGCTCCGTCCTGGGAAACACACCTTGGGTGTTTTCTTCATCCTTAGAGAGTCTAGAGTATCCCCCCTCCATCCCCAAATCCTTTTTGTCTACACAGTATTGAAGCTTCAGGTCCTTTCCTGAGGAAACATTCAAGGAAAAATATGCGCGAAGGACTTCATATGCAGACACCTCGTGTGTCCGGAGGGCTGGGTGAAACAAGTCACTGCTTTCCTGGGAAAGCTTGCTTGGGAAGAAAAGCAGTTGTGTTTAGACCTGTGGGTCCTGGGCCCCCAGGACACCCGTCAGGTGACTGTGCAGTGATGCAGGCTCTGCCCTGGGCTTGGGGGGGGGGTCTGCTGCCATTAGCACCACAGAAACACACCCTTCAGAGAGCGGTGTGGCCAGCCGGGCCGCAGGCTCCTTCCTGCTGTATCCCCAGAAGCGAGGTGGGCCCTCTTGCCTCCGGCTAAGCCCGTTTACTATCCTGCCTGGATTCGAGCCGCCGGATTGACACAACCAGAAGATATAAACTGTGCCGGGCGGTTTTTATAGCAATGTGGCCCAAGTTAGAGTTATCCGAAAGGAGGTAACCTCAGCTAAGGAAAGGTTTCCATAAGATCTGCCTGTAGGGCATTTCTCATTTTTAAAACTTTTTATTGATTCTTGGTGAATCTGACATCATGCACCCTAATCCCATTCATCTCCCTATCCCTTCATATCTGCCCTTACAATCTCCCCCACAAAAGAAAACCAACCCAAAAGAAACCTGTCACACCATGGAAGTGCCGCATGTCACGGTGCGTCCCACAGCACACCGCACACCTATCACACCATGGAAGCGCAGTATGTCACAGTATGTCACAGCACACCGCACACCCCTTTGCCCACACCTCTTTGCTTGCAAACGTTTATTGCAATGGGTCATCAGTCTGGTCTGAGGCCTTTGGGTTCTGCTACACTATCGATATTGGATCCCCAGAGGACTCCTCTTGTTGCCCGGTGTCATGGAGATCCTGCAGTTTGGAGCTGTAGGACCCGCCCCTTCATGTGCTTTAGCAGTTTATAGATAGGGGCAAATATTGGGGTGGGCCATCTCAAAGTGTAGTTCATTTTCTTAATTGATTGATGGAGGAGATTGTGGGCAGAGTCATCCCTGGGCTGGTGTCCGGGTTCTGTAAGAAAGCAGGCCGAGCAAGCCAGTGAGCAGCACCCCTCCATAGCCTCTGCATCAGCCCCTGCCTCCAGGGTCCTGCCCTGTGTGAGTTCCTGCCCGATTTCCTCAGTGGACTGTGACCCAGGAAAGATTAGCCTTTATTTACTTAAACCCTTTCCTTCCCAGCTTTCTTTTAGGGCACATCTTTCTGGAACCCACACCAGCATACCTGCTGAGAAAGCACCTTGAGTCTGTGTCTTCTCTGACAGGATGCGGGGTGGAGAAGGGGCACCCTCACTTCCTGAACACCACAGGGACTGGCATTCAGGCAAACTTGGCCGCAGTCTCTGCTTGCTCTCTCTGTGACCCTGTGAACTCATCCTAAATATAAAATAAGAATCCTAAGAGCACCTCCCTCTGAGAGCTGGCGTGAGGAATGGAAGGGACAGAGAAAACCCAGCGTTCCATAAATGCCAGCTGTTAGCACAGCTCTCATCTCAAAGGGAAGAAGGGCAGTTTATTCTGGAGCCAGACATGAGTGGCCCGGGAACATAAATCCAGGTCACCTGGTGCTGTGTTCTAGCAGCGATATATATATGTATGTGTATGTGTATGTGTGTGTGTGTGTGTGTGTGTGTGTGTATGTATATGTATGTATATGTATATATGTATATGTATATATATATATACACACACATATATATAAAATCTTACATCATACCAAACACACATACACACACACACACACGGATGTTGGGGGTGGGAATGTCAGGATGTCAGGTATGTTGCAGCAAAGTGGGACAAGGCTTGCTGTAGGTCTCAGATGCTGGCTGGCACTGTTAGCCTTTGGGCTGGTAGACACTAAAGGTTTGTTTCTACATCCCAGAAGAATTTACCCAAGAGCTGTGAGTTAGATTACACACAGACAGAGGTGGGCACAATGTGGCTGGTATTTTAAAGATCTGTTTCTTTAGTGTGTGAGTATGGGTGCTTTGCCTGCCTGAGTGTCTATGCACCATGCCCGGGCAATGCTCCTGGAGGCCAGCAGAGGGCAGCAGGACCACGGGAACCGCAGTTACAGGTGGTGGTGAGTGCTACAAATCTAACCAGAGTCCAGTGGACGAGCAGCCAGTGCTTTTAACTGCTGAATCATCTCTCCAGCTTCGGTGATGGCGTTTGAGAGGTCAAGAGAGCCCAGGACGGTTTGGCTCTGCATCTGCGACGTTTCAGTCTTTTCTTTCACTTCAGTCCTCGGCAGTGAGCTTAGCGATGTTCAGTGGTTGCTTCCAGGGCGGTAGCCTTTCAGGCAGTTCAGCTAACACCATGGTAACCCCAGTCCTGAGGTCAGAGGTACCGTTGCCAATGATAATGCAGCCAGTCTCCACAAGGTGGCGATAATGTTAGTGGAGAGAGATTCTTGTGGGCCAAGGTGGCTGAGTGGTTCAGGTGCTGCTAGACCATGCTCATAAGTAAACTGCTTCTCTCCCAGGCCAGGGAAACATGGGCTTATGTGGGGTGGCTCTCGTGACTGACTTCATGTACTTAGGGAGTGCATGCTCTTTTAAAGTAGGTCAGAGTGCATATACGCATGTTCACGCTGACGGAATGCTGCACATGTCATTCCTTGAAAGCGTGAATTAGGGGATCACCTTCCCTAAAGCTTAGACTCATGATGGTGGCTGCTGACTGTCTACTTGAGTAAACTATGAAACACCTAGGGTGTTAGTGAGCTCCGCTCTAGGGCATGCCTGTGAGGGCTTTTCCTGGGAGGACTGAGTCTTCCCCTCAGAGAGGGGAACCCACCCTGACTATGGGTGGTATAGTCCACATGGGCTGGGCCGAATAAAAAGAGTGAAAGACTCTATCTGAGTGTCTGCGTTCATCACTCTGCTTCCTGGACCCTGGAGCTGTGAGCCAGCAGCCTTCCCCACCACGGGAGCTGTACCCTCAAACTGTGGGCTGAAATGAACCTTTCCCCTCAAGTTCTTCTTGTCAGATATTTTGTTGCACAAGTGAAGAAAGTAGTTAGTATAGACAACTGGTAAGAAAGTTTGTCAGGCGCTTCAGTAGAGCTGAGCTGAGCACCGGGTGCTCAGGTCTGGGAACGTCAGCATGGGGATTGCAAGAGTTCACAGCTTCAGGGAGCATGTCTCAGAGTGCTGTGTGCTGGGCGCGGCCAGCCCCTCTCTCCAGGGTTCGGAAAACCAGAGCAATGACGAAAGTGTAGACAATAAAAACCGTGCATGTGAAATGTCAGAGACCAGGTGACACCATGAGCAGGCAGCAGACTTCACCATGCAAGATGTCAAAGGAAGGGAGGTTCCAGGAAAGCTACCAAGTCCTGCCTACCTGTGGCAGGATCAGATCCCCAGCACGGAGCTCCTGAGCAGACTGTATGAAACTGAGAAGCTCAAGCCCAAGTTGCAGTGCGGATCCCAGGATTGGAGATGCCAGAGAAGCAGGGCGTTTGCTGAGGGAAGCTGCAGATAACAGGTGGAGCTCATCCAGGAGAGAGGCCATGATTGTAGCAGGCAACAGTGTTGCAAGGTAGGGGGTTCTCATGTCTGAGCCCCAATGCCTGAGGAAGCTCAAGTGTTTGTGTCTGTCGTCCCCCCCGCCCCCCCCCCCGTTTGTGTCGTCCCCCCCAACTTGCTTTTTCTTTGGTCTCAGCCTCCTCCTCCTGCTCTTCCTCCTCCTCCTGTCTCTGTTTCTGTCTGTCTGTGTCTGTCTGTCTGTGTCTCTCTGTCTCTGTCTCTCTCTTTGTAGACCAGGCTGGCCTCAGACTCACAGAGACCCCCAGCTTCTTTACACACCTCCCTTGGGATGGCACTGTTTACTTTGTGACTTCATATATCGGACACTATGAGACTTTAGGGACCAGGATGGGAAGCCATGGTTTAAGGTACCGTGCTTGGGTGTCGGGTTGACAGGGTGGACAGGTGATGGTGAATTTGGGTTGTTGACGTGAGAAATGCATGGTCCTGACGCATTATGGTGGCAAGCCTTTGGGTGTGTCTGGGAGGGTTTTTCCCAGGGAGGATTAACCGGGTAAGGGAAGACACACCCTGAATGTGAGCAGGCTAGGGTCTCAGGCAGAATCAAAAGGGAAGAGGGGAACCCCCGAGGACCAGCATTCCTTTCTTTCTGCTTCCGGTCCACAGAGGTGAGCCCGGAGCTTCATGCCCCTGCCACGGCAACCCCAGGCTGCCCCTGCTGCTCTGCCTCCACAGCCATGAGAGACAGACTCTCAAACCGTGAGCCAGGTAATCATCCCCCCACGAAGCCATTTCTCTTCAGGGCACTGGTCACAGTGGCCTGGAAGGTCACTAACACAAACATCATCTGTGCCTTCGTGGCTTTAGTACGTTTAGGAGTGAGACTGAGAAAAACGTAGGGTTTGGGGGCCGGAGAGATGGCTCAGTGATTAAGAGCACTGGCTGTTTTCTCTGAGGACCAGGGTTTGGTTCCCAGGATCCACATGGAGGGGGCTCACAACCACCTGTAACTTCAGTTCCAAGGAGTATGATGTCCTCTTCTGGTCTCTGCAGGTGCCAGGCACACACACACATACACACACACACACACACACATTGTATACAGATATACATTCAGGTAAACACCCATGCAACATGGATGTTTTTAAACAAATAGTTGGGTTTCACTCATCAACTAAACCCACCGCTTACCCTTCCTTTCCCTCCCTCCCCTCCCCTCTCCTCCCTCTCCCTCCTCTTCCCTTCCCTCTCTTCCCCTTTCCTTCCCTTCACTCCCCTTCCCTTCAGACAAGATCTCACTGTGTGGCCCTTGGAGCCTGGAGCTAACCAGTCTGGCCTCTTAACTCAGAGATCTACATGTAGGTCTGCGTACCATGTGCATGCAGTGCCCATGGAAGCCAGAAGAGGGCATCAGATCCCCAGAAACTGCAGCTACAGATGGTCATGAGCTGCCACGAGGTGCTTAGAAACCAGCTCCTGTCTTCTGTGAGAGAAACAAGTGTTGTTAACCACTGAGCCATCCCTCCAGTCCCCATAGTTTTATTTTTCTTAATACATCAAATATTGCTAGTGGATAAAAAGCTCGAGAACTTCTGACAAGTGTTTGCCATTTTGAAAACTTTGTGTTTGGTGCCCCAGATTTTAGGATTCCTATTTCCTGTAATTATACAGGATGTGAAGTGACTGCTGGCACACACAACAGCTTTTCCTCTTTGTTTCTTAGTTGACTTTTTAAATTTTTAATGTATTTGAAGTAATCTTAGGAATTTCTTAAATAGAAATTCAACTGCATTTAGTACCAACAGCTGTAAGCATTTCAGTTTGGTTCATAATCACACGACCTGGGTTTACCCAGATCCACATTTAACAGTTACATTAGCTGTGCTTTAGACTTACTTTCCTTTGCCTGTAGCTCATAGCTTTCTTGCGAGTGTCTTATATCAGGTACAGGTTTCAAACATCAGAGTTGAAAAAATTATCCCCCCCCTTCGTAAATTCTAGGAGATGTGGTGCTGCACTGTAAATGGTCAGTGTGCTCAGCTGTGGCTGGGACCAAATAGCTTGCTTCTTCTGAGCCAGAAAGTTGCTAAAATAAGCAACTTATCTTCTGCCGGAATGTATCCACCAGGGGGTCAGAGGTGCGGCCTGTTTTCTATAGTGATATGAGGCTCAGGGGAGACCATGGAAAATATTTGCTGAGTGAGTGAACCCTTCCCAGGGCTCAGCATTTTCGTCTATTCAAGTCGGTAGCTGCGTAGGATTTACCCCATAGGGCTGTTCTAGGAGGGAATGATATGTGTGTGAATTTGCCTAGAACACAGGAAATACAGTTGACGGGAGGCTCTATCAGTGCTGTGGTTAGGCATCTGTTTGGCCACTGGAAGCGTTAGTGGCGATTCAGGCCCCCACGGGGGACACTGTTCTTCATCCACATTGCTGTAGAGCAGTGTCATGACCTAGAGTTCCAACTCCAAGGCCTGCCAAGGGCACCACAGTGATCTCTGTGCTGTGCACGGTTTTTGATACCGTGAGGATGCTCAGCTGAACACGCCTCACAGGAGTGAGGGACGCAGGCTGAGCGTGGCCCTGCCCTAGGTCAGCTGACCCGATTGATTTGAATACTTCTCCAGAGAAAAGAACAGTCACGTGGAGGTGTGTGTGCGTGTGTGTGTGTGTGTGTGTGTGTGTTTGTGTGTGTGTATGTATGGGTATGCACGCACGGGTGTGTGCTTGTGTGCGTGTGCGTGCACGCCCATGTGTGTGTGTGTGTGTGTGTGCATGTGTGTGTGAGTGAGAGAGAGAGAAAAGGGCAGATGGAACATTGGTTTCTTTCCCTTTTCTTTATTTGGTTTTTGTTTTAAAAATTACTGCCAATTGGACCTAGAAAGAAAGCTTAGCAGATAAAGTGCTCTCTCTGGTCCAGGTATACATTCAGACCGCTAAACACATGTGCCAGAACTGGCATAGCCATGTGTGTTGTACTGGCTGGTTTCGTGTGTCAACTTGACACAGGCTGGAGTTATCACAGAGAAAGGAGCTTCAGTTGGGGAAGTGCCTCCATGAGATCCAGCTGTGGGGCGTTTTCTCAATTAGTGATCAAGTAGGGAGGGCCAATTGTGGGTGGTGCCATCCCTGGGCTGGTAGTCTTGGGTTCTATAAGAGAGCAGGCTAAGCAAGCCAGGGGAAGCAAGCCAGTAAGGAACATCCCTTCATGGTCTCTGCATCAGCTCCTGCTTCCTGACCTGCTTGAGTTCCAGTCCTGACTTCCTTTAGTGGTGAACAGCAATGTGGAAGTGTAAGCTGAATAAACCCTTTCTTCTCCAACTTGCTTCTTTGTCATGATGTTTGTGCAGGAATAGAAACCCTGACTAAGACATGTGTCTATAACTGGAAGTGATGGGCAGAGGGGAGGCAGGACCTTCTTGGGGAACCTCCTGGCTGAGCGTTCTAGCCAAAGCTGGGAGTTTTTGGTTCAGTGAGATATCTATCTCCAAAATAGGGTGGAGAGTCCTAGAAGGAGATGTTTAACGTCACCCTTTCTCCTGTATAGGTGCATACACAGGTGAACACACTCTTACACACACACATACACAACCACACACACCAGTTGCTTGAGAGCAGGACACACACACACACCTGGCAGAATCATGCAGCATCACTGGTTCTTTGGGTAGATTCTCCACATCTCTCCACACCATGACTGAACCAATACAAAGACTCCCCTGGGTTCTTTAACACCTGCAGGCGATCAAATCGAAGCCTGTAAGGAATTGGTTTGCTGCATCCCTTTCTGGCTACAGGTAACCCTTGCAAAGCGAAGGCAGGATAGCAAACTCCCAGGGTACACACAGGAAGAAGAGAGATTTGGCAACATCTCCTGAGTTCTTGTGCAGTTTGCCAGGGCATTGCTGCCTAGGCCTGGCCTCCGTTGGGTGTCTCCAAGTCTTGGCTTTGTATAGCTCAATTATCCCATGCCATCTTATGAAACACGAATATGTTGGCTGGATTTATGTCAGCTTGGCACAAGCCAGAGACATTTGGGAAGAGGGACGCTCAGTTGAGAAAACGCCCCCATCGGATTTGCCTGTGGGCAAGTCTGTGGTAGATCATCTTGATTGATGATTGATTTGGGAGGGCCCAGCTCACTGTGGGTGGTGCCACCCCTTGCCAGCTTGTCCTGGGTGCTGTAAGAAATCTGGGCTACACAAGCTGTGGGGAGCAAGCCAGGATCCCACAGGGTCCTTCCGAGTCCCTTCCCTGGTCACTGGGTGGTGACCAGCTATAAGCTGCAGGAAACTCTTCCCTCCCCTGTTGCTCTTGGTTATGGTGATTTACTAGACAGTGGGAATCCTCCATAAGAGAAGGAGGCTTCTCACAGACAGCCCTGAATCGACACTGGATGGGGGATCGCTTGCCATTTAGAGATGGGTCAGAAAGAAATGGGCTAAGTCTCTTAAAACCTACATTTTCATGAGAACTTAAGTTAAATTTTTCTCTGTGTTGTAGCATGTGGTATAATATATCCTGGGACAATGTGAGGGACTCAGGCTGTAGAACCTTGATTGGCAGGCTGGGCTTGACTTCCATGAAGACATTATTTTATGGTGACTGAGCAGTGATCTGTTGGAAGCACTGGTGTACTCTGAGGTCTTTGCCCAGTGTCTTAGCCTGAGACAGCGGATTCATCTCCCTTAGTATTGTTTTTGTTGTTTGCATATGTTGGTTAACTTTAATAATGGCTTTTAGTATGACATTTTCATACACGTTTGTAACGTATTTCAATAATATTCACTGTCATCCTCTCTTGTCCCCCTCATGTTCCCAGCTTTTCAACTGGTGATTCTACTCTCTCTCTCACTCTGTCTCTGTCTCTCTCTCTCTCTCTGTGTGTGTGTGTGAGAGAGAGAGAGAGAGATAGAGAGAGAGATAGAGACAGAGACAGAGACAGAGAGGGCTATGAGTTTCATTAGCATTGTTTACAAGTGAATGGGAGAGGATTTCTTATTTGTTTATAGGGGTACAGGCTCCTTACCAATGGCTGATCCACTGAAGAAAATGCCCCACTGAACACTGACTGTCTATGAACCCCCAAAGAGGGATGTGTTCTCATGAGCCCCTCCCCCAAGACAAGCTGCCGATGGGCTCAGCCGTTCGCAGATCCCTTATGTGTAGTCACAGCAGCTCTGAGTTTAAGAGCAGGATAGCCGGGTCACACATGGAAGTCAGTCAGCATTCCCCACTACCCCCTTCCCCCACCCCTCGCTCTGGCTCTTACCTCCCTCTTCAACACTCATTATGCCTGGAAGGGAGTGAATCAGACACCCAGTTTATGGCTAAATATGCAACAGTCGTTTGTCATCATCGCCTTTACAGTTCAGTGTCTCTGTAGTTGCTGCTGACCATCGAATCAGAAAGGGGTCTCGATAATCCAAGCTGGCAGCAGCCCTGATCTACGGGCACAAACATAGTCATGTAGAAGTCAGCAAGATGGACAGACGCATGCCCACTTAGCAGATAACAGCAAGGCCCCTCCCCCCACCCCAGGCCAAGGCCTGTGACTTTCAAAACCATGGGCTATGACTGGCTTTATGGTGCCTGATATGACTCCCTCCCCAACCCGTCCCTGGAGAGTGGGCTTTGATTCCTGCCAGCAAGTGGTTGGTGATCCCTATAACAGACTTACCACTATTGCCTCAGTGGGCATACCTTGCCTGGCCAGTACTGTTGCATATGGGGTCCATGGACAAGTAAGACCTGGTGACAGACATTCTGACACCATCAGGGCTAGCCAACAGGGAGGAACCTTCCAGCCAGTTCCAACTAGATTTACCTATGTCCTGCAGCCAGGATGTGTGTGTTCTTCAACCGTAGAGTCTTACCAGTTAGTTCTGGTAGGCAAGCAACAGCAGTAGTAAGTGTCTATATTGTTTTAGGGACCTCAAGAGGCCTTCCCAACTCATAGGGAGGCAGACGGCACCTGAAGTTGGGGTTTTGATTTACTAATCCACGCTCTGGAAGCATCCCTCTCATCACTGTTATCCTTTGGGGAAAGTTCCCACAGTTCTTACTTAAGTTCCCACAGTTGAGCAGGGCACCACAGTGCTGTAAGCAGAGTCTTCCTTGGCCACCCACACTCTGCAGGCTGACTTTATGAATTTGCTTTCAATGTAGAGTCTGTATTGTGGCAGGTCAAGAAATACAGAAGCAGAGCCGGGCAGTGGTGGCGCACACCTGTAATCCCAGCACTCCAGGAGGCAGAGACAGGCAGATTTCTGAGTTCAAGGTCAGCCTGGTCTACAGAGTGAGTTCCAGGACAGCCAGGGCTATACAGAGAAACCTTGTCTCAAAAAAAGCAAAAAATCAAAAAAAAAAAAAGAAAGAAAAAGAAATACAGAAGCAGATAACACATGTGCAACTCAACATTTTACAAAGTAGACAGATCCGTCCCACTAGCACGCAGATGAAGAAACAGACTCCAGAATCCTCTTCTAGTCAATTCCCCTAGCTCAAAGGGCAGCTGGCATTTGACTTCCTATACCATACATCGGTTCTTATGAGTGTTTTAACTTGAAGATGTGATGTAAAGATCTACGTATACATTTGTGTTCGATGTTCCTTGGCCAGATAACAGTTCACGTCAACATTTTTCTTTTCTTGTTGTTGAGATAAGAGCTTATGTATTTCAAGTTGGCTTTGACCTTGCTATGTATCAGAGGATAGCCTTGAATTCTGGATCTCTGTCTCTGCCTCCAGGTGCTAAGATTACAGATACACCCCACACAGCCTCTGCCTTGCTGGGGATGGAATCTAGCTCGACCAATCAAGCCACAGTCTCCCATCCCCAACCACTGCTGGTTTAACTTCCTAGTGCTTGAAGCTGCTTGCACAACAGATAACCAGGACTCAGTGAGACAACTGAATGTGTGAGCAACGGAGCCCTGTGAACGGAGCTCGTTTCTGCTTCCCCTTGCTGTAGCACTCCGTCAGGGGACACAGAGATGAGCGGCCCTGGCCATTACCGTCCAAGAGTGTGGCAAGCAGATAGACTGAAAGCCTGTGCCCTGAACATCTGGATCTAAGAGGGAGCCCATGCTCACGGAAGACACCCAGGAGTACTTTCCTGGATCGTTGGATAGCAAAGGCATTGCAGAGTCCGTAGGCTATGGGCATCAGGATTTGTAGATACTTCTCATGCAGTTTGGGACAGCCCACTGTACTTGTGGAGGAGAGTGGGCAGCTTGCTGAGAACCAAGGATCTGTGGCGGACTGAGGTTTAGAATGAAGGAAAGTTCTGGAAAATTGGCTAAGGAGTGAGCATTTTTATTTTTTAGGGCAGAATTTAGCCAACTGTACCTCAAAAATTATAATATTACAATATATCTATATATCTATATCTATATATATGCATTAAAAGGAAAAGGAGTTTTCAGGGCAGGTACATTAGGGTTGTTCTTAACCTTTCTAACAGTGCGACCCTTAGTGTAGTTCCTCATGTTGTGGCGATTCCCAACCATATCTGTACTTTTGCTGTTGTTTTGATTTGTAAAGTCAGTATCTGATATGTGGGATATGTGATCTGTGACCCTCCCCCAGGGGTCACGACCCACACGTTGAGAACTGCTGCATTTGGGAGCGCTGTCTGGGAAGTGCTCGGAGCTGTGTCCTGTAGACTCCTGGGGGCTTAGACACTGAACAGCACGCACACTGATGGAGATTTGTCTGGTCTGTGGCATGCTGACCCTGAGCCCCGTGATTGTGGGATGTCTCCTGCATCTGCTACTCTTCCTCAAGGGAAAAGCTGTAGTCTGCATCAAGGTGTCTGAACGGGAAATGGCCCACACCAAAGTCAATTATAGAATTATTCTTAATGTAATCCTTAATGCAGTCTGAATTATCTGTGCTTCAGTGGAGACAACAAATGATCTGCTACCCCAAAAGGCTGGGAATGAAGTGCGGCAGAATTTAAACCAGCAGATATAAATGCAGTGTATCTCAATATTAAAAACAAAAATCAGATACAGGAAAAACCAAAGAGTGAGGAAGAGCCTTAACCAGGTCTACCTGAAACCCAAGCAGAGGTGGCCTGTGATTTTTAAAGCATTTTAAATTTATTGTATATATATATATATATGAATGTTAGGGCAAATTCAACGATAAAAGGGAACCTTTGATTAAAACTACAAAATAAACAGGCTTTCAGAAAACATCAGGAACATCTTCCAAATCATTTCACGGTGTCTAAATGACATGGTAACGTTAGGACAAACTTACCCAGTCTATGTGAAAATTAATCTTGAAATACCAATGGTACAAAATGACTTTTTAAAGGGTTACGTAATGACTTCATATCAAAAGAGTGTGAAGAAAAGCCAGAAAAACACTCGAGGGGGCAGCATGACCTCCCACACCAATTGAGCAGTGTGTGTGTGTGTGTGTGTTTATCTGTGGATTCAAGGGGATCTGGGTGGGGTGCTGGTAGCTTATCTGTTCCCGGAGCTTAGGCAGGATAGCAACAGCTAAGCGCAACACACACCCACTCAGGTACCGGCACTGACCACCACTGAGCAGAGGAGGGGCTAGAGCTCACTATGAGTAGATGTTTTGCAAAGTCATGAAAAACAAAACTCCCTGCACTGTCTGCTTGCACTCTACCTTGTGGTGGATTGCCAGGCAGCTCTGAAGGATGCCCAGGGATCCTGCTACCTTCTCTGGGATGCTTCAGGTCCACTCCCTTAAGAAAAAACATTAATCTATTGCTTAAAAAAGTCTTCAAAAATGGCTCACCGTGAATGAGAGATTTAGTTTCCACCAGGGATGAGCTCCTTAATAGGTTATCCAAAATCAAGTGGTCAGCCCTGAAATCATAGACATACCAGCAACAGTATATAGATGCAGTAGATTGTACATGTGTGTATATATATGTATGTATATATGTATACACATATAGGTGCATATATACTAACAAAAAGATGCTAGGAATTTAAGAGGGAGGAGAGGGATATGGAGGAGGTTGGAGGGAGGAACAGGTAGGGGAAATGATGTAAATGTATTTTAATTAAAAAATTAAGAAACAAAACGTGACCATTCTTGCATACAGAAACTCTCAATTTAAAAGTATGACAGCAGACATGGCAAATGCCCTTGTCCTCCCCTCCCCCGGGATGATGTCCTGGGACTGTGGGGAGAGCTATAATTAGTACTGCAGGCTTAAGGCCTTGGCTCCCAGCTCTGCAGCGGCACAGGGGTTCTGCCACTCAGGACTGAGATGCATTATGGCACAGCACTCAAACTTGGGGTTTGGGGTTTGAGGTGAGTTTGCATCTGCAGTTCCTCCTCCCTGGTAAGGTGGTGGCATCTGCTAACTTGTTACTCTCTGAAGCTATTTGGTCATTGCTAAGATATAAATCACAACACCTCTTTTGGAAGTTTGGTGTGGATTAAATGAGGTTATACATGTAAAATGTTATTGATCAAAATTCTCTCCAATCCTGATTAGCAAACCAGGTCCATGGGCAGGAACCTCATTTTTTTCTCTGATATTACTTAATTCGCTTCTCTTTCAGTTCCTGTGTGAGAATCACCTCACTAAGTTACACTCTTGCCAAATGGATCTCAAATCCTCCTCCTTGACTTTCAAATACATTTTGAAAGCTAGCATTGGTGCCCACTTCCCGGAGTCCCCTTTATTTGAGGTACTGAGGTCCAGCCTGGCTTGGTTGCCTGAGTAACCAGGCTGGGATGGGGTGGGGAGTTACCCAGTGTTTGATGGCCAGGGCTTATGCTTACACTTAAGGACTGAGAGCCTACAACAGTAAAGACTTTGCCTCAACTCATCTGCACATAGAGTGTCCAAGAAACTGGTTCAGCAGCTTAAGTCGGTGAGGGAATGACCCTGTTTCTTTGAAAGCAAAGAAGTGTAAGTAGCCAAGCATTTGCAGTGAGGCCACGGAGACACTGTAGCAGTCTAGGTGTTACTTGGTCCCTTGACTGAAGCCCTGGGATCTCTGCTTAGATTTCACAGAGTGTGAGCTTCGAACTTTCCCTGTAACTGGCAGATATTGAGTCTCTCAGGCATTGTGCTGTGGGATTCTCATCTCTGCTGCTGGGCATGGAGCACACTGGAGACTGAGTGAGTGTGGCACTGATCCAGCGAGGTTTTATTTACAAAACAGGTACAGGCTGGATTTGGCTTGTGTGTTCTACTTTGCCATGCCCAGCTAGCAGACACTTAAGAGGCAGTTGAGACTCATGGGGAACAGCAGCGCCACAGCTGGGTTTGAGGGGATTACACCTCTGCCTCTTTCTGGTTCTGGGTTGAATAAGTCAGTGAAGGTTCAGTGTTGACTCCGTTGGCTTATATGAGAAATCAGGATGGCTGCGGTGTCTGTGAGGCCTTCATGGGAAGAGCCACTGGGGACCATGTTTCTGCTCAGATGGATGGGTATCCTGGGACTTGGAAGCCTAGAACTACACAGCTCTGAGGGCAGAAGGAATCCAGAAGGAAGGGCATCCTGAGACACCGGAGCTCAGGAGGGGATCCCCAGCTGAGCTGAAGAGCTGAGGAACCTCTGCCCTTTCATTGTGTCTTTCATTGATTCTTGGCTTCTTCCAACGAGAGAGTCACACCAGGCAGCATATCTCGTGGAAGAATTTTATTGGAGGGCCCAGGGTATAGATGATCAACCTTCAGAGGGCTGCTCTCTGCAGAGATCAGGGACTTGAACAAAGGGGCAGGTGTTATATAGGATTTTTTAGGGGGCGGAGCTTTTCAGGGCAGAGATTTCCAGGGTGAGGATTGGTGGGATTTCAAGGGCTGAGCTCGACGAGCTCAGGGATTGGTGGATTTTCCTGTTCAGGGATTGGTGCTTTTTTTCACATCTTTCTCTACATCAGGCCCTTGGGCTAGAGTTCTTGGGAAGTCCTTCCTGGCTAAGGCCAACTTTTGCTGAGGCACCATCTCCGTCGGGTTGCTCAGGGAGGCTGCAGAGGAGGCGCTGCCACTGCCAACGACAACTCCCTACAGGACAGCTCCCGCCCAGGCTTCATGTTTTCCACCTTTAAAGCGGAGGCAGTGCTGCTTCTTGGGAAGAATGTGATCTGCGACTAAACTCTGCCCGCCCAAGGCTTTATTCCTCCGCATTTGTCACCACGCCACTTGGTATCATACTGTAAGGGATGTAGGCAGGAGACAGATGGTGAACTTCTCATTCCTGTAGAAGTTCATAGTCAGGTAGAAGGGAGGAAGAGGAGGTGTGGATGGCATTCAAAGCCCATCACCTCCCCCAGACAAGCCCTGCTTCTCCAGCAGTCTCTGACTCTCCGCTACCCAGCAAGGCCCCAGCCCTCCCAGCCGCGCTCCTCACTCCAGCCTGGCATGGAGTTCCTCTGAGCCCACTCACCCAGACGTTCACGACAAGAGCTTTTGAGAGAATATTACGCACCAAGAAGCCCTGCTGTGTCTGAGGGACAGAACTCTACTGAATTTGTGATTTTTTAAGACATGGAGGAGGATTGCAATATTTGTGTGCATAAGGTTAATTAATATACAGCTTGTTACATTCAGAAATGAGAAAAACTGAGCATATACTGTATACTGCTCATTTTCTTTAATTCTGTTCCATCCTTTTTTTAAAAAATTAGATTCTTGGCTGGAGAGATTTGTCAGTGGTTAAGAGCACTGGCTGCTCTAGTAGAGGACATGGGTTCGAATCCCATCTACCTCGTGGCTCACAACCATCTGTACCTTCAGTTCTAAGGAAGACAGTGCCCTCCCCTGGCCTCTGGGTCACCTGCACTTCTGTGAATGACATACAAGTAAAAATAAATCTTAAAAAACAGAAACAACAAAAAACCCAAACAAGTTTAATGGCCAGGTGTAGAAGTGCACACTTTGAATCCCAGCACTCTGGATGCAGATGTGGAAGGATCCCTGAAGCTCAAGGCTAGCTTGGTCTACGCAGGGCAGCCAGGTCTACACAGAGAGACCCTTTCTCAGAAAGCAAAACCAAAACAAAACCAAGCAAGCAAATAAATAAAAATTTGTCCTGTTACAGGTAATCAATTTCGTAACCTTGATCCCTTGTCTAATGTCGTCTGTCAGAGAGTGTGCCACTTGCTTGGTAAGAACTCTCATTCCTAGCCAACCTTTGACGTTAGCATCCACTGATGACGCTGGCTGAGTCAGTTACTACGATTCTGCCATTCTCTTACATGCACTAGGCGGCCGTTTCCTTTGCAGAAGGAGCCCTTTCTGTACTTCCCCGCAGAGCCCATGGGCTCCAGGATCTGATTTTATTCACTCTGCTAGGATCTGTTACTGTGGTTTGAAAAGCAAGACTGTTCCATGTTGAGGTAGAGTTTGCAAAAACAGTGAAATGTTACACATCAAGTATACAATTTGATCAGTCTTAAAGAGGGCGTCAGGTCCCCTGGAATAGAGTGATGGAGGTTGCGGGCCGCCCTGCTGGTGCTTCGTAAGAACAGGTGCCTTGAACTGCCGAGCCATCTCTGAAGCCCATGTCTTATTCTCTTTAACAGCAAAGACCAATTTCTCATCCTTGTTCTTTGTAATGATCCTACCACGATAGCACTACAGCAGACGCCGTGGACACGTGCCCCGCCCACTGACGTGAGCCGTTTGGCAAGCTTTCCCTGGAGAAAGGATATTTTTTTTTTAACCAAAGACTTTTCATATTTTCATTTTTCCCCCAAAGGTATATTTATCCATTTCTAGTAACACCTCTGGTTGGTTCTGCTCGTCAGCTCTGGACTTTGCCAGTCTGCGTGCACGGTCAGGTGGAATTTAAATTTAGCCACAGCCTCTCCTTTTGGGTTCAGGTTCCCTGGCTTTCGATTTGTGATTTGTGATTTGTGATATTTGTGTGGGCGTGGGATCTTTCCTTGTCCTTTGGCATTTGGTGTCACTTTCTGTCATCAGAGCCAGCCTTAGGCAGAGGGTAACCCTGTCACCATCCTACATTACCTGGGACATTTATGAGGGGAGGGAACCATGCCCCAGGGCTTCTGGTCCTTTTGAGCACTCTTCTTACCTAGTTTCCAGTGACCACTCTGCATTTCTATCCTTAAATGACTGTCAGAACACATTCAGTTTGAGCCATGACGTCTGCACATCTAGGACGGCAGGCTTATCATTCTACCCGTGTTTCTCTCTCTCTCTCTCTCTCTCTCTCTCTCTCTCTCTCTCTCTCAGATTTACTCATTATTATATGTAAGTACACTGTAGCTGTCTTCAGACACACCAGAAGAAGGCATCGGGTCTCATTACAGATGGTTGTGAGCCACCATGTGGTTGCTGGGATTTGAACTCAGGACCTTTGGAAGAGCAGTCGGTGCTCTTAACCGCTCAGCCATCTCTCCAGCCCAGTGCGTGTTCTCTAATAGGCCAGCTCATGTCCAAGGCCTTCCTACCCTTGTTTCGTCCTGAATATCAAGCCTCAGATTAAATGCCTGTGTGGCTGGCCAGCAACTTTTCCTCCTGGTTTACAAGTTGAGGCCGCTGTTTGTAAGCCTTCTGTTCTTTCTTCCCAGGTGTTTGAAGCCGTGATCTCATGGATCAATTACGAGAAGGAGTCTCGCCTCGACCACATGGCGAAGCTGATGGAGCACGTCCGGCTCCCTCTCCTGCCGAGGGATTACCTGGTCCAGGTCAGTGTTTGCGAGCTCACCCAGCCGGAGGAGCACAGACGGACCTCTGGCTGTACGGTGCGGCTGAGGTATTTCATGAGTTTCTGTGCGGATGGAGGGCACGGACTGCCTGGATCGAGAGTGAAGGACAGATGGGGAATGTGAGAGCACAGATCAGAGCCAGAGACGTGAGCTTTCACTCTGTCCTTCAGCCGTGACCTACCTCACTGTCTCCTGGTGCGCCTGATGTCCCGGACACTGCAGCGGGTCTTTGAACTGCAGCTGTTGCAAGGATTCAGGAACTCTTGAGTGTCCGGGAGGCGGTCAGCACACAGCCCAATCGGCGCTCAGTATGAGTTTGTTTTCCCTGGGAAGAACAGAGAAAGAAGAGTCATTTCCGTAATATCCCTGTGTTCCCTCTCTGTGGAGATCTTAGGCAACCTGGAGTCCAGGCCTGGAGTGTGAAAACCGGCTCTTCATAGGGACATCCAGGGTGTTTTATTTTTATTTATTTATTTTTTTTTGGTTTTTCGAGACAGGGTTTCTCTGTGTAGCCCTGGCTGTCCTGGAACTTACTCTGTAGACCAGGCTGGCCTCGAACTCAGAAATCCGCCTGCCTCTGCCTCCCAAGTGCTGGGATTAAAGGTGTGCACCACCACTGCCCGGCTTTTTTTTATTTTATTTTTTTTAAGATTTATGTATTTTTTATGAGTACACTGTAGCTGTCTTCAGACACACCAGAAGAGGGAGTCAGGTCTCATTACAGATAGTCGTGAGCCACCATGTGGTTGCTGGGATTTGAACTTAGGACCTCTGGAAGAGCAGTCAGTGCTCTTAACCACTGGGCCATCTCTCCAGCCCATGCAGTGTATAATCTACTCCCTCAGAGAAGGGAGAAAAATTAAGAATTCTGGGTGGGCCTGTGCTTTCTCATTTAATCCTTGCAGCAGCCCCTGAGGCAATGATTATGGGCCTCTTGACATCCACTCGTCTTTTTCTTTTCAATTTGGGGCCTTGAAGCTTGGAGACCGGGGTCAGTCTGTAGCCCGTAATTGGCGTGAAGGAATCCCAGTTGAGGTCTGCCCTCACATGGCCCTGAAGCACATGCTCCGTGAGCGGCCACCTCTGATAACATCTGTCACGTCTGTCTGTCTTGTTTATACGCGGGATGGTTCATTTTGTGCAGTAAATGGTGTCGGACGTCCTTGTAATCCTTCAGATGTGGGACTTTGATGAAATGCAGAGGCAAGTAGGCAGTCCTCAGCTGTTCCCGAGGGGCGGGGCGTTCAGACGCCACGGAGAGAGTGAGTGGTGCCACCCAGTCCTCGTCCCTCGTCCCTGTCACTCCCGGCTGCACTGACCCTAGAGCCTCAGTCTCTCTATGGCCAAAATCACACCAGCCCTGATAGGGCTGTGTGGGAACAGAAAGAGACAATCCACAAAGAAAGGCCTGTGACAGTGTCAGGAGGTGCTAGCTGCTGTTTTACCATCTGGGGCTACAGGTGATGTCTGTTCCACGAGTGCTTGTGAAGTCCCGTGTGCTTGTCCCCGTTGTTCGAAGGCCTATGGGTTCAGTGAAGTGCTCTCTTCGTGTGTCCCCTTGTGAGACCCCCTCTCAGGTGCTTAGCCGTGTGCTGGACTGGACGCTCCTTCAGTGCTACCCCCTGGTGGCCACACGTCGCCTCCCCTGACCTGCTGGAGTTACGTGGTCAACCCCACTCTGTCCCATGGAAATGGCCTCCAGCAGGGACTGTTTCACAGTGAGGGCGATTGCCCAAGGGACAGGGTTCCACAGAAAGCTAAGGCAGCTTCCAAGACCCCCACAACTGAAACTTGTCAAAGACACGGGCTTGTTTTGGTTACCACAGGAAATTCAGATTTGGTTATGGAAAGAGGGTGAGAGGCCAGAGAAAGGTTATATGGACCCAACTTTAACGGACTTTTATCAGGCCTCATGAGAAGCTCCTCTAGGAAAGGATGCTTTGTTAACATTTATCTGACCTTGAAACTTAAAGTAGTTTAACCTGAAGGTGGTGCAGGAGCTGGTGGGGAAACTCTGGGCAGCCCCTCCCCCACGCTGGTGGCCGTCAGGTTTCAGAGTTGCTAAGTTACCCAGCTCCTAACGGGCATTGAAAAACAGTGTCCAAATGTGTACCGGGCTGCCTGTGATACAGCACACGGCATAAGCGTCATAACTTCCATCGTTCCTGTTAAAGGTTTGCCTCATGAGTGCGAGTGTTTTCTCTGCATGTGTGTCTATACCAGGCATGTCTGGTGCTCCCGGGGGCCAGAAGAGGGCACTGGATTCCCAGGAGTGACAGGCAGTTGTGAGCCTCCTTGTGGGTGCTGGGAATGGAACCGGGTCTCCTGGGAGGGCAGCCAGTGCTCTAACTGCTGAGCCACCTCCCCAGCCCCCATCGTGATCTTCCTAAGTGGACAGCTCAGTGTCCCAGGTCCCCCTCTGTGCACCAGCACAATCTGTATGTCCAAACCTTGCTCATAACCCCGCGCTGTAGCTGGACCGTGAATAGTAACTCCCCGTGGGCTTCTCCCTCATGCCAAAGGCTTTTTGGGGCCAGCTGTCTGAGCCTGGAGACCCTCTCCTCACTTTTTCTCTAACCCTAGACAGTTATGATTTGTCCTAACCCAGTTCCATCCAACTGGGAGGGCGAGAGAAACCCAGAATTGTATGTCTGGGAAAAAGAGGGCTCCGGAGGCAAAGGCCTCGCTGCGTCAATCCGTCTTTCCTGCCAGCTCCAAGCTGCCAGAAGATGATAGCCCCAGCCGTATATTCATTCCTCACAACTGTTGGGCCAAGGACATGCTTGGCGAAGCCTTCTTTGTACATGGCTGGCTTGAGGGCTTAGTGAATCCAGTTTCTTGTTCTGCAGCTGGACTTGAGGGCTTAGTGAATCCAGTTTCTTGTTCTGCAGCTGGACTTGGGCAGCGCAGGATAGGGGCCTTGAAGTGTCCATCACTGTCTTCCTCAGGGCTAGCACCTCACAAACTACTGAGTCTCCATGTGATGTGCCCATTTTATAGATGAGGAAACTGAGGACCAGGAGTTCCATGTGGTGGAACAGGGCTGAGAGGTGGGACCCCGTGCGGTAGTTTGGAACTCTGTGAGCCTTTCTTGGAGTCTGAGGTGGTGTGAGATAGAAGGGATGAATGAGATTTGGGAATGCCTCAGCCTGGGGAACTGTGGTCCCACTCTGCTGGAGGCTCAGCTGTGCACTTTACCCCCAGACAGTCGAGGAGGAAGCTTTGATCAAGAACAACAGCACGTGTAAGGACTTCCTCATCGAAGCCATGAAGTACCACCTCCTGCCCCTCGACCAGAGACTCTTGATCAAGAACCCCAGGACCAAGCCGCGGACTCCAGTCAGCCTTCCCAAGGTAAGCCCCAGCCCGGCCTGGGCCTCGGCTCAGGACAGTCCAGGGAAAGTGGCTTCCACTCCAGCCTCAGTTCGTTCTGACTTTTGGTTGCATTTACGACCCAAGAGATGGTGTCTGCTGGCGCCTCTTGAATTTGCTAGCGCCCTGAAACCCAGCCGGGGAGCTTGCCTTGCTTAGAGTCTCAGGGTGGCCACAGCGGGGAGCTTCACGCACAGGAGGGACCCGGCCCCGCCTCTATTCCACAGCGCATGTGCTGTGCCAAGAGAGGCAGAGGACAGGGCATTCCTCGGGATTGTAGTCAGGACCCCCATCCGGTGCCATTCCTCACCTGGGAAGGGATGTGAAGGACAGCTGGGGCTGACAGTAGACATCAGGCCTCAGGAGGCTGTCAGACGCTGGAGCAGGTGGAAAGTCGGGGAAGGGAAGGGAGAGTCAGGAAAGTGAGGTGCTGGGGACCCCACGGTTCAGAGTAGTCCGAGGGTGCTGCCTGCTGCTGGGGCGCTCTCCCTGTGGTCTTCACAGGCGGGGCCCTAGAGTCCTCAGGCTAGGCAGTAATTCTTCCACTATCTTAACATTGAAGTGGGTGGGGCTAGTGGGTGAGGGTGGGGCTGGGGGAGGGTCTCAGTCAACCCAGCAGGGAAGAGAGGCAGGAATGACCTCCTGGACAGCACAGTAGGGTGTTCCCAGGCCACAGATGTGTCAGAGAGAGCAAGTTTTGGTCTTTACCAAGTTCTCATGTGTCAAACACCTGTACGATGTTGTCTTAGTTAAGGTTACAACTGATAGGGTGAACTGCCATGGCCAGCTACAACATGGGGGAGGAGAGGGTTTGTCGGGTTTACACTTCCACATCACTGTTCATCACTGAAGGAAGTCAGGACGGGAACTCAAACAGGCCAGGAACCTGGAGCAGGAGCTGATGCAGAGGCCACGAGGAGTGCTGCTTACTGGCTTGCTCCTTATGGAAGAGCTCAGCCTGCTTTCTTATAGAACCCAGGACCGCCAGCCCAGGGACGGCCCCACCCACACGGAACTGAGTCTTCCCCCACCAATCACAAATGAAGGAAATGCTCTACAAGCGCCCACAGCCCGATCTCATGGGGTATCTTCTCAGTTGAGGTTCCCTTCTCTCAGATGCCGCCAGATGTGTCAGGTGTGTGGCATAAACTAGCCAGCGCAGGTGTCATTTACTTAAAATCTGCAACCCCAAACACTGGTGCTAACAAGCCTTAGTTCTATAAAGAAAACTGAGGCTCACGGTTCAGTGATTTGCCCAAGTGTCAACACAGCCAGCGCCCACAACAGTGGGAACCTGGTCTCTGAATTTCACCTAATCCAGCGCAAACCAGAGCGAGCACTTGACAGCTGTTCCTGCCACCATGTCCACTTAGGGGCAGGAACAAGAACAGGCAGAGGGACGACTGGCTCGCTCCGCCGTTTGCCTCACTGTCCCTCGGTGTCTTTTGTTTTTGTTGAAATATTAAGATGAGACTTTTTAAAAATCTTATTACATTTCTCTCTGGGTGTCTCTCTGTCTCTGTCTCTCTCTGTCTCTCTGTCTCTGTCTCTCTCTGCCTCTCTGTCTCTCTCTGTCTCTCTGTCTCTCTGTCTCTCTGTCTCTCTCTCTCTCTCTCTCGTGTGTGTGTGTGTGCTCGCATGTATGTGGGAGTCTGTTCTCTTCTTCCATTCCATGGGACCCTGGGATTGAACTCCAGTTGTTAAAACTTGGTGGCAAATACCTTTACCCACTGAGCCATCATGTTTTTTTTTTTTTTCCTGAGACAGGGTTTCTCTGTGTAGCTCTGGCTGTCCTGGAACTCACTCTGTAGACCAGGCTGGCCTCGAACTCAGAAATCCGCCTGCCTCTGCCTCCCAAGTGCTGGGATGCCCAGCTCCCACTGAGCCATCTTGCTGGCCCATTCTCTCCCTGCATTTTAAAGTGAAGAAATTTATATTTAACTGTAGAAATACAAATGTATTGCATATTAAAAAAAACAAAACACACTGCAATCTTGAAGTAAAGAAGCAGTCACCCCGAGCCTTCCGCGCAGCCACTCCTGCCTTGATGAGTTTTTCTTTCAGCAGTATCTCTGCACATTCATTCTATGATAACTGAAGATGCACCTTTTCCTGTATGTGGGATCTACTGTGAAGACTGAACCCTGTCTCTCTCCAACTAAACCAAACGCTACAAACGGTGGCTACGGACCGAGTCAGCATCGGCGCTGTAGTGGGTCCGTGAGGCTTTGCTGTATGTCTGTACCATGGGCATTCACAGCCCTCAGTTCACCTGTACCACGGGCATTCACAGCCCTCAGTTCACCTGTACCACGGGCATTCACAGCCCTCAGTTCACCTGTACCACGGGCATTCACAGCCCTCAGGTCACCTGTACCACGGGCATTCACAGCCCTCAGTTCACCTGTACCACGGGCATTCACAGCCCTCAGGTCACCTGTACCACGGGCATTCACAGCCCTCAGGTCACCTGTACCACGGGCATTCACAGCCCTCAGTTCACCTGTACCACGGGCATTCACAGCCCTCAGTTTACCTGTACCACGGGCATTCACAACCCTCAGTTCACCTGTACCACGGGCATTCACAGCCCTCAGTTCACCTGTACCACGGGCATTCACAACCCTCAGTTCACCTGTACCACGGGCATTCACAGCCCTCAGTTCACCTGTACCATGGGCATTCACAGCCCTCAGTTCACCTGTACCACGGGCATTCACAGCCCTCAGTTCACCTGTACCATGGGCATTCACAACCCTCAGTTCACCTGTACCATGGGCATTCACAGCCCTCAGTTCACCTGTACCATGGGCATTCACAACCCTCAGTTCACCTGTACCACGGGCATTCAGAGCCCTCAGTTGATCTGTACCACGGGCATTCACAGCCCTCAGTTCACCAGTACCACGGGCATTCACAACCCTCAGTTCACCTGTACCACGGGCATTCACAACCCTCAGTTCACCTGTACCACGGGCATTCACAACCCTCAGTTCACCTGTACCACGGGCATTCACAACCCTCAGTTCACCTGTACCACGGGCATTCACAACCCTCAGTTGACCTGTACCACGGGCATTCAGAGCCCTCAGTTGACCTGTACCACGGGCATTCACAGCCCTCAGTTCACCTGTACCACGGGCATTCACAGCCCTCAGTTCACCTGTACCACGGGCATTCACAGCCCTCAGTTCACCTGTACCACGGGCATTCACAGCCCTCAGTTCACCTGTACCACGGGCATTCACAGCCCTCAGTTCACCTGTACCACGGGCATTCACAGCCCTCAGGTCACCTGTACCACGGGCATTCACAGCCCTCAGGTCACCTGTACCATGGGCATTCACAGCCCTCAGTTCACCTGTACCATGGGCATTCACAACCCTCAGTTCACCTGTACCATGGGCATTCACAACCCTCAGTTCACCTGTACCATGGGCATTCACAACCCCCAGTTCATGGTCTCTGGAATAATTCCATTTTTGTAGTTTGAGTATATCTCTGTCAAGTACTCTTTCCTGGTTTTTTTTTTTTTTTTTTTGGTTTTTTGGGATTTGATTTTTTTCGAGACAGGGTTTCTCTGTATAGTCCTGGCTGTCCTGGAACTCACTCTGTAGACCAGGCTGGCCTTGAACTCAGAAATCTGCCTGCCTCTGCCTCCCAGAGTGCTGGGATTACAGGTGTGTGCCACCACCGCCCGGTTTCAAGTACTCTTTATTAAATGACATATCTTCATTTGTGCCTCTGTAATCTCGAATGATACTGATCTTGGTTTCATGTTGTTATTTGTACTTCTTTTGGGGGAGATGTGCTTGTTTATGCCCTCTGCCCCTCCCTCCGGCGGAATGTGTGTTCTTACCAGCAGTTTTCAAGGGCCTTTTCTGTACTGAAGGCCTCAGGTCTTTGTGCACATTGTTTTAGTCTGTGGTTTTCCTTCTCAGCTGTTTACGAAATTCTCTCCCAGTGCCTGCTTACCGTTTTCTTTTCTCAGTAGCATCTTTGGAAGAGCAGAGTTTATAAAAATCAGTTACTTCAATTGACAAGAAAAATTGTGTATGTTTATCATGTACATTATGATTTAACAAATATTTTAAAGTATGTACATATAATAGGACGGCAAATCCAAGCAGTCCAGTATGTGGTTTCACCACATCCTCTTATTATTTTTTTATAGCCAGAACATTTATATTTTATTCTTAATGATTTTCAGCAATGTAGCATTTTTATCAACTGTGATCACCATTCTGTGGAGCAGAGCTCTTGAATTAGCCTTTCTGCATGTAACAGAAACTGTATCTTTTAACTAATGGCTCCCTAGGCTCCTTCCCTTCCTGCTACCTGTTGTAACTACTGTCCTGTCTGTCTGGGTGTTTACCTGTTGTAGACTCTGCATGCAGGGAGAGCTGTCTTCCCATGCCTGGGTTATTTTCCCTAGTGTTAACCCTTCAAACATCTTGCAAATGACAAGATTTCCTTTCTTTTTCTCAGGACAAATAATATCCTATCACATTGTGTGGTGGCTTCTCTGTCCTGTCATCACAGACACAGGCTGAGGCTGTAGCTTAGCTGTCATGGATGAGACTGCAGTCTCCATCCCTGTGATGGTGCCGTCTGAC